>NC_080783.1:197083991-197384169 GCF_028018385.1 Neofelis nebulosa
TTTCAAACGACTATAAACACTTAAAGGAATTTTTCCAACTTGCTGGTGTGAATGTGTCTCAAACAAAAATTAATTTTAAAAAATCTCATCATTCATATCTCTTGGATGGCTCGTGCTCAGCTCTGAAATTTATTATAGTTGAATTACTGAGGTCTGATTAGTGAAGGCATGTGTCATAGTCGATTCTTTTCTATCAAAAAAGATTTATCCTGGTTTATTGAGCATTAGGACTGCTAGTAATAAAATGAACCAGCTATAAACCTTTTCTAAAATGTGTTTATTTTTATTTCTTATGCTACGTATCAGACTCTGAATTCCTGTTCCATGGTGAGATTTTCAGTGTTTAACATGAAATAAGAGCATCGACATACAAAGTTTTATGCAAAAATTACTAAACTAATGTACTGAAATCGTTTTTCAAGAATGTAACACACACAGGCAGGGTTACACTTAATATCAATAGGCTCGTTGTAATAAAGAAATGGCTTTTTCTTTCTCTTTTTTTCTTTTTTAGGAAGTTCCAGGTTACAGGCAACTTCAGCTCACACAGTTGGTGTGGAATGGGCCTGGGAAGGGGGCGGGGAGGGGGCTGCAAAAGTGAGGTAATGAGGGTCTGTACCTCTAAATCATGGAGCAGCTCAGGAGAGGGGCCGACAAAGTGGAGAAGAGGAGGGTCCCCTGTGGTGTGTTCTGTGTAGGCACCTTGACACGCTTTTTACAGCACGCTGTCAGGTCCTTCAGAGGAAGGCCAGCAGGCCCGCAGGGGAAGAGACCTCAGGAGGGGAGGACTCTGGTTGGCTAAGGACTGGACTGGATGTGGAGCTGAGAACAGGGAAAGGGGCTTGATCAAGAGCACAGGGCCAACAGAAGCAGCATAGAGCGCCCCACCTTGGGGGAGAAATTGAATGCAGGTGTGTCTTAATGCGTGACCCCCAATAACCAGCCTCTTATGGATAGCACCGTGTTCACTTGGGGCTCAACCCTCGTGTTCCCTTTGTGTTCATCTCTGGGGTTTGTACTTTGACCTTTCACAGGCTGCTTAAAATCTAATCCTTTTCCTTGGAAAACTTTATAGAAGGTTTAACCTCTCTCCCCCAGACCCCATCACACCCCAAGCCCTGTACCTAGTGCAGCTTTTCATCCTGGTTGTAGTTATCACCTTAAATACATTCTCTGCCTTGAACTGAAGATTGCCTTGTTTGTCCAGATCAATATTGACTGAGGTCTTAACTCCCAAAAGAGAATTATTATCTGTTTGACTTGGTTAACTATTCTTAGCACAGTTGGGAAATTAAAAAATACTGCTAGCTGATTAGCTGCCTGGTTGCAGGACCGATTATAGTCCCACTTGGTGGTGTGTCCATCAAACCTGCCAGTTTTAAGTGGGTCATTGACAGAGGGGACTGCTTGCTTCGCCTTGTCGTTTGGCTCCATGGAAAAAGCCAGGCACATGCTGAGTCCCTGCCCTTCCTTCTGCTGGTCTGGACCCAGTTCTGACCTCCCCTGCTTGTGTTTTCCTACTCTCCCCTTGTACAGAGACAGGGCAGGGCATTGTTCATGCACTGACCGACCTCAGCAGCCCCGGCATGACCTCAGGGAACGGAAATTCTGCCTCCAGCATCACCGGCACTGCCCCCCAGAATGGTGAGAATAAACCACCACAGGCCATTGTGAAACCCCAAATCCTGACGCATGTTATCGAAGGGTTTGTGATCCAGGAGGGGGCGGAGCCTTTCCCGGTACGGACTACTTCTTTTCCCCTCTTTTTTTTTTTTTGTTTTTTTTTTTTTTGAAGTATATTTTGGATGTGTATTAGAATATTTTTACATTTCCGTGTAAAATGTCCAAAAATGTAAACAGTTTGCTTTTTCCTTGCTAATTTCCCCCCCGCAAAAGAATGTCAGAGCCATTTTCTTTCTAGGATTAAGTGTCTTCCTAAGGTCCAGAAGGGATCCGTGATTAGGAATAATTGGCAAGGTCCCTTGGTTAGAAGTTATCCACACACAGACTCAGCCATGTTCCTGCCTGGTGATGTGTGACCCCCTTAGTTAGAAGGGAATTCACATTGGGGTGTTGGGGGAAAGATGATGGGTTTGGGGAAATGAGACCTCGTTCAGTTTTGAATGCCAGAACCTCTGAATGGCAAAACTTTAGCTAATTAGAGAACAAAAGGAAACCGTAGAACAAAATTTTCAGGATGTGTCTGAGATGAAGAGAAGAGAACAGGGTTGTAGCCTGAAGCTTCTTTTCTGGTGACAGAGCCTTGAAAAGAGAATGAATGAGAGTGAGGGGTACTTTAGAAAGGCCACAATCCGATGTCTCCGATGAGAGCATAAGACCAAAGAGAAATATAAAAGAATCAAGAAAATGGCTTGTTAGAACAAAACACCCACAGCTGATTCTGTGCGGTGTGAATTGGTGAAGACAGGTGATGCTCTTATACAGGTGGGAGGAGCCTAGAGCCAGGTGCACACCGGCCTCTCCTGTGATGAGATTATCTGGCTGTTAGAGAATACCATATGCCATCTGCCTTCTGCTCATTCTTCGGGTCCCCGAGTGGTTGGAACAGTCAGCAGAAGACTCTAAGCTTGATTGACTGAGCTGGCTGAACTGCCCTTCTAAAATGCCAGAAGACAAATAGGTTCTTGTCCTCTTTCCCTCTGAAGGTTGTTCAAGGCCTGTGGCAAAGAAATCTACCTGGAGCACCTTAGCTATAAGTAGCTCCAGCCCTGTCACGTCCCCTCCCTCATTAGACTAGGTCTTGGCCTTGGTCTCCTAGAGAAACACCAGAAACCAACCGATCTGACAGGGCGGATGCAGATTGAATGGCTCCCCCACAGCATCGCCCCAGAGATCTAGCCACCAGGTTGCCTGCACAGAGGCAACGAAGGAAGGACCAAGAGTGAATAAGCCCGTCTAGATCCTGGCAGCCACACAGGCCATTTGCTCTGTGGCCCAGAGTCCATTTCCTCCTGCTCTCCTCCATGGCTGCCTGTGTCTCTGGCTTGGGTAGAGCAGCTGTAAGGTGGGGAAAAGTAGGAAATGAAAAAATGGTTGCCGAGTCCCTCTGGTGTCATATATATACTCACACACACGGCCTCGGCTGTATTCCTGCCCGGTGACATGTGAACCCTGGGTCCTGGCAGCTTCGCTGGTGGTGATTTCTGCCTCCATCTCTGCCCCTCACTCACTTGGAAGAGTAGGTATTTTCCTAACCTCCTAAGCCGTCTTTTGGTCCTGGATTGAAGCCATCCCTGTACTTGGGGGACAGTTGGCATCTTGCCTCCTGAGCTGCTCAGCAGAATAGGGCCTTGAGCAAGGCACACTTGGATGATGATGTGGAGGCTGGCATCTGCACCTAGATGCTTTATATTTGTAATTTTGATGAGGCTGGATAACAAGGCAGTGTCTCCCACCTAACCCTCATGGCCTCCATGTCACCTTGTCCTCTAGGTGGGACGCTCGTCCCTGCTGGTGGGGAATCTCAAGAAGAAGTATGCACAGGGGTTCTTGCCTGAGAAACTTCCACAGCAGGATCACACCACCACCACTGACTCTGAGATGGAGGAGCCCTATCTGCAAGGTAGGCCTCTCACACCCCAAATGCCTTCCAATTTGGCTGAGCTGACCGGGAAGTAGACAGGGCCACAAAGGCAGGCCTCGCACACTTCCTCTAGCCGTATCCGTGGAGGAACCCTGGCCAGAGAGTGGGTTAACATATCGATCTACCAACCATTTCCCCCAGGCCCTGCCCCCTAGAAAACGAAAGAGGGAAAGTCCCTGCCCTCGGGGAACTGTTTGTCCCCCGCCTCTCCCCCAGCCCCGCTCTGGCCATGCACAGGATTCCAAGAGTTGCTTTTCCTGTGGGAGTCGCTGGCAGGAGGTGGGAGTGGGCAGGCAGGAGTGCCCCTCCCTCGCTGCCTCGGGAGCCGGCCCTCGGGCGCCACAGTGGCCAGGCGACGACTGCACTTGCAGCAGGAGCCACTGACCGAGTGGGGGCTGCGTAGGATACAGAACTCCTGGGTTCTGTGATCCAGGGCAACAGCCGACCAGACAGGTCACGGTAGGGTAGGATAATTCCAGATCAGTTGTGACAGCATCCAGAGTATTCCCCACGAGCCTCCTCTCTTCCAGAGGGGTACTGATTCTTCACCACCTGTGTTTGCCTCAGGCTCGTAGCACTCGGACAGAAAACCTGTTAGGTGTCCGGGGGTCCGTCACCAAACACCACTGCTACTGGCCAGGGTGGAAGAAACGTCTCTTCCCAAACCAGCGGCGAAAGCAGATGGGCATTTTCCAAGCCAGACCACCACTGCATGCCACAGCTGTGGGGACGTGAGGAAGAGGCAGAGCAGAGAAGGGAGGCTTCGTGGGGTCCTGTGGGGGTTGCTCGTCTTTACACTTAACTCTAGTTTCCATACTTTCCAGAATCCAAAGAGGAGGGTACTCCCCTCAAACTCAAGTGTGAACTCTGTGGCCGGGTGGACTTTGCCTACAAGTTCAAGCGTTCCAAGCGCTTCTGTTCCATGGCCTGTGCAAAGAGGTGAGTGGCCTCAGCCCCGTCGCTGTGCCAGCCCTTCCGCCTCCTCAGGATCTCACCTCGTGTCGTGTCCTACCTCCCTTCAGCGATCGATCGTCCATCCTGGGAGACCCTAGGTGTAGCTTATCTGCATTCCGTCTTCCTCCACCTGCCTGGAAGTGGCACCATGTGGCTAATCCGCCAGGTCCTGGAACCCAGAGCTCGAGTGAGCAGCCCCAAGTCCGAGGAGAGGAGGCAGTGCTTCAGCTTGGCTGTCCCTCCTGGGCCCCGTTGAACCCGTCCTGTTTCCCTGCCCTTGGCAGCTACTGTCCCCATCAGGCAAGCCCTCCAACAGAGGCTTCGTGCCAAGCTGCTGTGCTCATTGTAGATGTTCTCTTTGTGCGCTTCACCCAGCGTAGACCGATGATCCTAGTCAGACACAGCGTCGTTTACTGCGTGCCTGCCACGTGCTAGGCGCTGCTCTAGGCAGTTGATACGCCCTGGGTCATCTGGTCTTCAAAATAACTGTGAGGCAGGCATAACTGCTGTGCCCTTCACACGCGCTAGGAAACTGAGGCATAGAGGATAAGTAGTTGTGCCGAGCGGCATAGTTGGGGAGTTAGACCCATCTGACTCCAGAGCCCTATGTGGTCTTCATACCACGGTAGAAGAGGCACCGATCCCAGAGACCTGGACCCTCAAAGGAATAGAACTCTCTCAATCCCTAGGCAGAGAGGGGCTCCGCATACCGGCTGGAATAAGGCTGTCCTCAGCCCTGTGCTGGAGGTAATCAGGGTACCTCTGTGAAGCTCTGCCAAGCTACAGGCATATCTCATTTTATCATGCTTCCCAGATACTGCACTTTTTACGCATTGAAGGTGTGCGGCAACTCTGTGTCAGGCAAGTCCATCGGCACCGTTTTTCCAACAGCATTCGCTCACTTCTTGTCTCTGTGTCACATTTGGGTAATTCTTGCAGTATTTCCCTTTTCATTATTATCACATCGCAGCGATCAGTGATCTTTGATGTTCCTATGATTGTTCTGGGTTCTGTGAACTACTGCCACATAAGATGGTGAACTTAGTAAACGTCATGTGTGTTCTGAGTGCTCCACCAACCGACCGTTCCCCTGTGTCTCCCTCTCCTCAGGCCTCCCTATTCCTTGAGACACAACAATGTTGAGATTAGGCCCATTAATAACCCTACTGTGGCCTCTAAGTGATCAAGTGAAAGGAAGAGGCACAGGTCTCTCACTTCAAATCAAAAGCTAGAAATGATTAAGCTTAGTGAGGAAGGCATGTGGAAAGCCAAGATGGCCAGAAGATAGGCCTCTGGTTCCAAACAGTTAGCCAAGTTGTGAATGCAAAGGAAAAGTTCTTGAAGGAAATTAAAAGTGCTACTCCAGTGAACATGCAAATGATAAGAAAGCAAAACAGCCTTATTGCGGATATGGATAAACTTTGAGTGGTCTACATAGAAGATCAAACCAGCCCCAACATTCCCTTAAGCCACAGTCTAATCCAGAGCCAAGGCCCTGACTCTCTTCAATTCTGTGAAGCTGAGAGAGGAGAGGAAGCTGCAGAAGAAAAATCTGAAGCTGGCTGAGGTTGGTTCATGAGATTTAAGGGAAGAAGCCATCTCGTTTCATAAAAATGCATAGTGAGGCAGCAGGTGCTGATGTAGAAGCTGCAGCCAGTTACCCAGAAGATCCGGCTACAGTAATTCAGGAAGGTGGCCGTGCTAAACAACAGATTTTCAATGCAGACAAAACAGCCTGTTATTGGAAAAAGACACCGTCTAGGACTTGCGTAGCTAGGGAGAAGTCTGTGCTTGGCGTCATAGCTTCAGAGGACAGGCTGACTGTCGTGTTAGGGGCTAATGCAGCTGGTGAGTTGTTGGAAGTTGAAGTCTATGCCCATGGACCATTCTGAACATCCCTTAAGAATTATGCTACATCTACTCTGCCTGTGCTCTGTCAGTGGAACAACAAAGCCTGTTTATGGCACATCTGTTTATGGCATGGTTTAGTAAATATTTTAAGTCCACTGTTGAGACTTACTGCTCAGGAAAAAAGATTTCTTTCAGAATATCACTGCTCAAGGAGCCTGGGTGGCTCAGTCAGTTAAGTGTCTGGCTTCAGCTCAAGTCATGATCTCATAGTCTGTGAGTTCAAGCCCCACGTCGGGCTCTGTGCTGACAGCTCAGAGCCTAGAGCCTGCTTTGGATTCTGTGTCTCCCTCTCTCTCGCCCCTCCCCCCCCCAAACATTAAAAAAAAAATACAGAATGTCACCACTCACTGAGAGTGCACCTGGTCACCCACAAGCTCTGATGGAGATGGCAATGAGATTTCATGTTGTTTCCATGCCTGCTAACAAATATATCATCCATTCTGTAGCCCATGGATCAAGGGGTCATTTTGACTTTCAGGTCTTTTTTAAAAGTGCATTTTGTAAGACTCTAGCTGCCATAGATCGGGATGGTGGATCTTGGAAGAGTCCATTAAAAATTTTCTGGAAAGGATTTGTCATTCTAGATGCCTTTAAGAATATTCAGGATGCATGGGATGTGCTCAAAATAGCAACATTAATGGAGTTTGGAAGAAGTTGATTCCCACCCTCATGGATGACCATGAGGGGTTCAAGACTTCAGTGGAGGAAGTCCTTGCAGATGTGGTGGAAATAGCAAGAGAACCAGAATGAGGAGTGGAGCCTGAAGATGGGGCGGGGTTGCTACCATCTCGCGATGCAACTTGAATGGATGAGGAGTGGCTTCTTATAGAGGAGCAAAGAAAGTAAGAAAGTGGTGGGTGGAATCTCCTGGTGAAGATGCTTGTGAAGATTGTTGAAATGACAAAAAAAGGATTACATAAACTGAGTTGATAAATTAGTGGCAGGGTTTGAGAGGATTCCCAATTTTGAAAGCAGTTCTGTGGGGAAAATGCTATCAAACAGCATTGCACGTGACAAAGAAATCGTCCATGAAAGGGAGAGTCCATCACCATGGCAGACTTCATCGTTGTCTTATTTTAGGAACTTGCCCCAGCCTTCAGCACCCACCACCCTGATCAGCGAGCAGCTGTTGGCATCGAGGTGAAACCCTCCATCAGCAAAAAGGTTATTTATGACTCACTGAAAGCTCAGATGATGGTTAGCAATTTTTAGCAATAAGGTATTTTTTTATTTTATAAAATTTTTTTAACGTTTATTTTTGAGAGAGAGAGAGAGAGAGAGAGAGAGAGACAGAGCACAAGCAGGGAAGGGGCAGAGAGAGAGGGAGACACAGAATTAAAGCAGGCTCCGGGCTCTGACCTGTCAGCACAGAGCCCGACGCGGGGCTTGAACTCACAAACTGTGAGGTCATGACCTGAACCGAAGTTGGACGCTTAACCAACTGAGCCACCCAGGCGCCCTAGCAATAAGGTGTTTTTAAATTAAGGCACGTACTTTGGTTTTTTTAGACATAATGCTATTGCATGCTTAATAAACTCCAGTGTAACGTAAACCTTACTTTTATATGCATCAGGGAACAAACAGAAGTCATCTGACTCTCTTTATTGCGAGTCCTCTCTGGAACCGACCCCGCAGTGTCTGTGAGGTGCGCCTGTACCTCCCAGCAGGACTGCAGGCAGCTGTCTTCTGGCACCAGTGACGTTCAGTGTAGACTATGTCGGCCACGAGTTCTTCACATGACCTGAGTTGTCATGTTGAGCACTTGCCACATGTTAGCTCATGTCACTGTTGGACCGAGTTCAGGAAGTGAGCCATCTCATCCCCAGCTCCAGATGAGGAAACTGAGGCTCAGAGATCCAGTGGCTTACCCAGAGTCACACAGCTAGCAGTCAGTGGTAGACCCAGGATCGGCGCAAATAGACAGACTCAGATGTTGCTGGAGAGCCCGGCTGCTGTCATGCTGCCCGAGGCCCGTACTCCCCATGACTGTGCTCTGACTTCCGTCCTTCCCTGACTCCGGCAGGTACAACGTGGGGTGTACCAAACGAGTGGGGCTTTTCCACTCGGACCGGAGCAAGCTTCAGAAGGCAGGAGCCACGACCCACAACCGCCGCCGGGCCAGCAAAGCCAGTCTGCCACCACTTACCAAGGATACCAAGAAGCAGGTGAGATGCCGGCTTGACACAAGTCCCCGCCAACTTCCCTCCTTAACAGGCCCGGGACACCCGCATGCCTTTCCCCCTGCTGACTAAGTATACTCTGTTATGTCCTCATTTCTCACAACCTTCTCAGGTCCCATAAGGGGCCCTTGCATTTGGACCCGTGGATGCTTAGGGGTGGTTTCCCTTGCCCCTTCCTCACCTCTCCCCTTCCAGTTTGCTTCCATCCTTCTGGGAGCATGGAAGTGGGGTCTCCTCTGCCTGGCCCTGTGAAGAGACAAACCGTCCCGGTTATCTCATGTCTCACATGGAGGGCGGGGTGGGGAGGCAGCCTATACCCTTTCCCCCACATCTCATTGGTTCTTTTTGGTTTTTTTCTTAATGTTTATTTTTGAGTAAGAGAGAAAGAGCATGAGCGGGGGAGGGACAGAGAGAGAGGGAGACACAGAATCCGAAGCAGGCTCCAGGCTCTGAGCTGTCAGCACAGAGCCTGACACGGGGCTCGAACTCACGAACTGTGAGACCATGACCTGAGCCAAAGATGGCCGTTTAACCAACCGAGCCACCCAGGCGCCCCGTCATTGCCTCCTCAAACACAGAGCACTGAGTTCTTGAAGCCTCTACCAGGACCATGGGTATTCATTCGTTAACTATTTTGTAGCCCCAGCCGTATGCTGAGAGGCGCTGTAGCGCTGTGAGGCGCTAAGGCTCTAAGTCACCCTGCGGGAGCCCACAGCCTAGTGGGACATTTCAGAACCTGATGTGTTTTTGCTGCTTGTTGTCATAAACCTCTTTAAGACTCTGAGGAAAGCTGCCATCCAACATGCATATGCCCAGGAAATTCTCCATGCTGTTTCATAGACCACCCCTGAAACCCATAGAGCCCTGGTTTAAAACCCCACATCTAGAAGAAACAACAGATATAGAGTCAGGTCCTTGCCGTGCAGTGCGGTGCACGTGCCAGTACTGGGAGGACCAGAGAGGGGACAGCCCGGAAGATGCTTTGATCTAGGAATTCAAAGGTATATAGTCATGGACCAAGTAGAAGGAGGACACCACTTGCTTTGCCCGTCACTCTGCTAGACGTGGGTGGTTCTCCCATCAGGAAGCCAACCGTTCTCCCTGCCCCCCAGCCAACAGGCACCGTGCCCCTCTCGGTCACGGCCGCGTTGCAGCTGACACACAGCCAGGAAGACTCCAGCCGTTGCTCGGATAACTCAAGCTATGAGGAGCCCCTGTCACCCATCTCAGCCAGTTCGTCCACCTCCCGCCGGCGACAAGGCCAGCGGGACCTGGAGCTCCCTGACATGCACATGCGGGACCTGGTGGGCATGGGGCACCACTTCCTACCAAGTGAGCCCACCAAATGGAATGTAGAAGATGTCTACGAGTTCATCCGCTCCCTGCCAGGTAAGACCCCTGACAGTCCCACACCTGCCCGGGATAGCATCGCCGGGAGAGAGGGAGATACCTCCCCTCCCCCGACCAGGAAATGACTCAGTTGATGACTCAGGCTCACGAACGGGAGTGCAGAGATGAGTCAGTGAGGTTCCCGCCTGGAAGAGTGTACTTTCTAGTTCAGAACATAACTGTAAGTTAAATCCTGTGCCTGTAATGAGGTGTATTTGCTGCCATGGTGAGCCGGCTGTGTGAAATGCAGAGGGGACGGTGAGTCGACCCCGTGTCTCTCCTGGGACAGAGTGTGAGAGGAGCCAAGTGGAATGTAGGCAACCTGTCAAGGAGAAAGCCAGCAGAGGACTGTGTGAGCTGGAAACTGCGGGTGCGCAGGCCTCGGCCAGCTAGAGAGATGGCACCAGGGGGGTCGTGTGAGCAGAGGCGCACAGATGTGCAAGTCTGCCGCGTACCCAGGACTGCACACAACCCTGGCGGGGAGTGCATGTGGTTTTGAGGGCTACAGTTTAGAAATAAACCCTGGAAGGCAAACCTCACGTTATTCACAGATGCTCTCCGTGGGATCACACAACCTCTCTACTGTTGTTTCTGCCCAGTCTCACCCAGCCGCTGGCCACGCCAGGTACAGAGGGGCTGCCACAGGCCTGGGACTCCAAGCCTGGAGTGGAGATAGCGGTTGAGAGCACAGCCTTGTGTGTCAGGACTGGGCTCGCATCCCGGCTCTGCCCCTTAGCTCAGTGTGTTAGTCATCCGTTGCTGCGCCCCCAGAATATATCCCCACACGGTCACTGTCGGGAAGGAATCTGGGAGTGGCTCGGCTGGGCAGTTCTGCCCCAGGGCATCTCACAAGGTTGCGATGAAGATGTGGCTTCCCTGGGGCTGCGGAACCCTGTTCTGAGGTGCCGCACTGCCCTGATTCTCGAGGAGGGTATGGCTGCTCACAGCGGGTGTCAGTTCCTCTCAGTATGGGCCACTCACGCTTGGGTGTTCCCAGGATGTGGCAAGCACTTGCCCCACAGCTGGTGGTCCGGGACATCAGGTGGAAGCCTTGGTGCCCCTTTTGATCTAGATTCTGAAACCATGTGGTGTCACTTTCACACTGTCACACCGGTCGTAAAACCACGTGGTGTCACTTTCACACTGTCACACAGGTCGTGCCTGCGGGGGCATGAAAGGGAAGCCAGGTTGATTTGGAGCTGTCTGAGGGCCGATTACCATAGTTCCCCAGTCACTGGCCCCAGTGATTCATGTCCCTCCCTCAAGTAGACCACCCCCACCCCCACCCTGACCCCATAGGCCTCATTCCATGACAGCAGGGGCTCGAAGCCCAGGATCTCAACCAGTGAACTCAGGTCCAGGCGTGGAGGAGCTCCTGCGGCCGGTTCCTCTCGATCTGAACACCCGAGAGCTAGAGACACATGACCCATCTCCTTGCACAAACCCCAGATCTGGCGGGACAGGCACAGGGTCACCACAGTGGGCATGCTTGTTCAACAAGGGGAAAACGGGGGATACAGGAGCCATGGCACTAGTTCCGAAACCTAGCACGGACACATGTTGGCATTCCCGAATTAGGACTCAGAGCCTAGGGGTGACTTTCTTTCCCTTTCTTGGTTCCACCCTCTGAGTCATCCTTTCTTTCTCATGAAAGGCAGCCTGGGCTTTCCAGGGGCGTTTTCTCAGCCTGTTTGTACTGCTCCTCATTTTCTATGACTTCTGACCCTTTCGGTTAGAGCAGTGTCTATGCGAGTACGATTCTCTTAAAATCTTTGTGGGCTTCCTATGCGAGTTGTTGGGGTTCACTCCATTAGACAAAACCCATACCCAAAAATGCTCCAAGGTAAGCCTTCCTCTCTGTCGGCTTCTTCTGAAGCTGGGGGACAGTGCCCCTAACTTCTCAGAAGTTCTGCTGTTGAATGGCGAGGATCCGTGAGGCACGCCCATGACATCCTTAGAGAGCCCTCTGAGGCAGCACCTTCATGCTTCCAAGGTCTTAGCGAAAGATTGATCACACCCTCGGTTCCGTCTCTAGCCCATGTCCCACGTCCTAGCTTTGACCTCTGCCTAGAGACTACTTTGTAGTTTCAGCCTCATTTGCTGTCACAGAGGCTAGCGATTTTCAAACCAGCCAGTCCTAGCTCCTTGATGTGGAACAGTTCTGCCTTTTCCTCGCCTCTCCTCAGTTTCCTGTGCACAGCATCAGACACCAGGCGAAGCCTCTGGCATTCTGCTGGAAGCGTCCTCAGATTGCTCAGTTCGTGAGGCACGTTAAACTCACCGCGTGACCCCCGGCGGCCGGGCGGCCACATTTGCTCCGTTTTTTCCGATTTCCAGGAACAGTTTCCTCACTTTCCTCGAAGCCTCACCCAGTTTCCTCACAGGCCATCAGACTCCCGCCGAGCCTCGAGCCTCTCTGAGTGTCTGAGACGCCTCACTGACTCCTCACGGTCCTTCCAGCTGCCGCCTCCTGGCCATGGAAGCACCCCTCTTCCGGGAACCAAACTTCATTCGTTACCCCAGAGCGTAGTGGCTGCTACCCCGGGTTCTGTGGGTCGGGGATGCGGCTTAGCTGCGCGGCACTGGCCTGGGCTCTTACGAGGCCTCCATCAGGATGGCAGCCAGAGTGCAGTTGTCTGGTTTGGAGCCGAAGGACCGGTTCCAAGGTGCCCCACTCAGGCGGCCTCAGTTCCTGTCCACCTGGGCCTCTTCGGAGTGCTGCTCCAGGGTCCTCACGATACGGTCGCCAGCTTCCTCCAAAATAAAGCAAGGTGGCAGCTGCTGTACCCTTGGTGACCTAGGCCTGGAAATCACACGCAGTCACTCCTGCAGCACCGTGTTGCTCTGCTGGGTCCGCCCAGTCCATTGAGGGGAGGGTCCAGTGAGGACACACGCGTGAATGAGGAGGTGGGACCACTGGGGGAGTCGCTTGGCCTCTGACGGCAGGATGGCCTTCCTCGAGGTGCGGGGCGGCCGGGAGGGTTAGACGAGATCGCACGTCTCCCGCGCAGTGACCGCCAAGCGTGAACGCGGGAGCTCAGGGTGATGCGGTCCTTGGTGGTGTCCCCTCAGGCTGCCAGGAGATAGCAGAGGAGTTCCGCGCCCAGGAGATCGACGGGCAAGCCCTGCTGCTGCTCAAGGAGGACCATCTGATGAGCGCCATGAACATCAAGCTGGGGCCAGCCCTGAAGATCTACGCACGCATCAGCATGCTCAAGGACTCGTAGGGCCGGCCGGAGAGCCATGGGTCTGGCCCGGGCTCCTCCTCCCGACTGAGCAGAGCCAGGCGGACGTTCCTGAGGGGCCCAGAAACGGGGCCAGTTGGAGGGAAGGGCTCTCCCTGTGGGGCGTGGCTGGTGAGGAGGGCTTGGCACCCCCTCAATGGCTCTCAGGGGCCTTTCTTTCTGTGGGAGGGGCAGAGAGGTAGGTGGCGCAGAAGATGGGGCTTTATGCTTGTAAATATTGATAGCACTGGCTTCCTCCAAAGTCCCAATACTCTAGCCCCGCTCTCTTCCTCTCTTTCTGTCCCCCATTTTCCAGGGGGCATATGGTCAGGGCTCCCCAACCTGAGTTGGGTTACTTCCAAGGGCAGCCGTCAGGCCTGGATAGAGGCCTCGCGAGCCCTTGCCTGCCTTCCTCCCGCTTCTTTCTCCAGGCCTGGCTAACTCTTCCGTTGCCAGCTTCTCCCCCTTCAGCCCGTTTCTGAAGCAGCCAGGGGCTCTCCCCCTTCACCCTCTGCAGGTGGAGCGAGAGAAGCTGGGCCCGGTTCGGCCACGCCCACTGGCACAGACGCCTTAACGCTGTGTGTGTGACTGAATGACTGTGTAGGAGCCTGGACTGACAGATGGGCCCAGAGCAACCCTCTGGCACCTCCAGGTGTTCTGTAGCAAACAGCCACTTAGTGCTTTGTCCTGGACTCCACTCAGCCTCAGGATGGGGAATAGAAAAGGAGGGCAGCCTCTGTGCAGAGGGTTTTCCTTTCCAGAGTGGGCACGCTGTCTCCGAAGCCCTTCCCACACTGTGAAGTCCCCCCGACTGCCCTGCTGTGCCACGAACAGCATTAAGGGAGCTGCTGTAGGCCGGGCGGGGCCTCCTGGCCTGCCCGCCCGCCCGCCCCAGGAGCCCCTGAGTGGGGGCCCAGAGAACGTCTGAGGGCAGAGAAGAGCCAGGGTGGCGTTGCCGCGAAGAAGGCAGCCTTGGGCCTCCAGTTCCCACACTTGTTTGCCTCTGGAACTTGCTAGCAATTTGAGCTACCTGCGGAGGAGGCAGGGCAGGAAGGGCGAGGGCCTGCCTCTGACTTGCCCTGTCCTCGGAGGCTCCTGGGGGAGGAGCGGGGCTCTCCCTGGGAACAGGGTGAGCACCTTTCTCAGCTTGTTCTATTCCCCACACACACCCCCAGGCAGGGTTGGAAATGAAGGACTTTTTTAACCTTTTGTTTTCATTTTTTAAAAATAAATCTGTAAAATCTGTTTCTTCTGTGCCTTTCTCCACTGGCTCCTTTTCGTCCACAAGGAGAGGGGTGGTTTCCTGGGTTGGGGGAGGGACGGCCTTAACTGGACAGCACGCCCTCCGCGCTTTGCTGGGGCCCGGTCCGTGGTCTGAGGGCGCCCTTCGTCCCATTTCACAGGAGGAAGCTGACACGGCCTCTCTTTCACCCTTGTCCCTTGGAGTGGGAGGGTCCAGAGCCCCTCAGCTCTGAGTCCCCCTCCCCGCTTCCCGCAGGAGAGACGCAGTGCTCTTGGGCCAGGAATAACCTGGAACACCTGGGGTAGAGCCCAGTCTTCCATCCCCAGGCACACACCCTCGGTTGTTGCTGCGCAGTGGCTCCGTGTCCGAGAGCCCTTGGGATGGCTTTGGTTCACTCGGCAGTTTCTGAGCAGTTGTGGGATGTTGGAATAGCTAATTATTGGAGGCTTTGTCCTCGCGCAAGTGACACCTAAGTCTTGAATGAAGAAGAAAGGGCATTCTCGACGCAGGTGGCTCTGCAAAGGCATGGGGGGGTGGGGTGCGGATGGTGGGACTCGAGCTGAGCTGGCCGGAGCGGCCCCGGTGTGTGCGGCCAACAGCGGCTCGTGTGGCCCTGTGCCTCCCTGAACCAGGCCTCATGGAGCGCAAAGCAGCCCCTGCCCTGCCCAAATGGAGCTGAAACTCCCTTATGAAACTCCTGCGCCTGACCTCCTGCTCCTTCCAGCCTCTGGGTTTTTCCTTAAGGCAGTGTTTCTGCTTGTTTAAAATGTGGGTTTGAGGCCTGGGCCCCAGCACACTGAATCAGTCTCCAAGGGTGGAGCCCGGGAAGATATGGCATAATAATGTATAGGAGTTTGATACCACCTCTTTGGAAAGCCAGTTAAATTGTAACTACTACCTGGAGGAGAAGGAGAAGCCGACTTATGAGTTTGATTACCCAGAGGCCGGAGCCCGGACTGGAGGGGCGGCTCTGCCAGGGCCAGGCGGGGCGGAACCCAGGGGAAAGTGGGAAGGTGCGGGGAACCACCCGGTGGAGGAATGCAGGCCCAGCGGGCAGGTGCACTGGGGCCCCGTGCGGATCCGGACAAGCCCCTTCACCCCAGACCCCCATTTTCCCTTCTGGGGAAAGTGAAAACCAGGCCTCTCCTGAATTTGTTCTTCATGTGTGGTGAAGGAGGAAGACACTGAAACTCCTAAAAGGGGCCATGGTGAACTCGAGGGCACTGACACAAGCAAATACTGTTGGTTTTGTTCGGGTGACAGGCCCCACCTGTTGTAAGTTGGAAGGGTGCTTCTTTAAACTTTTTTTAAACATGTATTCATTTTTGGGAGACAGAGAGAGACAGAGCCCGAGCCGGGGAGGGTGAGAGAGAGGGAGACACAGAATCAGAAGCAGGCTCCAGGCTCCGAGATGTCATGTCAGCACAGAGCCTGACGCGGGGCTCGAACCCACAAACAGTGCGAGTGTGACCTGACCTGAGCTGAAGTAGGAAGCTTAACCGAGCCACCCAGGTAACCCGAAGCTTGCTTCTTTAAATCCATAGGGAGAGCCCCTGCTTGCGAAAGCTCACGGTAGGCCACTTTCACCAAAACCCTACAGCAGTACCTGTTTCCACTAAGGAAAACAAATGCCAAGAGGGTTTTTGTTTTATGAAAAAAGGCAAAAAGTGAAAATAGCCTTTGCTTTGCAGCAAGCTGCCATAGAAGCTCATGCAGTGCTAGGCCCTTCCGGGGACCCAGGGACCGAGCTCCTTCCGGAGACCGTGCTCCTTCCGGGGACCTGGGACGTGTGGCATCTCCGTCCCCACAGCTCTGGGAGCATCTGTGCTTTGTCTCCATTTATTTTGTGTATCCGTTAGCAAGGCGACAGTGTCCTAAGGGAGCAGAAAAGCCCACCATGGGTTACCCTTTGGATCCAGGAATGCTGAAAAAAACTTTCCATATGAAGTAATGATTCAATTAAAACTTCACTTTTATGCCTTTTCTACCGAGGGCAGTTTTCATAAAGAACTCTCTTCTTTCAGATAGGAGGAAAACCTGTATCCGTTCCTGTTTACGCTTTACTCAGAATTTTGAAGACTTTCTTGATCATGAGCCACGGTTTAAAAAAAAAGGTCTCCCGCTCTCATATACATACCTAAATATAGATCTCTGAAACAAAAATTTCATAAAACAATACCTACCTTTATGTGCAATACATTCTAATATTTTCTTTTCAATTCTCTTCCTGTTCATACGTTTAAATCTTGGTCTTGATCCCTGATCCACAAAACTGATTTCTGAGAACTTGCAAACTGCACTTTTAGAAAACCCTGCCCAGTGTAAACTTTCCAAAACCCTTCCCTATCCCTATCTTGTGTGGCTCTTACACTGTGCTGGGTGACCGGTGTATGTACCCCATTTTATTGTGAGTTGTCCAAGGTCACAACCAGGTGACCAGTGCCCTTGAGATCTGGCAGAACAGGATTTTCCCTGGGCAGCAAACACCTTAGCGGGACTCACAGACCATAGTCCTCTCCCAGGGCTCCAAGATGCTGAAGAGAGGCGCAGGGACCCCCCAAGGCAGGTAAGAGAAGTCAATCAAAATAGCTCAGAGCCTCTGGCCAACCAGAGCTGGCTCGTGCCTCAGATTCACCTTCTCCCAGGTGATTGGCCCCAAGGGGGTTCCCAGCCCCCACCCCATCCTGGGGCCAGTTTCCTCCAGCAGGCACCGCCCCCAAGGGAGTCCCCCTCAGGGCAGTCCATCCCTGCTGGCTTCTGTGGGTGTGGTTTCTGACAGATGGCCTGCAGCTGCTTTGTCCCAGTCACCAGGAACTGGTTATTTCTCCCCTGGCTCCAAGCTAGAGGGTTCTTCCTGGCAGGCTGTCCCCACAGCTTCTAGACATGGCTCTCAAGGAGAGACTCAGGTGAGTTGGGGACACTGCCAGCATGTGGGGGAAGATGGGGCAGGACAGCTGAACTGGCAGAAATCCACCCTGGTGGCCAGAACAAGGCAAGGAGGAGGCACAAAGGCTGAGCCATGGAGATCCTGGGCAAAGGAGACTCTGACAGGGGACATCACTCAAGGGGTAGAGATGGTCCATGGGGCAGAGCTGGGCGGGCGCAGACTGCGTCCTGGGAGACCTTGTGGCTCCTGGGGGAGAGTGGGGTTACTCCCCTGGCTTCCCTGAACTCTGAGCCCCCTTGGTGAGCGAGAGAAAGGCCTAGTGCTGCGTCCCCTGCCATAGCCAAGACCTCTCTCTAGTCCCACTGGGACTGACCGTCCGGAGTTGAAATTTGTTCCCACTTCAGAACTAATGCTTGTTCTTTAACCCCTTCTTGAAAGCGAGGAGGTCGGAGAGGTTAGAGCTTGGGGTGGGCTTGAGGGACCACTTTCTGCAAGTGGAGGTGGGGCAGAGGGGGTGCCTTTGAAAATATCTGAGCAAGCCATGTGGAAGAATGGGTCAGGCAGGGGCCCCTGTGGACTAGGGTTCCCAGCTGGGGCATGGGAGGGGGCGGCAGGAGCTGGCAGGTGCCCACCCGGCCCTCACCCGGGGCCACTTGGGGCCCGCTCTGCCTGGCTGCCTTGGCTGAGGTCCAGTGCCCAAGATATGCATCAGCTTGCCCTACCGAGGTTGGGGGTTGGGGTGGGTGCCGGCTAAATGAGTCAAGGTGGTGAAGGCTGAGAGCGGTCCATTCTAGCCTTTTCTCGCCCCTGCAGCGCGGACAGGTGGTGTTTCCCAGAGTGTACCTCTAGAGTAGCATTGCTTCCGGGAGCCAGCTGCAGCCCGCCCTCCCGGAGCTTGGTGGGGCTGGTGTGTGCAAGGGGAGAGAAAGCTTCCTGCAGGAGAGACACTGGCCAGGGGGAGGGGAGGCAGGGGGGATGTGAGGTGCCTTGGGGGAATATTAACCCAGCCAGAGACCGTTGGGAGAGGAGCATTAAGGTTGAGCTGGGGCCAGGTCAAAAGGTGCCCCAAATGCCACGTTCTGGCTTGGGAATCAGACCTAAGTTCAAACTCAGCTCCACCGCTTAACCAGCCGTGTGACCTTGAGCAAGTGATTTAATGTTTCTGAGCCTCAGTTTCTTCATTTATAAGGTGGAGATAATCATGGCATCTCCTTCAAGGGACCATGGTCAGACCTCAATGCGATACGGACATAAAACACTCGGCAGGCAGAGTGCCTCAGTAAATGTCTGAAGATATTTGTAGAGTGCAGACTTAACGCTGAAGCAAACAGAGTCTTGAGAAAGGAGTCACAGTTTGGGAAAGAATGAAGACAAGGAACCTATTCATTGCTTCATTTAGTTTACTGAACAAATATTAATACCACCAACCATGAGGCAGGCTCTCAAGTTTGGCCCCAAGAAAACAAAGGGTAATAGAATGGCCCTGCCGCCTGGCGGGGCAGAAGTACAGAGTAGAGTTTGGCAAGTGCTTGAGTAGAGGTTTGCACAGGTGCGGAGGAGCATATGGCAGCAGGTGTTGGAGGGGGAGGTCGAGGAAGGCATCACGAGGAGGAGGCTAGGTGTAGAAGAATTTTCTGGAGCTTGGTGATGGTTGATAGCAAAACAGCAATGTGGGCAAAGATACAGAGTTGGGGAAGACACTAAGTCATGGCAAGTTTAAGGAACTTCATGGAAAGAGATGGGGCAAGTTAGTAGACAGTTACAGGAGTCCAGATGAGAAGCAGGGGTGGGGAAGAAGGAGCCTGGGGCTCTGGTGGGGAGGCGGAAGCAAGAGAATTTGGTGACGAAGGGCTCCGAGGAGCGAGGAAGTGGTCCCACTTGGGTAACTTGGGACCCGTCAGAGAGAACACGTGGACATTACGATTACATTTACCAGGATGGAGGAGACTTGAGTGGGGAGCAGGTTTCTGAGGAAAATCCAGAGTTCCTTTTTGACTTAAGTTTGAGGCACTTAGGAGACATCCAAGTAGAGAGCCCAGGTGGCACCAGTGCCCCCGGGGGTCCTCTGTCACTGTACCTATGATGCCCAGAACAGTCCCACCAGAGAATCCGGTTCCAGGATGGAACTTGATGAACTACACCACACAGTATTATAAGACTTTTGGTCTTTTTCCTATGCTCCAGGCATAGAACTCCTAAAAACCTTGCAATTTCCTGAGTGATAGGACTATCTGTTGTTATTCACAATGTGTCACATGGTGACTTAGGGTAGGCCCCTCAATTGTCTCAGGATGGGACTAACCACCTGAATGGCCAAGTTGACTACACACTTGGAACTTTCAGCCCCACCCCCGACCTCCAGGGAGGGAAGGCAGAGCTGGAGACTGGCTATAAAAACTCCTGAACAGCAACGTTTAGAAACTTTCCGGGTTGGTGAATGCATTCATATGCTGGGAGGGTGGCCCATTCCAACTCCGCGGGGCCAGAAGCTCCTGACCTCACTCTATGTAGCACTTCCTCTGGGTGTTCATGCGTACCCTTTATAAATAAACCAGTAAAGATAAGTAAAGTGCCTCCCTGAATTATGTGAGCGGTTCTGTGAGCAACTTATGGAACACGAGGAGGGGCTTGTGGGAACCCCTGAGTTATGGTCAATCAGCCAGAAGTAGGGGTGGCCCAGGATTTGCAACTGGCTTCTGAAGAGGGGGCCGTCTCACAGGACTGCGCCCTTGACCTGTGGGATCTGGCACTAACTCCAGGTAAATAGTATAGAAATGAATCGAATTGTTGGACCCTCACTTGAGGCTGGAGAACTGACTTGGTTGTTGGTGTTGGAAAACACCCCAGAGGGTGACTAGAACGTAAGGGGAAGCTGGACAAGAGAGGAGTATAAAGAAAGACATTTTCCTCCCTTAGATAACATTAAAAAACAAAATTCATCTGAGTAAATCTGAAGACCTAATTGGGTTTATTTACCGATTCATGAACCAGGCATCATCTCAGCAGATAGAAAGGAGCTCCGAGGGGCCGTACAAAATGGAAAGCTTTTGTACGCAGAAGGGGATGGAGGAAAGGAAGCTTCTAGCTAAAAGTGGACTGTTTCAGGGTACCTGGATGGCTCAGTCAGTTGAACATCCAACTCTTGATTTCGGCTCAGGTCGTGGTCTCATGGTGTGTGAGTTTGAGCCCCACGTGGGGCTCTGCGCTGACAGCGGGGAGCCTGCTTGGGATTCACTCTCTGCCCCTCTCTTGCTTGTGCGCATTCTCTCTCTCTCTCTCTCTCTCTCTCTCTCTCTCTCTCTCCCTGTCTCTCTCTCTCTCTCTGTGTCTCTCAAAATACATTTTTAAAAAAGCGGGCTGTTTCAGGTAAGGTCACTTTCCTTTGGGGGAACGTGGGGGGGGTCTATCAGGCAGATAGTCTCACTAGTGCTTACCAGGTAATTCTAGACTGACTGGTTAAAAGTTACATTCCTGGGAGAAGGTGAAGACTGCAATCCCCTTTGGTGCCAAGTCTTGGCTTGCTGACAGGGGGCTTCGTGTGAGTGCCTCCATTTGGGGCCCTGTTGTTTCTTTTTTAACACTTCCACCCCCTTTTGATCAGACTCTCAGTTGAGTTGAGAGACATGTCCAAAGTGTAAAAAGTGCCTCTCTCCCAGCTATCACTCCCAAGTTCTCCCAGTTTTCGCTGATCCTGTGTGATAGTCACAGGTCATGACCTCAGGATTATATTTGAAGTTGATCATTCTCTTCATTCCCCTTTTTGATGTTCCAGTCCCAGGAGATCATTTGCTTGGTGGTTAGGGGCTTTGAACATGCATTTAAAGTTTTTGAGAGAGTACAGTGCCCCAGGGTTACTCCTATGATTATCATAAGCAGGATACCTCTCCATATCTAGAGTGCACCAAAGAGCCATGGTCCCCAAGACCCAAATCAATCAAAATCAAATAAGTCAAACAAAGACCCCATTGAAGGAGTCCTCTTTTTAAGCCAAGTGGCCTGCTCAGCAATCTTATGTAACCTTGTTTCAACTTCCCAGAAGTGTTAATCCAGGTGCGGGAGGCGGTGTTGACCACAGCACAGATACCTCCTTGCTCAGCCCAAAGTTAATCAAGGGCTGTCCTATTGTCAAAAACCACCTTGGCCAGAGAGTCTAAGGACTTTCATTGGGCCGCCATTGCTCTAGCACAAAGCCATACTTTGAAAGTTAAGAAGAGTGTGCTGATCACAGCCTCATTTGTATTCACTCCCAACCAGGGAGGTAGACACCTAAGGAAGCAAATCCTGAATCACAAAAGCCTCCTGGTAGGTCCTTTCTAACTTGATGGTGTAAATTTAGGGGAGTTGACCCACAGGGTGCCTTAGTTTGTTGGTGAACAGTTAGGGGCACAGCTAACCCGTTAGGTAAGAGTCATCGCCTGGTTATGCACCAACCATGTAGGCATTCATAGGCCCAAAGGAAGATGAAAACCGCCCCAGACATAGACCCTGTGGGAGTACTGCTCCCGCTAGGGTGGCTCTGTGAATGGAGTCCACCACCATGGACAGAGCAGAGTTTTTGAAATCTAGCAGTCTGAAAGGTTACCTCCCTTTAGCAATGGCCTGGAGATACAGATGCTGGTGCTCTCTTTCCAGGCCAATGCCAGCATAAAGGAAAGAAAAGAACAAAGGGTTTTACATTAAAGTAGGGGGTCTCCATCTGGCACCTTGGGTGGACGCGGTCTATCTGGCTGTCAGCCAGCTACTTCTCTTCCTCGTCAATTTGATCTGGGAGTCTCCAGCCTCTGCACAGGACCAGATGTTGGGTGGAGCCTTCTTTAGCTGTGCAACGTGTACCCAAGGTTCAAGTCCCTAAAGGTGGCTGCCATCTGGGTAGCGAGGTGGACCTGGTATAGTCCCTTCCAAGGAGATTCAGGGCATCTGTCCTTGTGACTCCCCGTCAGAAGGGTGGGAGAAACTTGGAAGCATCTGTTTGGAGAGTCAGAGCCAGATATTTCAGGAAACTAGAAGAATTCCAGGTCTAGTCCAGTTTACAGGCACTTAACAAAACCTCAAAGACAATACACAGGATTAGAATCTAGTATCTACAAAGGGACAAACATAATTTTTCTCTCTACAGTTACCTCCACTTACCAAATATAATCACAGTAAAACTAATTTGTTTGCATTAAACTGGCTTGATTATGTAAGTGTGTTAAGAACAGTGGCTGAGGGGCGCCTGGGTGGCGCAGTCGGTTAAGCGTCCGACTTCAGCCAGGTCACGATCTCGCGGTCCGTGAGTTCGAGCCCCGCGTCAGGCTCTGGGCTGATGGCTCGGAGCCTGGAGCCTGTTTCCGATTCTGTGTCTCCCTCTCTCTCTGCCCCTCCCCCGTTCATGCTCTGTCTCTCTCTGTCCCAAAAATAAATAAAAAAACGTTGAAAAAAAAAAAAAAAAAGATAGTAATATAAAAAAGAACAGTGGCTGATTGACCGTACAAGTCCTTAAGACTGCTTTGTTGGAACTTTTCATAAGGAATTTCAGACTGAACTTTTAAGTCTTTGAGATAGGGAGCCAAGCCAAGGGCTCCACAGATTTTACCTAAAATACCTACAGTTTGGGTGAATTCGTATCCATCAAAACCTAGGTAATATAACCAATGCTTCCCAAGGTGTCTTATTACAAGGAGAACCAGATTCACAGAGAACGTATGCAAATAACTAGCTATATTGCCATGAAAAAAAAAAAAAACAATAGTTTGTAAATTCTGGAGGGATCAGGTCGGAGAAAAAGTAAATGTTTCATCTTTGTTTACAAAGGTACACACTTTACTGAATTGCTGTAAGTCATGTAGCCTTGTCAGATAAAAGGTTTCCTTAAATACAGAAAAACAAAACATTAAGGAACCAGAAACACTTCAGACAAAAAGTCAGAATAAGTTACAAGCATCCTTCCTGCTCGTTCTGTCCCGTGTAATCAATACTTGTTCTGCTTGAATCAGTTTTCCTATTAGTTCTGGAGATTTTTACCCATTTCAGTTTTATGATCTTAAAGTTATAAGAAACCTGTACTGAATCTCCTTAAAGCCGAAGCACTTTTGCAAAAGCATCAGAGTGAAACATACCATCTGGGAATGACAAAAGGCTCGAAAATGGCCATTGCTAAATAGCATTGAGAAGGGAATTTGATTATTTCTGTAACATACAACATTTTAAGATAATAGCCAGGATTGTGGCTGATAGCATTGACACCAGGACATACCAGATTTCCAGGAGTTTCACATAATTTCTGGAACACTTGCATACCTGCGCAAATACAACATAAGGAAGGCTTCATATTACTTATTTGACAATGCTCCCCATGTAATTTAACATGTCAAATAAGCTACATCAGTTTGGCCTCTCTCTTTTTATAAGGAGAGAGAACAATTCTTTTATAGTTTTCCACAGATCCTGTGGAAAATCTCAAAGTTCCTTCCAGGTCAAAAAGACTTCCTTCAGCATTATATTGTAGGGGGAGGAGGAAAAAGTTGGTAAAAGGTCTTAAAAATACTTGAGCAAATAAGATCACAGGTTATTGGGGAGCATTAACTTGGTTATCTATTTAACCATGACAATTAGAGACTCTAAACAAATACAGAGAGTTAAGTTGTAAAACAAAAAAGAGCTCTTTGCCCTTCTAATAGGGAAGGCTTGGTTCTCTTTAAGCAATCAAAGATCTGATAGGAAACACAAGAAATTATTTTGACAGGCCACAAAAATCTTTGTTCTCTAGGCAGATTACTTAAAGGTAAAGAGAAAGCTCTGCAATCTCTTAGCAATATCTTATCTTTCTTTTTTTTTTAAATATCTTTCTTAGACCAACAGTCTAAGAGAAAGGATCCCAAGCAGGCTCTGTGATGACAGCACGGAGCCCAACGCAGGGCTTGAACCCAGAGATCGTGACCTGAGCCAAAATCAAGAGTCAGACACTTAAGCGACTGAGCCACCCAGGCGCCCCCGATGTTTTAAACTTCTGTCCACTCCAATCTTAGCCATCTTGACCACACATAAAATCCTTTTCCCAAGATTCCTTCTCAACAGACCATCTGCAACCTTCTTTTTTACCAGATTTTGTCCTGTTTTTCCTCTTTCCCATTCTGAATAACCAGCCTTACTTTTAGGACAAAATAACTTTCTTTTCCCTCAACAAAAATGCAGTTCCATTCCTCATATCTTCTCTTACCGAAAATGTGCATCCTACTTTCCTTTCATACAGAGAACTTTCTTTATTAATTTCTAGTAGTTTTATTTTCCTTCTGTTAAGAATTAGAGTTGACCACGGGTGCCTGGGTGGCCTAGTCTGTTAAGTGTCCGACTCTTTTTTTTTTAAGTTTTTTATTTATTTCGAGAGAGAGAGAGCGAGAGAGCAGGGGATGGACAGAGAGAATCCCAAGCAGACTTCAAGCTGTCTACACGGAGCCCAATGCAGGGCTTTAAACTCACAAACCAGGAGATCATGACCTGAGCTGAAATCAAGAGTCAGATGCTTAACCAACTGAGCCACCCTGGAGTCCCAAATTTCTGATTCTTGATTTCGGCTCAGGTCATGATCTCACAGTTTGAGTTCGAGCCCCGCGTTGGGCTCTGTACTGATAGTGTGGACTCTGCTTAGGATTCTCTCTCTCCCTCTCTCACTGCCCCTCCCTCACTCTTTTGCTCTCTCTCTCTGTCTCTCTTTCTCTCTCTCTCAAAAATAAACATTAAAAAAATTACAATTGAGGGGCGCCTGGGTGGCGCAGTCGGTTAAGCGTCCGACTTCAGCCAGGTCACGATCTCGCGGTCCGTGGGTTCGAGCCCCGCGTCAGGCTCTGGGCTGATGGCTCGGAGCCTGGAGCCTGTTTCCGATTCTGTGTCTCCCTCTCTCTCTGCCCCTCCCCCATTCATGCTCTGTCTCTCTCTGTCCCAAAAATAAATTAAAAAAAAATTAAAAAAATAAAAAAAAAGAGAGCAAAAAAAAAAAAAAAAAGAAAAAAAAAATTACAATTGACCCTCAAACAACATGGCTTTGAACTACATGGGTCCATTTATAATGGATTTTTTCTCAATACAGTACAGTATTGTAAATATTTTCTCATCCTTATGATTTTTGAAATAACAATTTTTTCCTCTAGCTTCCTTTAAGAACACAATATATGATACATATAACCTACAAAATATGTGTTAACCTCAGTAAGGCTTCCTGTCAACAGTAGGCTATTAGTAGTTAAGTTTGAGGGGGTGTCAAAGATTATATGCAGATTTTTTTTAACATTTATTCCTTTTTTGAGAGACAGTGTGAGCAGGGGAAGGACAGAGAGGGAGACACAGAATCTGAAGCAGGCTCCAGGCTCTGAGCTGTCAGCACAGAGCCCAACCTGGGGCTTGAACTCACAAACTGAGATCATGACCTGAGCAGAAGTCAGAGGCTTAACCCACTGAGCCACCCAGGCAACCCAATTATATCCAGATTTTTACTGCAAGTGAGGGTCAGCGCCCCTAATCCCCACATTGTTCGGGAGTCCATTGTATGTACTTTGCTGGAGTTTACATTTCAAGGAGATAGCCCACACCAGAAGAGGAGAGTCCCTAGAGAAGACCAGGTAGAACATTTACACCTCAAAGGCACAGGGAAAGAATGCGAAACCCTCCAGGGACGCTTGTTCCCCAAGGTCAGAACTTTTACAGTACCTACATGCCTTTTACAATGAATAAGGGTCAGGTTAATTGTTACAAAGAATGAGTGGACTTTGAATGGTCTCGAGAGCTGCATTTCTGGTCTTGCAAATATTTGTGGGATAAGGACAGTTGCCTCTAACTCCTCTGAGAATTGTGTTGCATCCTGAAGGACTTCCAGGGGCTGACACACCCATGCACCTACGTTGGAACGTTTTTCTTTCCCTCTGAGTACATTCAGCTTAAAGGAGAAGGTCTAAAAGAATTCCTATCTGGCTCGAAATATCAGCTCCCAGTTTGGCCAAGTTTATGACCAGAGTGTTATTACCTCCTTTCAAATATCTTGTCAGGTTTCAGTCGGGACAAACAGTAAATATTTCTGGCAGTAGAAAACGATCCTGCAAACCCAAGAGGCACCCTCAAAGAAGGTGCAAAAGATATTATCTTCACAAGATCTAGAGCCCTTCCCAAAGATCAAGAACAATGGCCTAGATTTGGAAAGGGAGGGACAACGTGCAAACTTACTTTTTTTTTCTTTCTACCAAATACTAAAGAGATCCAGGAGAGCTGACTCTGGTAAGAATATTCTCAGCTTCAGGTGGCTTCTTCCAGTCTTTCCCAGGATCCCACTTGCAAGCCCTGAGCGAGGTTTAAAGTAGAGATTGTAGGGGCACCCGGGTGGCTCAGTAGGTTAAGCATCCAACTTTGGCTCAGGTCATGATCTCCCAGTTCAAGCCCCACATCAGTGGGGACAGTATGGAGCCTCCTTGGGATTCTCTCTCTCTCTCTCTCTCTCTCTCTCTCTCTCTCTCTCAAAAGAAATAAACTTTAAAAAGATAGCGATTGTAGCTCCAGTATCTACCAAAATATCTACCAATATCTAGCAAAATTAGTTTTAATTTTATTTTTTAATATTTTTCATGTTTGTTTGCTTTTGAGAAAGCGAGGGAGAGAACATGAGTAGGGAAGGGGCAGAGAAAGAGGAACACAGAATCTGAAGCAGGCTCCAGCCTCTGGGCTGTCAACACAGAGCCCGACACGGGGTTCAAACCCATGGACTGGGAGATCAGGACCTGAGCTGAAGTCTTAAATAAGTGATCTCCTCTAAATGGAATGTTCTCTGGGGCACCTGGGTGGCTCGGTTGAATGTCCCAACTTTTGATTTTAGCTCAGGTCATGATCCATCCCAGGGTCGTGGGATCAAGCCCTGTGCTTGAGGTTCTCTCTCTCCCTCTGCCCCTCTCCCCCTTGCTCACATGTGCCCTTTCTAAAAATAAAGAAAAAATAAAAAATAAACAAATAAATAAGTGGAATGTTCTCCATAATGGCAGTTGTAGTTCTAGGTTGCTTGAGTAAGATTTTTGCCATTTTGTAGGTATCTGTAGCTTTCAGCACTGCAGTTCTTAGACACAGAATAAGTCAACAGACTGGAAGATGGTGTGCTCAACTCTTGTAATTAAAAAAAATTTTTTTTTCGTGAACATTTATTTATTTATTTTTGAGAGAGAGAGCAAGAGAGCACGAACGTTGTGGGGGAGGGGCAGAGAAAGAGGGAGATACAGAATCCGAAGCAGCCTCCAGGCTCCGAGCTGTCGCTGTCGGCACAGAGGGGCTTGAACTCACAAACCGCGAGATCGGGACCTGAGTTGAAGTCGGACGCTTAACTGACTGAGCCACCCAGGCGCCCCTCAACTCTTGTAATTTAAGAATCCCATTAGTAGTAGTAGTAGTTATTCTTTTTGAGCCAAGCCTTTGGGTGTCTCAGAACCAAACTAATACTTAAAAGAGACGGGCTGCTGGATTGGGAATTGTGTGACGCTTTACGGTGTACCTCGTTGCATGGAGGTTTTCTTGAGGTTGGCAGGTGACCTACTGCGAATCTTCGCCTAACCTAACAGGAAATTTTGGGTTAAGTGGCAAGTGTTCTAACAGTTTTTAAATGTTTGACCCACGCCCACCAATTTGGGCAGCTTTTGAGATTCCCATTAGCAATAGCCTTTACCTGATGGACATAACAGAGACCAACAGTGACCAAAGAAATGGGACTGTGGGCACCAGCAGTAACCTGTGGACTGGCCAACAAAGGGCCTGTGTGCTCCCCCCAGCAACCCCCAGTGTGGAAGTGGGGCCTGGGGGGAGGGCTGAATCACAGACCCCGGAGAACTGAGTCCAAACAGATGGGGACTGGAGCTGCCACCGGCAGTTCCCAATGTGGAATCTGGGGACAGAACGGAAGGTCTGGGGTTTCCAAGAAAATGGGGGTAATTCACACTAAACCAAGGACTAGGGGCTTGGGTTCTGGGTGGAACTGTCTGTTAGCTCAAGCTGACCAGCCCCAGACTGGAAAGCCAATTGGATCAGGAGGCTGATGCAAAGTATGTGAGCTCAGAACCAAGGGGACCATAACCCTCAGAAACAGCGAGAAAGAGAGTACAAAGGGTTCGAGGTACCACGCCTGTGTTCCTCGTTGTCCCCAGAGCCTCCAGAAGTCTCCTTTGTTCCCGTCACCGCCAGCAAATCTGTTAAACAAAATTCAGTGGAGTAAATGTGAAGGTCTTAATCGGCTTTATGTAACAATTCATGAATCGGGCGGCATCTCATCTCGGCAGATACAAAGGAGCTCTGAGGGGGCTGTAGAAATGCTTTTCTAGGCAGAAGAGGTGGGAGGAAAGGCAGTTTCTAACAAAGACTGGACTGCTTCGAGCAAGGTCACTTTCTTTTAGGGGAAAGTGGGGGTCCATCAGGCAAGTATTCTCACTAGTGCTGACCGGGTAATTCCAGACTGGTTAAAGGTACATTTCTGGGAGAAGGTGAAACTGCATTTAGGGACTCCATTTGGGGCCTATTGTTTCTTTAACAAAGACAAAAGTAACACCTGCTCATTGTACAGCGGAACATGAGAGAAGTATACCCAGCAGAAATCCCCTCTTCCCTCTAATTTCAGCCCCCCAGTAACTGGTGCATCTCCTTCAGAATCCGTGCGTCTAGTAGCCACCAGCCCTGCGTAGCTACCAAGCACTTGAAATGTGGCTCATTCCAATTGAAATGTGCTATAAATCTAAAATATATACTGGACTTAGTACTTAGACTTAGTACGAGACAAGAATATAAATTATCTCCACCATTTTCATATTGATTATATGTCAAAAGGATATTTTGGACACAGTGGGTTAAATTAAAATGTTATTAAAATTAATTTCAGCCCTTTTCACAGTTTTTTATGTGGCTACTAGAAAATTTTAATTTATATATCTGGCTCATGTTGTACTTCTTTGGTTTCTTTTTTTTTTTTTTTTTTTTACTTTTTTAAATGTTTATATTTATTTTGAGAGAGAAAGAGAGAGCATGTACGAGCAAAGGCGGGGCAGGGAGACAGGGAAAGAGAGAGAGAATCCCAAGCAGGCTCTGTGAATGCTAGCACAGCCGGATGCAGGGCTCAAACTCACCAACCATGAGATCATGACCTGAGCCGAAATCAAGAGTCGAACCCAGGCACCCTTCATATTGTACTTCTATTGGATAATGCTTTTCTAGATCTTTCCCGACACGTTTATGAAAGACCATAGGTAGGCATGTCTGTAAATGGGGGCTTTCCCCTCATAGAAGTGAGATCAGCCTCTATACAGTCCTGTTATTTCCTTTTCCACTTAACACATCGGGACCTCTTTTCCAGAATGTACATAGAAATCCACCTCATCCTTTTCACGGGTCCTGTTGCTTTCCGCGGTATAGGTGTGCATAATTCACGAATCCAATTCGCCACTGATCAACACTGGGGTTTCCGAGACGTCCATTCACTCTTTCAAACAAAGCTATGAGACCATCCTTGGTCTACCCACCGTGAGTCTCCATTTCTAGAGGCGGGAAAGCCGGGTCAGGCGAGAGCACTTCGAATGTGACCGCCAAGGAGTCAGATTCTGAAGGCTTCTTGGACAGGGCTGCGAGGTTTAGACTTTATCTTGCAGGCAGTAGGAAGGCTTAAAACTTGTTTGGTTTGATTTTGTTTTTCTAAATTGCTAACTGTGTATCTTTCCTGCATTAAAAAGCCAATATAAGCACATTTTAAAAACTTGAAAAAATAAAGGGAAAAAAAAGCCCTACTATAACTTATTGCATAGATTACTGAAGTTTTCCTTTTTAGTCTTATTTTCTGGTGCACGTTTTAATTCCTGCTAAATTATCATCATACTGCCCAGGGGCACCTGGGTGGCTCAGTCGGTTAAACGTCCAAATTTGGCTCAGGTCACGACCTCATGGGCCGTGAGTTCAAACCCCTCATCGGCTTCTGTGCTGACAGCTCAGAGCCTGGAGCCTGCTTCGGATTTTATGTCTCCCTCTCTCTGCCCCTCCCCTGCTCACACTCTGTCTCTCTCTCTCTCTCAAAAATCAACATTTTTAAAAATTTAAAAATAAATAACAATAATCATACTGCCCATTGATTTTAGAACCTGTTTTTTTCATTTACGGTTTCTGCATAAGCATTTTTCCACGTGACCACGGAGTCGTCAGAAAAAGGTTAGTCGGTCGGCTGGCTGTTAGGGCCTTTTCAGCAGCCCGCGGAATGAATGCCTTCTCCCTGGTGCTTCCAGCCAGGATCCAACCAAGCCCAAGTGCCCCTCATATAAAGGAAACACACACTCCTCCACCAATCCCAGCCTCTCAGCCCCATCCGGTTGCCCCCATCCTCCTCCTTCCTTCCAGCCACACTTCTGGAGAGTCAACCCACGCCCCTGCCTCCACCACTGCACCTCCACTTACTCCTCCACCCACCCCACCAGTCAGGCACTGTCTCCTTTCCCAGCAACCCTGGCCGGGTCCCTTTAACCTTGACCAAGTCCTGCCTGCCCCCTTGACAGCCCTCCACCACCCCACCACCAACGCCCGGGTTCACGAGGGCTAGCAGTAGCCCGGAACTGCCTTCCTGCCTCCAGCCACGCTCCCTCACCCCTCAGGGTCCAGGCTCAATTGTTTAGCTGCAGTACTTTTTTTCAAATAAAAATCTGCATCGGTCCCTGGAGGAAGTATCTTTCAGGGCTCCCTATGGTCCTCCAGATGAAGCCCAGCCCCTTAGCCTGGAATGCAGGGTGATCTGGCCCTGGCTTACTTTCGGCCTCACCTGTCCTCGCTCCCCACCTGCACTCCACCCTGCAGAGTGACCCATAGTGCCATGCGCACCCCACATTTTCTCTCCCCTCTCACTTCTGTACATTGTTGTTTTCTTCTCATAGACCTCCCTTCCCCGCTGCTGCCTTCTTTGCCCGGATAACTTCTAACCATTAGAAGCCACCTCCTCCAGGAAGCCTCCCCAACTTCCTCCCCATCTGTCAAGGTTCAGTTGCCACCCTCCAGTTTGCCCTCATAGCATCTTGTATTTCTACTGATGACAGCTTTACTGTGCTGTGTTCCATTCATCTGTTTGAGGTCTGTCATCTGACCCATTTCCTCTCTTCCTGGCCATCCACATCTTCCTGATTCCATTCCCTGAAGATAAGGTCTGTGCCTCGCTCACCTCTGAATCCTTGACCTAGCAAGTGCATGATTCTGAGCTTGTGCCCAAGAAATATAGGGTGAAGGCAGGCATAAGCAGAAACTAGTGAACATCTTGATGGATAAACTTTTTGCATCCTGAAGATGATCTCTGAGCAGACTCTCAGAAGTTGGGGTGATTGGATTAAAGGGTAGGAACAGTGAGAGCTTCAATCCCCATAGCTAAGTAGCTTTCCAAAAAGATCTAGCAATCTTCACTCCCACCAGCAACTGTAAGAGTGCGTGTCTCACTGTATACTTGAAGCGTGGCTAGTTTTGTTGTTTTGTTTGTTTTTTTTTTTTTAAAGCTCATTTTATAGGGAAAACATGCCACCCTGTTCTAATTTGTATGTCTTTGGTTACTAGTGAGGGTGAACATTTCCCCATAGATTTGCCTTCTAAATGTATTTCTTCTTGGATGTTTGGTCACGTGATGTGGACACTGTGAAAGCAGGTGGGCATTTTATAGGATGACTTTGGGGGTTGTGTAGGAAGGGGCTGGGAGTTGATGCTTCAATGGTCCTGGTGGGGGATGTGCAGGCAGGATCACTGTGGGGCCAGGAGTACCACAGGGGCCCGGGGGGGGGGGTGGTGGGGGGAGGACATCCAGGAGGCGAAGTCAACCCACCCTGGGGACCGACAGCAGATGACGGGGGCGGGGGTGAGACAGAGGAAGGGGTTGGGGTGCAGTCAGGTTCCTGGCTTGGCCAACTGAACAGAAGGAGGTACCTACCATGTGCTGAGAAGGTGCACAGGTGGACACAGGCACACAGACACCACTACAAGACCCCTCTCCTATCTACTAGCTACGTCTGATGAGGAACAGCCAAGTCGGGTAGCTGAGAAGGCAGGGAGGCAGGAGCGTCTGATCCGGCAGGCTTGAGAGAGACCAGGGGAGCCAGACTTTGGAAGGATTTGTAGGGCAGAGAGTGGAGTTGGAAGGTTGTCCGGGGATCATGAGGGTCTGTTCAGGAATAATGACAATTGCAACTGAGCTAGAACTGTGTGCAAGGCCTTGCCCTAACTGCTTAGTGTGTATCAACTCACTAGCCATCTCAGCCCTCCGAGGGAAGTATTCTTATCATCCACATTTTATAGATGAGGAGACTGTAGTGCAGAAGTCCAGAACCTTGCCCAAGGCCAGACAACTTACAAATGGTGGACTGGGATTGGAACCTGGGGGTCTGGCCCCAGTGTCCGTGCTCCTCACCAGGCAGTTCCAGCCTTTCGGGAGACATGGGCACACAGGAGGGGTGGGGGATACTGGATGAGATCCCCCAGAGGATCTCGACTTTGGGGGCCCTTCCTGGATGACCCCCAACCGTGGCCACACACCAAAGCCAACATCCTCCGAGCAGGAATGGGGCTTCTGAGCTCTGCTGGACATACCCAGCCCAGTGGCTGGAGCCACTGTAGACGCGTGGCCCCTGACCACAGCCCACCCCCCACGCAGCCCCTCAACTCATCAGTCTCAGACAGTTCTCAACTCCCAGTCACCAAGCCACAAACTTCCTTGCATCCCCTCCCAGTCTCTTCTCCTGTCCAAGGCCAGTCCTGTCCCCTACCCAGGCTAAGCACCCCAACCTCTAATATTATCATCCTCCAAACCTGCCCAAGGTCATGTCCCGTTGCACTGCTGGGAAAAGCAAAAGATTATGTATCCAAATATTCATCAAAAGGGGCCTGGTCAGGTAAATGATGCTCTATCCAATAAATGGTATATTGGGCAGCTGGGGAAAAGGGGGGCAAGCACTTCAAGTATTCAGAGGGGATAACCACAAAGATAATGGTCAGTGGAGGCAGTGGAAAACGCAAGATGCAGAGCGGCATATCTACTGTGCTACCACCGATCGGGGGAGGGGAGGAGGGAGGACTTGCCACCATATTTATATTTGCCTCCATACGCACAGATCACCTCTGGAAGGAGGCACAAGAAAAGAGTAGTGCTGGCTCCCCTCCATGCAGAGCAACTGGCTGGATGGGACCAGGAAAGACTTTGCACTATATATACTCTTTTGTACCTCTGAATACCTGTACCATGTGAAAAGAATATATTTGTATCCAAAAATAAATAACCTGCAACATTAAAATTACATAAGCAATTTCTCATGTGTATGTGTATGTATAAATGAGTTGCTAATGCCCTCCCCACCACCCAGGACCTGGAAGAGACTCTTCTGGTTGCTGATCCTATTTGCACTTGGCCTCTTAGGGCTGTACCTGTATGGGCTCCCTGTAATCAGGTACAACTCCCTTCCCCCAGCCCTCAACGTGGGAACCAGCAGGGTCGGGGCCTCTTCTAAGTGCCTCCTTGAGGGATGGTGGGCGATGGCTATCTTGGCTGCACACTTGTCCTTGTGGGCTCCCCCTCCTTGTAAAGTGCAAAGAGAGAGGGCCCCTCACTGCTGCCCCCACCCCGCAGGCATCTGGAAGTCCTCATCCCCATGGGTGTCTGCCCTTCTGCCAGAATGGCCCTGCTGAGAGACAACTTCACGGGTCTCTTGCATCCCTGGTAAGGAGCTAACACCCACATGCCCTAGAGAGCTCTGCCTTCTGTGTCCCTGCCCTCCACACATCCCTCACCCTGGCAGGGCCAGGTACTCCTCCCAGGGGCCCCATCAGGTCACACATCTCCCAATCCTCTGTGTTGGATCTAAGCTAGGGACTTCTAGGGGCGGGGGCTGGGTGGGACCCATTTGTGGGGCCCTAGGGTATGGCACTGGGGAGGTGGCGGTGACAATGCACCAGACCAGTGGATGAATGGACCTATCTCTCCATCCCTGTCCCGGCCAGGGCCCGGCCTGAAGTCCTGACCTGTACCTCCTGGGGGGCCCCCATTATTTGGGATGGCACCTTCGACCCAGCTGTGGCCCAGCGGGAGGCTCTGCAGCAGAACCTCACCATTGGTCTGACTGTCTTTGCTGTAGGCAGGTAAGGCCTGGGGAGGGGAGCGGTGCTGTCCAGGCAGGGAGTGGAAGGGGTGTGCATGGGCCGCAGGATGGGGCACAGGGTTCTCCCCGGCCTCAGGATCCCAAAGCGAAGAGGGAAGCAAAGACAGCACCTCTTGTCCCAGCCTCCAGGGGAGCAGGCAGGACCACCCTTTCCCTTTCCCTCCTCCCTAGACACCGGCACCATGGAGCCCACCCAGCACAAGCCCCTACCCAGGGACCGTCCTGACCATCTGCGTGAGGAACTGTCACAACCTCAGTGATGACAACAACGGCTGTTATTACAGCTTAAGATTCTGTGGGCAGGAACTCCCGAAGGGCTCCCCGCTGCTTCCCCATGTCTGGGCCTCCCCTGGGATGGCCAACTGCTGAACACCGGTGCGGCACCTGTCTTCACGATGCTGTCCGTGAGGCTGTCTGGGCTTCCTCACGTCGCCGCGGCATCACGGGTCCAGGCCTTCGTAAGCTTTAAGCTTCGAAGGCTCAGAGCCCTAACGAGGCAAAGGCTAACGCTGCCGGCCGTCCCAGGGCCAGCACGGCCCCTCTGCCGCGGGACCCTGTTGATCCAGGCGGGCACTGGGAGCCCACGGTCAAGGCAGGGAACCCAAGGCTGCGAAGGCGAGCGATCTGCAAGCCTCTGCGCCCGCCTTGAAAGCTGCTGCGGCTGGAGGGTTGCGGAGCTCCGGAGCCCGTGGCTGCAGGGAGCCGGGAGCCCGAGCCCGAGCGCGGCCGGGGGCCGAGGAAGGCGCCGCGCTCGGGCTGACCCGCCCCGCCCCACCCCGCCCGGCAGGTACCTGGAGAAGTACCTGGCGCGCTTCCTGGAGACGGCCGAGCAGCACTTCATGGTGGGCCAGCGCGTGGTGTACTACGTGTTCACCGAGCGCCCGGACGCCGTGCCCCGCGTGGCGCTGGCCCCGGGCCGCCTCCTGCGCGTGGAGCGCGTGGCCCGCGAGCGGCGCTGGCAGGACGTGTCCATGCAGCGCATGCACACGCTGCACGAGGCGCTGGGCGGGCGGCTGGGCCGCGAGGCGCGCTTCGTGTTCTGCATGGACGTGGACCAGTACTTCCACGGCGCCTTCGGGCCCGAGGCGCTGGCCGAGTCGGTGGCGCAGCTGCACTCCTGGCACTACCGCTGGCCGCGGTGGCTGCTGCCCTACGAGCGCGACGCGCGCTCGGCCGCCGCGCTGGCGCCGGGCGAGGGCGACTTCTACTACCACGCGGCCGTGTTCGGGGGCAGCGTGGCGGCGCTGCGCGGGCTGACGGCGCACTGCGCGCAGGGCCAGCGGCGGGACCGCGAGCTCGGCCTGGAGGCGCGCTGGCACGACGAGAGCCACCTCAACAAGTTCTTCTGGCTGCACAAGCCCGCCAAGGTGCTGTCGCCCGAGTTCTGCTGGAGCCCCGACATCGGCTCGAGGGCCGAGATCCGGCGGCCGCGCCTGCTCTGGGCGCCCAAGGAGTACGCCCTGCTGCGCGACTAGTCCCCGACCCCCCGCCGGCCCGGGAAGGGGGGCCCCTGAAGCCGTCGGGGCGCCCCGGAGGGCAGCGAGAGCTTGGATCGAAACAGCCCTGCCCGCCTGGCCGTGGGATCGTAGCGGTGGGAGGAGGAGGCCCTGACCTTTGGGGAGCTAGCTGTTCTACAGGAGGGAAAGGTCCCTTTCCTCCACTTTCAACAGCCACCGACGAAGCACCGCGACAGTAGCGCGCCTCCAAGCTGCCCTTCACCTCTGACCTTACTGGATTCGGCTGATGCCTCCTGCAGAGTTATTTTAGCCCTTCCCGCCCCACCCCCCAAAGCCAGCCCCCAACCCCCTTTTTGATAATCAGGAGACTGAAGCACAAAAAGGGAACGTAAGTGCCTAAGGCACAGAGAAGCTGTGAGTCTGTCTGGGCGGCAGCTGGAGAGCCAGGACTGGCTCTCACTCCAAAGAGAGTAGTTTCTGGGTGAACAGGAGAAAGCTGCTGTCACAGAAAGAAACATCTGAGTCCTTGGCTTTGCTCCCCCCCCCCCCCCCCCCCCGCCCTCAAGCAACTTTGTACGTATTTAAGTAATATTATAATAAAATTATTCCAAAGGTATCCTTATGGCCCTCTCTCCTGGACAGTGTCCACAAAAAGGACATTTCCTTGATGCGGGGCCCATAGTCTGGGCCTGGTAAGTTTCCTTACTCGTGGCTGCTATCTAGACTTTTCATCCCCAGGTGGAGGGCTGCTGGGGGGGGAGTGGGAAACACAGGCTCTGAACAGCAGGTGAAATCATCAGGCCCTGCAGGAAAGGTGGTTACGGGGCCAAGGAGACAGGGAAGGTAGCAGCTTGGAAGCCCCTGCGCTGTCGTCTGACACTTGGGGAAACTGAGGCCCTGGGAGGGTGGGATTTCACTCCAGGTCTCCCGAATCCAGTATGCAGTGTTCTCACAGACCTTGCATTTTTATGAGCCTCCACTGTTCCCAGGAAGGACAGCAGTTCCAGCGTAAATCCGTCCTGATGGTTTTCACAATCTGATCATTTTTACAAGCAGGTTCCACTTATTGATGATGTGAAATAAGAGATCTCTCCCCTCTCAAACGCAGTTCAAAGCTCCCCACTGCCTCCCACCCAAACTGGATTAGCAAAACCCAGGAGGCGTTTTGGACTCTGGTTTAGATAAGCACAGGCCAGCTGTACCTTAGAACAGGTTATTGCTTGATGGCTCTGAGCTGGCACATTCCTTCCTCTCCCTTACCCTGCAGCATTCCCCGAGGGCCACCCACACCCACCTTCACACACACCCCGTGGCCATGAGAGGCCTGAGCACCAGCCAGTAAGATCTGCTTCTCTTCTAACTCTGCGCGTGACTGTGGACAAGTTCCTCACCTTGCTGAGCCTCGGTTTCCTCAGATTTGTAAAGCGGGGGTGCCCATCACCCTCCTTGCGGAGGTTGTCATGATGCTGCAGAAAATGTAACTCGCCTTCTCCCCGTCCTTGCCTGTCCCTTCTCCACCAAGTTCATGGAGTCAAAGGCTTTGCCAAAAGAACAGCCATTTCCTGTTTTAAATGATGGCTGGGTCAGGGGTTTCCAGGTGCTGGACTGGGACAGCTTCGCACTGTGGGTAGAGACCTTCCGGAGGACAGGGAAGAGTCAAGGAAGATGCAGTGTGGAACAGACAACCTCTTGGGAGTGTCTCCCTCCTTTGTCTTACCCAGAGGCCCATGGGGGGACATTAGAGGGACTTGGGGCAGAAGCAGGAATAACAAGGGCGGATAAGCTTCTTCTGCGGCCACTTCCATCCGTGTCACTGTCAGTCAGCACTGTCCTCAGCACCCAGGCCGGGGCCCTCAGAGACAGTGGAAGCTCCTGAGAGCTTCCAGGTGAGCAGGTGAAAAGCTGCCAGTCCTCCCAGTCCTCGGAGTGTCGCTTCTACATGCAAAATCTTCACCTGCCCCTGCTGCCCCACCCTGCCAGGCCAGCTCAGATGTCATCCCCAGAAATCCCCAAACACCAGCAGCTGTCTAGCCAGGGCTCACTGGTCATAAGGGATTTAGATACACCGGGGCCATGTCAAATAATAACAGTAGCAATTACACTCACTGGTACTTAGTATGCACTGGGCAAAGTTTGAAGCATTGGACATATATTGATTCATTTAATCCCCACATCCATCCTATATGTTGGTTGCTGTCATTTCCCTCATTTTACGTATGAGAAAATCAGGCACAGAGAGGTTAAGTGACTTGCCCAATGTCATGCCACCAGCAACTTAAATTCACTGATGTGAGAACAAGCAGGAAATCAAACCTGCCCGGAAGATGGAGATCCAAAGTCAGGAACCGAGTCTGACACAGGCTCTGTCTAGGTCTTCTCTGTCCGCCTCTGCTTCTGTCTGCCTCTGTCCTGCTTGTGTGTGGCCCAACACACGTCCCTACCCCTGGGCCACGGGCTCTTCCAGGCTCCTGAACTGGACCTCTTCCTAATTCACGGACTGGAAAATCTGATTGGAGAGTCAGCCGGTGGTGTGCTGGCAAATGTTTAGCAACGGGCTCCTCCAGGAAAGAGAAAGCCCAGATTTGTAGCCTTTGCCAGTTTCTGTTGTAGAAACCCCACCATGGCCGATTCAACACCACCACATTCACCGAATGTGGAGTCGGCCACGTGTGTGTGGTGTGCACAACCCACTCATGAACCAGGACAGCCAACGCATCCCGCTGGCACCATCGCTACCATCGGTCTAAGACTTCAACGGCTGAGTCAAATGTCCGCTGCTGGCCACTCGGTTGTGGCTGGGATCGGGTCAAGTGATGCAAACATGGCCGCCAGAGCTCACCCCTTAGCACAGCAGGCTGTGGGAGGTCAATTTCTGAGAACGCCTTGAGGCCCGTGAGGTTACCGAAGACAGGTTCCTGGCTACTCCATATCCATTTACCCCTCCTCATGTCAACACATCTGGTTTCCTTTTGGGGAGATGTACTACAGATTGGGGTTTCACCTGATGCTCCAGGCCTAGAGCATGGGCTATAGGTCTAAGCCAATCAAGTATAGACATTCTGGTCATGGTGATTGGTTCAGGGATGGGACCTACCCCAGTCCCAACCAGCAAGACCCAGATATTTGCTGGGGCTTCTAGAAGAGAGAGAGGCTTGACTGCAGGAAACCCGGCGGGGAGCCTGTGAGGCTGGAGCTGCTGACCCCCCAGGAGCCTGAGGGTGAAACCAGCTCTTAGAACAAAGCAAAGTGGAGAGCTGGAGACACAACAGTGAGCCCTGAGGCTGGCCTGACTCCCGCACTGTCCTGTTATGAAAGCCAAAAAATCCTTGTTTGGGTTGGACTTTCTACACTTGCAGCCACGTCTTGACTCACAAGGCCTGTGAGGGCTCAGAGTGAATTCCTGAAGGTGAGCTCCATGGTGACTCTTGGTAGAGTCACTTCTGTCTCACTCAGAATGCCCCACAGAGGACCAGCCTTGATAAACTCTGGGGTCATTAATTCCTGCATTTCCCTCCTCCACAATCAAAACATTGACCCACGTGGGGAAAGTGGATTGAAGGGGACTTCTTGGTTCCTTCAATCACGGGAATCGTGTCCCAGTCAGGGCACTTGCGGTGGACCCCCGAAGATAGGCAGGGTACTGGGATGTGGCCACCCCCCCACCTGGGAGCGGGGGCTGTGAACCCCACTGGACCCCACACATCCAAAAAGGCTTCATTCAGAATGAGACAAACCTGGGTGAGACGTGTGTTCCTGCCACTTAATTACAGCATGATCCTCGGCAAAAACAACAACAACAACAACAACAACAACAAAAAAAAAAAAAAAAACAGGAACAAAAAAAAACCCCTCTTGGTTTTCTGCCTCCTTCATAGGGGGCCACAGGGTGCCAGACACCGAGCACTTGGCTCAGCAGCTGGGGTGAGGCCAGCCCACGGGAAGGGGCCATTTCCCTCCTTCCCCAAGTCTGGGGGGCGGGGGAGGGGAGAGGAGCAACGGAAAAGTGCCCCCCAGCCCCGCCCTCGCACGGAGCACGCTAGACACGACCGCCACCCAGGTGCAGGTACAGTTTATTCTTCACAACAGAGATATACAAAGAGCAGAGGGTTTGGAATTCTTTGTCTCTCGCCCCATGTAGTGTCTTCCCCCACACTGGATTTTTATTTTGCTCCCCACCCCTTCTCTTAAATAGAATGCAAACCTGTTTCCTGAAGCATCGAGGGGCACCTGCCCTCACCTCCCTGCCACCAAGATGCAGACTGAGAAGCCGACAGACTGTTTTCTCTTTTTTAATAAGGTAACTAGTTCTAAATATGGTGGCCTGGAGGTCCCATAGAAAAAAGCAAATGGGGTGTTAACAGTATGTATGACAGCGTATTTACAGGGTAGTAACATGCGGACAAAAAGCTACAATACTGAGTATCCGACGACGCAAGTCAAACAAAGGGGTGGGGGCTGGGGCAGAGAACCCCATGGGAAAAAAAACCCCAGGAAACGTTAAACTGGTAAATCAATGGCGAGTTAAGGCTTAAAAAGTGTATAAAAATAACACAGTTAATATTCAAAACGGAACTCCAGATACAGAATATATAGATGAGTTTCTGTCTAGTTTTTTTTTTTTTTTTTTTCCCCGGGGGATGAAGGGGGGCCTCTCCGGGCTCTGTACATAGTTCCTATATACATGGACACGCATGGCTTTCAGATCGGGGTGTGTCTGTGGGGGCTGAGGGCAGGGTCTGCTCCTGGGACCCTCCTCCCCAAGGATCCCTTCCCTGCCGAGGGGCCTAGGGCCTGGACTGGGGATTCCCCCCTTCATGACAGGGAAGACACATAACCCCTCCCTGGGCACTGCCCCATCTGGAGGAAATTCTGGAGTGGGGGGGTCCTAAGCCTAGGCCCACTCCCTCCCCACCCCCTTGCCCACAGTCTGGGATGGTGGGAGAGGTAGCCAATAGGTTTCCTGGCCAGCACCGAGGTAGACTGGGGTGGTCTTCAGGGCATTGGAGGGCCAGGTCTTACCCAGCCCACCCTCACCCCATTTCCCTGGGCCTGTGCCCAGCCCAGCCCAACGTTGCACCCTTTGGTCCTGCGGATCTCCCAGCCCCTCTCCTGTTTTGCCTCCTGAAGCCTGGGCAGCCCCAGGAGCTGCCTCATCCCTCTGCTCAGTAATGCCCAGGGTGTAGCCCGAGAGGTTGGAGCTGGGCACCTAGGGGTGAGTGGCTCACTCCAGATGCTTCCTGTCCCCTCCCACCTGGGGGGGGGGGTCCCCTTTGCAGTCCAGAAACCCAGGCCTGAGCCTTCCCTCAAGACCTGAGGCTGTGGCAAGAGAAGGTCCCACGCTGCCCTCTGGTTCTCTGTGTCCATCTGTCCGATTCTTTTAATTTCTCGGTCTTAGCAGCACCAACTTCTTGGCCAATAAATATCTTTTTTGTTATTTCCAAAACAAACTTAAAAACAAAAACAGTGAAGCAAGTGGAGGGTGGGGAACAAAAAGAAACCCAACAGAGAGGTTCAAAGTGCTCTGAGATCGTCTTTGGATGCCACCAAAACAGTCCAGAATCTTGCAGTTGGCCTGGCCGCCCCCGGAGCTGGACCGGTCAGGGCTTCTGCAGCCCAGGCTTTCTGGAAGGTCAGGAAGGTCATGAGAGAGCTCGGCTGTTCCTGGAGGGCCCCTGGAGGAAGCTGGGGCCTGGTGCTGCCTGGGTCTGTGTCTGCCAGTGGGCAGGGTGGGGCGGCGCCTTGGGTCGGCTCAGATGAGGGAAATTCGCACCGGGATGCCGGGGGACTCCGTCCTCTGGGGCGAGTGATGGCTCACCAGGTGCTCCACCACCGTGTGTTTGGACATGTGCTTCATCAGGTAGGTCTCCTGTGGGCAGGGGTGAGATTCAGAACATGCAACCCTTGGCAAGACACGCAGGGGAGGCTGCAGTTCCCACAAGTGGCCACAGGAGGGCTCCGTGGTAGGTGGGCCAGCTGGTGGCGAGCAGCCTGGCTCTAGGCCATCAGGTGGGCAGTGAGCATCGGTTCTAGCGATGATGCTGCAGTGCCGCCACCTGTGGGTGCTGGCCCATTTACCAGACTGTGAGCCCACAGCATGCCAGCTGGAGAGCTGGCACGCACCAGGCTCGTCCCTCGGAAGTGCCCACCTGGACCTCCTGAGGGCCAGGCCAACTGGCTGCACCTCAGCCTGCCTGGGGGATCGAGCACAGCCGCCCCCATCTGGCCGGTGCTCCAGCGAGGGAGAAGCAGGAGGCCTTGGTCTGAGCTGGGTCCTGCCACCTCGTAGCAGTGGAACCTCAGATACGTCATCTCGTATGTCCAAGCCTCCTCTTGAAGGAACCACCTCAAAGGGTCGCTATGGCAGATAGAGCTCCCAGCACACGGTAAGGGTCAAGGGGACTGTTCCTCCCCCAGTCTCTACTCTGGATTCCAGGCGGTGGTGGGAGCCCCGGCCTCTGCAACCCCACCCCCCCACGCAATCCTCCCTTGGGAAGAAGCTGGACCTGATAGGACCGGTGACTTGGGGAAGCACAAACTGGGCATGCTCGGCTCGTCCCCTGACTGTCCCCACGGCTCTGCCGAGTCTGACCTGAGGCAGCCACAACTGGGCGCATGAGGGGACCCACGGGCTCACCTGCAGGCCCCGAGGCCCTCACACTCAGGTGGAAGGAAGTGGGAATACCTGGTGAGCCACCACTCGCCCCACAGGACAGTCCCCCGGTCTCAAACATCACCTTGCTCAGAATCAGTCATGTAAAGGAAGCCCTCAAATGCGGTGGCAACAGGCTATCAAACACCACCAGAGGGAAAGCCTCAGCAGCATGCAAACTAGGAAACTACTCTTCAGTGAATACACTGCAAAGAAAAAAACGACCCGGGTGGGGGCAGGGGCACAGGGTGGGGATCAACAGACTAAAAGATATACTGACAGGGTACAATGTAGGGATCTTCCTTGGATCTTGATTACAAAATCAAATTGGAAGTAAACAAAATGCTGGCCTAATTCAGGAGACAGAAAATGTGAACGCTGACCGGGTAGCTGATGGTACCAAGGACATAAGGGAATTGTAAAGATACCGTGGACATGTTAAAAAAGAGGAGTCCTGATGTTTAGAGACAGAGTGAAAATTTTCAGATGAAACAACATAATGTCTACAGAGACATTATAGGGACAGAAAACAGGGATATGGATGAGCCAAGATTGGTTGATGGTTCTGGGGGCTAATGGGAACGTGGGGGTTCACTCTTCTAAAATGTTTCTTTTATGTATTAAAGTCGTTTAAAATTCAATCCATTAAAATGTTTTTTGGGTTTTTTTCCTTTAAAGGTTTGTCACTGGGGCGCCTGGGTGGCTCAGTCGGTTAAGCGTCCAACTCTTGATCTCGGCTCAGGTCATGATCTCACGCTTCATGAATTTGAGCCCCGAGTCAGGCTCTGTGCTGACAGCACGGAGCCTGCTAAGGATTCTCTCTCTCTCTCCCTCTCTGCCCCTCCCCTGCTCGCTTGCATGTGCATTCTCACGTGCTCTCTCTCGCTCTCAAAAAAATAAAATAAACATTAAAAAAAAAAAAAAAAAGATGTCAGGGTACCTGACTAGCCCAGTCAGTAAAGCATGTGACTCTTGATCTCAGGGTCCTGAGTTCAAGCCCCACATTGGGCATGGAGCCTACTTAAAAAAATATCATGCCAACTACACTTTACTTAAAAATAAATTTAAAATAAAGGTAATTATTCTTGTTCTAGAAAGTCCAGTCAGGCCCAGTTCTAGAGAGTCCAGTCACCGCAAGACAGGTGGACTGGGACACCCCCACTGCCCCCAGAATTCAGACAGACTCCATCTAGAATCTCAGTCATGGACGCCTGTGGTCCCTCCCCTGGGAGCAGATGTGAGGAGGTGGGTGTCCAGAACTTGAGGCCGACGCCGGCCGGCTGAGTGGGGTTCCTAGGTCTCTGGGGTGCCCTGCCTCTCCCCTTGGGGCCCTTTCCCTGCAGGTTCTGCCCTCTGTCTTTCAACTCTCCTCTGCCCTTTGAACTCCAGGGAGGGAGCAGTGTCATGAACCCAGTGCTCAGCAACCACAGGCCTGGCTGGCACCTGCCATACTCCTCACCACCCGACGTGTGCCCCCTCCAGTCAGTGACCTCTCAAAAATATCCTCCCGGACAGTCCCCTCCCCCCAGTGGCTTCCCATTCTACCTGGCAAATATCCAAACTCCCTAACAAGGCCCCACAGCCCCGTGTGACCTAATCCTCTTTCAGTTCCTGGAAACTGCCACGCTTGTTCCACCTCAGGGTGTGCTCCTGCTTCGAAGTTTCTCACCCTCCTTAGCCTTCAAGGCTTCATTGAAATATTACCCCCTCCCCTGACCTACCCAGACCTACGTCCCTTTCCCAATTCTGTTCTAGCCTCCCTGCTGCTTTATCAACCTATGTTTCCTTCAGACCAGTGGTTCTCAGGCAGAGGTGACTTCACCGCCTGCCCCGGGACACTTGGCAACGTCTGGCATTTTGGGTTGTCACAGCCTGGGGAGGGACAGCTAGTGCACAGAGGCCAAGGATGTATCTAACATCCTACAATGCACCAAACAGTCCCCGAGCACAAAGGTACCCTGCCCAAATGTTAACATGCACCGAGGATGAGAAACCCTGCTTACAGCAATTACCATAATTTGTCATTCCATATTTATTTGTTGGTTACTTGTTTAATATCTGTCTCCAGCAGTAGAGTCCAATCTCCCTGGGGGCAGAGAATATGTCTGTTTGATTCATCCTGACTCCCAATAGCCTGGCACAAGTGTTCAGTAAACACTGAGAGAATAAATCATTGTATTAGCGGATGTTTATTAGGCACTGGCTCTGCTGGCCAACAGCCCTGTGAGTTGAGAACTGTTACCTCGTCATTTTACAGATGAGGAAATTGAGGCTCAGTGATCTCTGTCTGGATTTGCATGGGGGTCTATTAACCAGAATATCTGATTAGCTGGAGACGCACACACACTCAGGTGATTTGTCCAGCCTCCCTCTTCTTGCTGAAAGGCCCTTGCTTAGGGAAATTCCCACCCAGGGACAGAGGGTTGGATGAGATGACCTTTCTGGTACTGCTCAGGCCTTTCCTGAAATGATGAAGCTCTGGGCCGAGCCACTGCGCCCTCTCGTGGCCACGATGGGGGTTGTAGCTTGCCCAGCGGGGAAGGCCCTTCCCCAGCTCTGGCTCTGGAGAGCAGGGTGCCTGGCCCCCCACCACTGCCTTCAGTGTTCCGGGGCCTGGAGGAAACCAGGCGGCTACAGGCCGCCAAGAGGCTGGAGGCTCGGCCCAGGGCAGCCAGAAACAGAACTGGGGAGCCGAAACCCTGGCTCTGCCACTCATCGTGATCTCAGGGAGTCACTTCCCCTCTCTGGGCCTCGGTTTCCTTGTCTGTAAAGTGGGGAGAATCAAGATGGCTGAGGCCACGGGAGAGGAAGAGGTCCCCCGAGGACCCCAGGCACTCACCGAGGTGTAGGCCCGCCCGCACATGCTGCAGCAGTAGGCCTTGGCGTGCTTGATGGCGTGGGCGGAGAGGTGGATCTGCAGGGACGCGGAGTCCGAGTAGGCCCGGTAGCAGTTGGGACACTTGTAGGGCTTGTCCTTGTTGTGCTGGCGCTGGTGAGACTGTGGGGAGCACAGAGGGGTCAGGGGCCAGCCAGGGCTCCCCCCAGCCCCACCCCGGCTTGGGCTCCCTTTGCAGGGGGCCAGGCAGGCAAGGGGCAGGCGGGCACTCACCTGGAGGTTGGAGAGCTGAGTGAAAGCCTTTTCGCAGCCAGGATGTGGGCACTTGTAGGGTCTGTCGCCTGTGTGGATTCTGCAATGGGCAGTGAGGTGGAGTCCCTGACAGATACCGTGGGCCGGCTCCGGCCCCCCAGGCCCTTGGATGGCCTGCACCATATATCTGACTCCCAAGCCGCCCTGTCTCCACTCCATACACTCCCCAGAGAGCCCCAGGCAAGAGCCGGGGACTTCACAGGTAGCCCCTTCTCCTTCCTTCTCTGGCCTCCCATTGCCGGTCTGTAACCAGAGCCCTCCTGCTCCCCACAGCTCCCTGCTGAACCCCGCCCACCGCCAGCGCCCACTCAGAGACCCGGCCCAGCCCCCCAGCCTCAGGGGCCCGCGTTGACTGCTTTCTGCCCCTCTCTTCTTAAAAACCCACCTACAGACCACCACTGAAAGAACACAGATCCACAGCTTTGCCAGGAACGTGCCTGTCCACTCTGCCTCTTGCCTTCAGAAGGAAATGTCTCTGACTGGCCCCCGACTTCTGTCCCCTGCCCTGTCCCCACATCAGATTCATGTCTGGGATGGCTACCTGGTCACCCCCAGCTACCGAGAGAATGCAGGACGGGGAGGCCCGGCAGTTCAGCCCTCTCTGTCCTTCCTGTGAACCCTCTGTCCCCTCCCACTCCTGGGTTCTCATCCTGGCTGCACCAGCTACTAGCTGGGCGACCCTGGGAAAAATCACTGAGCCTCGGTTTCCTCATCTGCAAAATGAGCATAAAAATATGACCTCACTTCACTTTGTGAAGATTACGTTAGATAATAGGTGTTAAGGGGTTTGGCCAAGTGTTGGCACAAAGTCCGCACTCAGTCAACACTTGCCAGTATTACCATCATTCATTCATTCATTCATTCATTCACTCAACATTCATTACGCTGGGTAGCCCTGTGCCAGGCACCACGCTTGGTACTTAGAATGAACAAAACAGACAAAAAACCACTGCTTCATGGAAACAAACAACAAACATGAAATAAGTAAGTAAATCCCACATAGAAGGTAATAAGTGCTGTGAAAAGACAGAGAATAAGGTGGGGGGGGAGCACGGATGCCGGGGGGGGGGTGCGGATTCAGTTTTAAACACGAGGTCAGGGTGGGCCTCACTGAGCAGGTGACTCCAGACTGATGACTCAAAGGTGGACGGCTGGATTTTCTGTTCAGGTCAGTGGTGCTGCTCGTGCCTGCCTGACAGCCCAGGGGGCCCAGGTGAGGACGGAGGTGGGCCCGGACAGGTGCGCAGACGCCCCAGAGCCCCATCTTCCGTGCAAGCCCTCCGCCATCAGCCTGAGCTTGTCTTCAGTCACCTGTTCTGGCAAATCCTCTCCACCAAGTAGGTGGGCCGTGAAATGCTGGCCGTCCTGAACGCTATTTGCCTAATTTGCCACCAAGCATCAAGGGAAGGGAGAACCCAGCCCTGGCCACACAGTGTCCCTAATGCCCCAGGCCACCTCACCGAGGCGGCTTGCTCTGCCCATCAACTCATCAAACAAACTAAGGTCCCTGTCCCAGCAGGCCCCATGCTGGATAGGCTTGAATAAACAACATTCCCCGCCATCAGGAAGACATTGGCTGCCCACCATGAACACGGGAAGAGTCCAGATTCCTTAGTGTGTCATTCAAGGCCCTTCATCGTGTGCTCTGGCCTCACCTCCCTGCTCCTATGCAGCCTACATCCTGGTCCAAGATCCATTTCTCACCCGGCAACCTTGTCTGACTAATGATTCTGCCCACCAAACCTGTGATCCGGATGCATCCTCAGTACAGGGGCCACTCCCCCCCCTCCCCTCCCCGCCCACCATCTCCTCTACGCAACAGGGAGGAGGGCAAGCACAGGGCCCAGGCTCAGATGCCAAGGCCAGAGCCAGTTCACAGGCTGCACAGAAACCTGCCAAGTGGAGCTGGTTGGCCCGATTTTGAGAACCCCATTCTACCTGCACATTTCTGGGTATCATGTATCTGGAGACATCATTCCAACCATGGCACCCTGTCCCTACAATGGAAGGACCTTAAGGGCCATCTGGACTGACACAACCCCTCCGTTCCATCCTCCCCTCACCCCCTCCAGGGCTGGGGAATTCATTCAGTTGGGGTCAGGTGGCAGAGGGGACTAAGGGACCCCAGGCCATGTGCTGATTTTGTCTTAACCCCTCCAGGGCTCACCCCAGAGTCCTTGCCTCCCACCGCTCCTCTCCCCCGCCCCCAGCCTCTGGCCCCACCAGCCTCCCCGACTCCACTAGACTCCAAGCTCCTCCCTTTATCCAGGCTGCCCCCTCTTCCGGGCACACTCTTCCCCGGCTAATACCCGGTGAAAACCCACACTCCTGTTCTCAGCGTAAAAGCCCCTGATTGGGCGGCTTTCCCTGAGCCCCCACACCAGGCCTGGGCCCTGCAGCCCACCCCCAAGCAATGTGTATTTTGTCACTGCCTAGTCACTGTTTCCTGGGCTGCCTCCTGAGGGCAAGGGCTCCCCTGGTCTTGTTCACCAGCATCACCCCAGGGCCCAGCCAAGAGGACCCTGTACATAGGCAGGGACTGAATCAAAGAGGGTTTTCTCTCTGATGTCGGTCACTGGCAACAGTAATATGCTCAACATAGCCAATGACGTCCATCCTCAGATATAGGATGCAAGTATTTGTTGACTGACTGCACCCTCCAAAGGTCCTTCCTCAGGGCCCCAGCCAAGCCCTCTGGAGTGGGAAAGCCCCCTGTGGCCTCCCAGTCCCAGTACCACAGCTGCCTGGCCTCCTCCCTGGACTCCCAGCAGCAGCCTCTCCCTTCCTGGCCTCCACCACAGCAGCAGCGCAGGGATCTGACCTCGTCATGGCCCTGCCTGGCGACCTCTACTGTCTCCCCCTTTTCCAGGACAGAGTCCAAACCCTGTGACCCAGCATTCAAGGCCTTGGTTTCCAAAGCCTCCCCCTCCACCACTGCTCTCCCTGGCAGGGAGTCTTTCCGACTTTCCAGTGAGCTACGCACATGAAGACACTGCCCCCCCCCCCCCCCCCCCCCCAGCAAGCGTCTGAGCCTGTGCTCATGCTGCCGCCCCTGCCGGGAACACCTCCCCCGACTCCACCCCTGCTCAGTTCCAACATCAGACTCCTGTCTCCGCAGGGCACCTTCTCTGTAGGGGAGCACCCAGCCCGCTCCCCACATGTGCTCACATGTGCGGACCACAGGCAGCGCAGGGGGGCCGAGCTGAAATCAGTGCCTCTGGACCGCCGCAGCCCCCCACCCTGGGGCCCCGAAGACTCGCCCTGCGGTAGCTGGCACCTCCACCCATAGGAGCTTCTTCCGCAGCCCCTTCCTCCCTGTGACGCACGGGCTCCTGGGGGATCTGGGCTCAAATCTCACTTCTGCCTCCTCGTAGCACAGTGACCTTGGGCAAGTGACTTTGCCTCCCTCAACCCAGTTTCCTCAGTCCGAAAATGGCGATAATACAGATTGTAATGACCGTAAGGATTCAGTGACTTCTTCAAAGGGTGTTCATGAGATACTTTCTATTTAAGATAAACAAGTTATACAAACCAACAAGGAGAATTTATTCAATGTTTAAATAAAATTATGGACAATTCATCAGTTCTCATTTTTTCTTTTATTTCCCAGGTAATAAATTACACTGAACGACTTCAGCCGGGTGAATGCTTTGGAACTAACACAACGGTAGGGTCAGCACAAGTTAACCTTCCTTGAGATGACTCACTCTCTGTGCCACTTTTCAGATTCGCTACCTCTTCTTTAGAAACACAGCTTCACACTACAGGAGGACTTCGTATGGAAACACCCGCCTCAGGGTCAGGCACACGGGCGTCCTGGACACAGACTAGTTGTGGGTAGAATTTGACTACCGTTACGATCATCAGACTCGAGAAAAACGGAATGACGCCTACCCCTGCCACCAGTATGCCTACCCCGGCACACGCACACAAACGTCACATAGCTGAGAAAACAAATGCAAACCGGTCTGCAGCCTGAATAGACAAACACATCCGGTCACTCGAGCCTCTTCCTAGACCTCACCTACCCACTCACAAAACGGGTGCGATCCCCGATTTTGCCTTGTAAGGCTGCAGGTACATGACCTCGCACTCGTGCTAACTGCTGTCGCAGGTGTGACAGATGCCATTTTTCTATGCTGACCAGACTCTGCAAAGTTCTGCTGACTTTCTTTTGAAATACATGTGGTTTTTATTATTTATGGGGCCACCCCTGAACTCTGGACTTCTGGAACACTCTGCCAGCTACCTGTGTTTCCTTACTTGTTTTGTCTTCCTTTCATGGAAGAGAGCCCCACCAAAGTGCTTCAGCACATCGAAACTATGTTGCCCCCCAGAATGCTTCCAGGCACATCTTTCTCCATAACCAGAGTCATCTTGCTCAACCTGTTTCTAACTTTATTTCTATTACGTAACCAGGGCTGGTTCAGCCTTGGACGTGACCTTCTTTTATTCCCCTCATTACTGGCATCACCCTTGGAAGATGGATTTGATTACGTGCCTTGACTGTCTGGTTTTCTACGGAGGGGCAAAAAGCAGGAAAGAGTCTCTGTGGAACAGCAGGAAACAAGGAACCTGGAATCTGGTTGCTTCTTTGTGTTTAGCTTTTTGTTTGTTTGTTTGTCTAACGGATTCTGGAACTTGTATTCGGGACACCCACCTCTTTGTCACTGGGTGAGGACACATCGGTTTAATTATATGTGTCACTGTCTAATGACTAACAATTTGTCTCTAATGTTAATAGGACCCTCTTCTATTGCTTGTTTGGTTTCCCACCATTATGCACTCAAATCACTCGAGGAAAAAAAAAATGTGTGTCTTTGGGAATGGAGAGCCATCCCTGGATAAGGAACATCAGCAAAATCCCCTCCTTCAAAGGCCTGTGAAATTTTTGTTGCTTTTTTGGTCACGGTCTTGATGAGTATTTTAAAACAAAGGTTTACTTCTGAAAAAAACTAGGATTCCTCCTAATTATCACTACTTGCTGATTACTTGTTTCTTTTTTTTTTTTAAGTTTATTTTTGAGAGAGAGAGAGAGACAAAGCATGAGTGGGGGAGGGGCAGAGAGAGGGAGACACAGAATCCGAAGCAGGCTCCAGGCTCTGAGCTGTCAGCACAGAGCCTGATGCGGGGCTCGAACTCACAAACCGTGAGATCATGACCTGAGCCGAAGTCAGACGCCCAACCTACTGAGCCATTCAGGCGCCCCATTTAAAAAAAATTGTTTTTTGAATGTTTATTTATTTTTGAGAGGGAGAGACAGAGCGTGAGCAGGGGAGGAACAGAGAGAGAGGGAGACACAGAATCCGAAGCAGGCTCCAGGCTCTGAGCTGTCAGCACAGAGCCCGAACCGGGGCTCGAACTCACGGACCGCGAGATCATGACCTGAGCTGAAGTCAGACGCTCAACCGATTGAGCCACCCAGGTGCCCCATTACTACCAAACCAATGCTCATACCTTACCTAGGCTGCCCACCTTGTGCCCTAGCCTTCTTGAATCCAGGCCCCCAATCAGAATAATGTTATCAAAGTATCTTTTACACCCAAACGCTCTTGGACTTTCCAGATGGCCACCAGGCAACACCAAAGAGTTCCTTCTTTGCTCTACTAAAAGAGGGGATGCTCCAAATGATTGAGCGTTTTGTATTTTCTGTATTTTTAATTAGCCAAACACTAGAGTGAGGGCTGTCCTATGAAGATACTACTGTAAGGCAGCTGGCAAATCAAAAGAAAAGATGGCCAATCTCCCTGCATTAATTTCATATTTTATGTGTATATATACATACAGAAAATGTATTATACACTTATATTCATTTTATATGTATGATAATATGTAACTTATACGATTATACAGTATATCATACAGAATTATATATGCTATATAATATAAATATATACATTTGGGCACTTTTTAAAATGGAGACCAAAAAACAATAACTTATTTTCACGTACAATAAAAATCAAAAAGACATGTCCTTATGAGCACCAGGTGTTATGTGTAAGTGACGAATCACTAGGTTCTAATCCTGAAAACAATACTCCACTGTATGTTAACAACTTGAATTAAAAAAAAAAAAAGATTTTGTTCTACATTTAACTAACTACACTTACCAATTAGTGACAGTTATAACATGTCTTATGAGATAAATTAAAAGAGTCTGAAGATGGGTCAATGCCCTTGCTGCCTAAAATCTGTTCTTAATCTTAAATATTGATCATGCAATATATCGTAATAAAAGACTACACTCTCCTCCACTCTGACATTGTTGATTGTTACAATAAATGGACCAGAGTCATTTGGTCTCAGCAACAGATCTGAGGTCCCCCTCACACCTGCCAAAAGACCTCTGCTTCAGGTCTGAAGTTGAGTCTTCTGAAGAAGACATCAAGAGATTATGGGCTCAGTAGAGGACTACAGCACACGCACTTAGTTCTTTATGCTCCAGAGAACAGATGAATGGGCACAGCTTCCAAACGGACACCATCACCTCGAGCAGACACTGTGTGAGGCCAAGCCAGGGTCCCAGAGTCTTCACTCCAGAAGCAGGCAAGTTGGCAAAGCAGACTAACCACCCGAGATCAGCAGAACAGGAATTATGACTTTGGACGGAATGAAAGTGATTTAGTTGGGGTTGATTTCTATTTCCTAAAGGGCATATGAGAAAACCCATTTCTTCTTTGATCTACCTCTAATCCTCAATTTAAGCTATCTTTGAACAAGGAATAAAATACTCAGACCGGGGTGTCTGGGTGGCTCAGTCAGTTAAACGACTGACTTCAGCTCGGGTCACGATCTCACGGTTTTTGAGTTCAAGCCCCACGTCGGGCTCTGTGCAGATAGCTCAGAACCTGGAGCCTGCTTTGAATTGTGTCTCCCTCTCTCTCTGCCCTTCCCCCACTCACACTCTGTCTCCTTCTCTCTCTCAAAAATAAATAAATATCAAAAAAAAAAAAAAAACACCTGCTCCGACCAACTGCCAACAATTTGAGACCATTTGCTCTTCGTGACCATTAGTTTGGTAAATAGGGCCAGTAAGAATCTGTCCTCCTTCCCAACAGGATATAATTGGGTAAATCAAATTTGTAACCACCACCATGCCAGAAATGTCACATTTGAAGACAAATTTCATTTAATTATAGTATTAGATTACTATAAGCCTGATAGTAAAACACAAGGACTGTCCTTCACACGTGGGAATGTGGACTCCCTAAGGCTCCAGGAAACTGGACCAGATCTGCTCCCTGGCTTATGGAACCCCAGCCTTCAAGGTTACACATGAAGTTACTCCTGCCAGCCCGAAACACCAACGCACTGGGTTGGGGGGGGGCTGTCTCCAAAAACAAGGTACCCTTTCCATCACAGGCTGTACAGGCACAACCCAACAGGTGAACTGGATCCTTCTAGGTTACTGATCTTAAATAATATCATGAGGAATTTTTTCACACACACAGATTAAAAGGAGGACCCAGGGGTTTTGTGAAATCTGACGGAAGTTAGCTCTCAAACCTTAGTATCGTATGCTCTAACCAGCAGGACTTTCTTTCTTCATCAATACCTCGTTACTCGTGCCTGTGTCCAGAAAACTGGCCAAACTTTAAAAAATAATCAAAGTAATGACAAAAAATCAGAAACCTGCGGAGAGAAAGTTCTGTGGTCAGATCCTTATGCCTCAGGAGGCTCAGGACCGGGAGAAACCACGGATGCCTTGTCCTACTGGCACTCTGCCATTTGTTTCTTACCATCAAACCTACACATTATGCCTCCGAGTCCAAGGAACAGACAAAGCACTCTGTGCCCCACGATAAAGCACACAAACGCAATGGATGTGTATGAATAAATCACAAAAAGAACAACAATTTTTAAGAACCTAAAAATAAAAACTAGGGTCTCTCTGTCTAGCATCAGTCCTCAAAAGAGAAAACATCTGAGCACTTCCTGCAAGTTACAAGCTCCACACAAAAACATTACCCCTGACTTTTACAAAGCAGATAGCGGCCAACCCATAGCAATGCTCACAGATGCTATCACCAGGGGAGAGAAAACCTCTGTGTTTCTTCCCCTCTGAAGAGATGAACTGCAATCTTGGTAACCTTTGGTTTGTTTCTCTAAACACCTATGGTGTTTTTATTTGGCGGGTGGATAGTCAGTCTTTCTGATGTCTGTACTCCCCTGCAAAAACTGGTCTTTCCTGAAAGCATTTGTATTTCTGAATCTCTCTCTGACATGCTCGACTAGACTGTACGCCTATAAGGACAGGGAGTTTTGTCTGTTTTGTTCATTGCTGCGCTCCCAGAACCTAGAATCATGTCTGTCTTATGGTAGAGGCTCTGCAAATACTTGTCAAATGGATGAATCACATGACCTATAAAAGATAGTTCTATTTATTCCACAAATATTAAACAAATGCCCAGATGCTCATTACGTGCCACACACTGGGGATATGGGGATGGAGGGGACCAAGACCTTGCCTTCAAGAGCCATCAGTGTATTTGGAAGTTGGGAAAAGAAGCCGGCAAGGACGAGACAGCCTATCGCTACCGTGATGGGCATGCGTAGGGCCTGTCGGGGCGTGGGGAGGCTGGACTGAGAGATGGCTAGGAGAGGCCAGAGAAAAAGGATAAAGATGGGGGAGGGTGTTTCAGGCAAAGGACATAGCAGATGAGACACGGTGGGAAGGGTGGCATAGTAGTGACAGCAGAAGCCAGTGAGGTCCACAGAGGTCATATCACCAAAGGCTTCAAATGCCAAGTAAAGGAGTTTGGTCTTGACCCTCGGGGCAGTGGGCACCTAGAGAAGGTCCTTGCCCCTCCTGCACCAGGTCCATGCACCCGGCGCAGGTGCTGAGATGAAATCGGCTGCAGGGGGTGCAGCACCAGGCGGGCCACTCACCTGGTGTGCTGCTGGAGGTGGGAGAGCTGTCGGAAGGACTTATCACAGTAGGAGCAGTGGTAGGGCTTGACGCCCAGGTGGATGCGCAGGTGCTGGGCCAGGTAGGAGGCGTTGGCAAAGGACTTGGAGCAGTGCGGGCACTTGTGGGGCTTGGCCTCGGTGTGTGACTTGGAGTGAATTTGCATCTCAGACTTGGTGAAAAAGGTCAGCGGGCACACCTTACACCTGTGGGGTAAGAGGCACGTTCACACCTGGGAAGACGGCCGCCGCCACCACCCCCGCCCCGCCCCTGCCCCCTACCAGTAAGCTCAGGGCACCTTCCACAGCACCCAGACCTTGCACCTGGGCACAGAGCTTCCTTGTGAGGAGCCCAGGGGTACAGGCTCCCAGCCTGGACACCCTCCAATCTGGAGGCAAAGGCTCTTCCCCCAGGGGCCCATTCCCAGCAGTGGGGGAAACGGTTTCCATTTCCCAGGGAAGACAGGCCTGGCAATCCTGGGAAGGTGTGCCCGGGGCCACATGCCCTAACTTTGGGAGTAAGAAGTCCTCCCAGCTGCACATCAGAATTATCTGGGGAGCTTTCAAGAGGGGCTCACTGGCACTCTGCATGTCCGCCCTCTAACCAATTATATCAAAATTTCTGGAGGTGCTGCCCTGGGATTGGCATTTTCTGAGTGCTCCCCAGATGATTCCAACTTGAGGGTCGAGAGCTTGAAGGGAGGAAGAACAGGACTCCCACGACACCAGGTTGTGGTGAGGTTGGCCTCTGGCAACCCTGCATATACATGGGGGGATAGCCCCAGCCTGCCTGTGAATGGGCTGTGGGTGGGGCTCACCAGGAGACCCCGCTCCTCTGGACCTGGCCCCTACCCTCAGCCTCTGCAGTCCCTCTTTCCAGCCCCAGCTGCTGGGCTCCTAGGGCAGCCCTTGGTGATAGCCTCCACCCCACGCCCACGTGGACCCCCTCCCGCCAAGACCCCCACCTGTATGTCTTGCCCTCCTTGGCAGTCTCGCCCGAGGCCAGGATGGGGTAGGGGACTACGAGGACGGGCGGCCCCCCTGGGTTCTCCGCCTTGATCTTTTTGCGGCCACGCTCGGACTTGGGGGGGCCAAGCAGGCCATGGCCCTGGATTGTCTTGATGGAGTCCAGGAGGGGGGGGCTGGTGATCCCTGAGATGAGGGTGGGGGACGAGGCGATGAGGCGGCTCTGGCTGGTGGTGGTGGGCGTGGACGGGGTGCTGGTCCCCGTGCCTGCACTCGACTCGGACGTGCTCACAGCCGGGGTCCGGGAGGAGAGCCCCAGACCTGTGGAAGACATGGGGTGGGGGCAGCTGCAGAGGCCTTTCTAAGCACCCCCACTTCCCTTCGTAAATCACCCCAGGGGGAACTAAATGAGAGGCTGTGTGTGTGTGTGTGTAGGATGCCTTAGATACCTAAGGACTAAACTGGGTTGGTAACAGGCACTTTGGAAATACTTCAAACTGCAGAAAAAAAACAAGCACACAGATGTTCACTACTGTGTTATGTGCAATAGCAAAAAGCTAGAGGAACTGAAATGTGTAACATTAGGGAAGGGGTCAATAAATTGTGATCAGTTTTCTCTACTGAACATTAAGTGTCCATTAAAAAGGAGGTTATTATGGGGCGCCTGGGTGGCTCAGTCGGTTGAGCGTCCGACTTTGGCTCAGGTCATGATCTCGCGGTCTATGAGTTCAAGCCCTGTGTCGGGCTCTGTGCTGACAGCTCGGAGCCTGGAGCCTGCTTCGGATTCTGTGTCTCCCTCTCTCTCTGCCCCGCCCCCGCTCAAGCTCTGTCTCTCTGTCAAAAATAAATAAACATTAAAAATAAATAAGTAAAAATAAAAAGAGGTTATGTTTGTAAAACAAAATATACACACAAAACAAACAACAAAATGGCCTACGTATGCACAGAAAAAGTAAGTAGGAGAAGATGTACCAAAAGTGATGTGGATAATGCAATTAGGAGTAATTTTTTTAAAAATGTGTTTTGTTTTGTTTTATTTTGTTTTTTTTACTTAGCTATACTTTGATTCTTTGACAATGAACTTTTTAAGAAACTTCTGTGATATATATATAGGAGCGCCTGGCTGGCTTAGTTGGAGGAGTGTGCAACTCTTGATCTTGGGGTTGTGGGTTTGAGCCCCACACTGGGTGTAAAGATTATTTAAAAAAAAAAAAACCTTTAAAAAAGGGAAAAGGGAAAAAATAAAATAAACTTTTGTTAATAAAAGTTATTCTTTTAAAAAGGAGGGGACTACAGGGGCGCCTGGGTGGCTCAGTCGGTTGAGCATCCGACTTCAGCTCAGGTCATGATCTCAGGGTTTGTGAGTTCGAGCCCCAGCATCGGGCTCTGTGCTGGCTGCTCAGAGCGTGGAGCCTGCTTGGGATGTTGTGTCTCCCTCTCTCTCTGCCCCTCTCCCGCTTGCACTTTGTCACTCTGTCTCTCTCTCTCAAAAATAAATAAACACTGAAAAAAAGGGGGGGGGGACTAGAAACATTACAATACCAGGTTAAACAGACAAAAGATGAAAATGGTATCTATTGCATGACTAAAACATTGCTTCTTTTAAAAAGAAACCAGGAGCGCCTGGGTGGCTCAGTCAGTTAAGCGTCTGACTTTGGCTCAGGCCATGATCTCACGGTTTGTGAGTTCAAGCCCTAAGTCGGGCTCTGCGCTGATAGTCAGAGACTAGAGCCTGCTTCGGATTCTGTCTCTCCCTCTCTCTCTGCCCCTCTCCTGCTTGTGTGCATGCTCTCTTTCTCTCTCTCAAAAATAAAGACTTTTAAAAAATAAAAAATTTAAGAAATAAAAAAGAAACCAAAAATGTACGCATTGAAAAAGGTAAGCTCCAGAGATGGACACGTTTGTGTCACCCACTGGCAGTGGAAGGATACATCTATCACCCTCAGTGGAGGGCTGTTTGGCGCAAGCCACTGATGTGTCAATGTACCCAACTTTTTAAAAAAAAAGTTTAACATTTATTCATTTTTTGAGAGACAGAGAGAGACACAGCTTGCATGGGGGAGGGGCAGAGAGAGAGGGAGACACAGAATGTGAAGCAGGCTCCAGGCTCTGAGCGGTCAGCACAGAGCCCGACGCGGGGCTTGAACTCACAAACTGTGAGATCATGACCTGAGCCGAAGTCGGACGCTTAACTGACTGAGCCACCAAGGCGCCCCTAATGTGCACAACTCCTAGAAATTGCCCGCAAGGACATATTTGCCCATGAGCACAAATGTCTGTGTACAGGGACCTTCCATATAAAATTCTGCTCAGACAAAACTGGACACAACCTGTTTGTCCTCAGCAGGGGCTGTGTAAAGAGATGTGGTCCATCCTCACTGTGAAGGACTGGGCAGCCACAAAAACAAGAAAGACGCTGTGCAGTGACGGAGAGAGAAGCCCGAATGTGCCGTTGTCAGGTGAAAAAGCAAATCATAGACAGTATGAACCCATCTGTTTAAAGGCACACACGCCTAAACCTCATATGTATGTAATAGACAATACATATGTGTGTGTAAATGTACAGGAAGAGATCTGAGAAGACGCATCCAACTCAATTTGTGTATAAAAGATGGCTCACTCTAGGGAGGAAGAATACTTTTCTGGCAAAAGGACATTTCCATACTTTATCTAGCTGTTTCTATATTACTTGATTTTTTTACCTGGTGAATTCATCCATTTTTTACATCTGTGATTAAAGGATAAAACAAAATAAATTATAGAGAAAACATGAAAATGCTAACAGTAGTAGGACTAGGGCTAATTTTTTCTCCTTTCAGGTTGTCTGCGAGTTCTCAATTTTCTGCAAGGACTATGCGTTACCTTTATAATTAAAAAAAAGCATTAAATATGCTTATGATAGAATGCTTATGACAGCAAGTTAAAGTCATGGGTACAGCCCTACTACAAGCTCAGCAAAATACGCACACATATTAAAAAATAAACAAAAAAGATGGAAAAGGAAGGAAATGAACCAAAGGGCTCTCTAAGCGGCTGGGTTAGGAGCTGGGATTATGAGTGGTTTTTTTCCCTTAGTTTTTCTTTTTTCCAAATTTCTTTTAATATGCTTATATTACTTTTTTAATATTACTTTTATAATGAGAAAAATAAATTTAATAAAGTCATAATAAGGGGGGAATGCGCAGAGTGTCACTGGGGCCTCAGGGAGGCTCACTGGGCCCCATAATTCCTGGGCGTCTGAGAGGAGGGGGGAATGAGGAGAGAGGCACCCGGCCGTTGGTAGGGGTGAGCCAGGGGAGGAACAAAGGCCTGGCTGCTGTGGCCTCCAGAGAAAGCCTGTCCACCAGGCTCTGAGGTAGGCATCAGGCAGACCCAGCCCCGTGACAATGCCTCAGGATGCCCCCAGCACCCCAGTCCCAACCCACTCAACACTTGAGCTCACCTCTTTCCCCCACCCCCTCCTGTGATCCCACTTCCCTGGCGGTGCCTGGGATGCCCCCTCACTTCTTCCTGCTCCTCACCCCTATGTCCAGTCTAGCATCGAGTCCTGTCCATTTCCCTCAGCATGTCTCAGATCTGTCCCCTTCTCTCCATCCCCACTGTCACTGCCTGGTCCAGGCCACCGCCCTCTCCTATAGATCTCCCTGCCTCCTTCCCTCTCACCAAGCCAGTCCCTACCTCGCAGCCAGACTCAGCTTTCCAACCCAACTCTGAGCATCTCCCTCCCCTACTTATAAATCTTTCATGGCTCCCCACTGACGGAGGGTAAAGTCCCAACTGCAGGGGTGGCCCACAAGGCCCTTCACATCTGGTCGGCTTCCTCTCTAGCGTCAGCAGGACCAGCTAGAGCCAAGGGACTCTAGAACCCACATGGGCTCTGAGGACCCACACCGCCTGTGTCTGCCTCCTACCGACTGTGCCACTCTGGCTCACTTTCCTCGTCTGTTAAATGGAGAGGTTAGGGTGCACACGAAAGTGCTGTCTGAAAAGTCAAAAATGGTCGGCTGTTCAACCTAATACTAGCACTACCCACCTCACAGGACTGCTGGGAGTAATAAAGGCACACTGCTGGCTACACGCAGGTGCTCAACTGGAGTCAGCTGCCATATTGTGAGTGTAGTCACCATCATCAGCATCTGGCCCTTCCACCCATCCTACGCTTGCTTTCTACACACACACCCGCGTAGCACGTGCGGTTCCCTCTTCCTGCTTCGCTTCCCTCATCAACAGCCAACCTTTCCCGGCACATAAACCCTTCCCCCTCACCCACAGCGGGTCTGGTCAAGGTTCTTCTCTGGATTCCCTAAGTTCTCTGGCACTGACCCGCCCCCGTCCTGTCAATGTCACGCGTGGGGTGGGGTGGGGGAAGGCTGGGGCGGGGAGAGGAGGGTTGTCCTCCCAGGCTGGCCGGGGCCTGGGAAAGGCGGGCTCCCTCCGCCCCGCCCCGACCCCGCCGGCCCCGCCCACTCCCGGCCCGCCGTACCTGTGACGGTGCTGGTGGCCGGCCGCGCGTGCAGCGCCACGTCGGGCTGCGGCACGGCCTGCGGGTGCAGCCCCGGCACCTGCTGCAGCTTGGGCAGCGACATGACGGCTTGGCTGCTCTCGGCCGGCGCCGGCGGCACCAGCAGCGGCTGCTGCGACGAAGCCGACGTGGGCGGCAGGTGAGGCGGCCGGATCTTCTCCGCCATCAGCTGCTCCTTGATCTTGTTAATCAGGACCAGGTTGTCCAGCTGCGGGCGGGAGAGGAGAGGCACTGAGGGGGTTGGGCCGCGCCGGGCCCCTTCCCCGGGCCGCCGGGCCCCTGCGAGCCGCGAGCCCTGAGCCCGGAGCCCCGTGGGCCGGGCCGAAGCCCGGGGCAAAGCAGAGCAGCTCCAAGAGGGGGAGGGCGGCCGGAGGGCGACGCTCGCTCAGTCTTACCTGGCTGGGCATGGTGGGAGGAGGGGGCCAGAAGTAGGGGTTGTTAAATCGAGGCTCGGCCATCCTGCGGGGAGAGAGCGACTGTCACAGGGACCCTCCCCAGCCGCCTGGGGCGAGCTCCCGTCAGCTATACCCACTCAAGTCTGGCCCCACGTCTGGGACCCCCACCTCTGCAGGACCCTCACCCTGCAGCAGGGCAGGCCCCTTACCAGGCCCGGGCAACCACGTCTCCAGGCTGAGAAGTCAGGAATTCAGTGTCTCCCTCCGTGGGCCCCAGAGGGCAAAAGTCAGAGACAGGCCAGCTGTGCTCCCAGGTCCCCCATCACCCCGATGCCCGCAAACCGATCCCCATTCCCCAGAAGGGCCTGAAGCTGCAGAGCCCCCGGTGAACCCATGGATTGATTCCCACCCCACCCGACAGAGACACACTGGGGAGTCTTGGGGCAACTTCGTAAATGGCCACAGAACGGAGGCAACCGCCCAACCCTGATCCCTGCCCTTCTGACCCCTGCCCCTTTGAGTGCAGACAGCCTCATCGGAACATGGGGGGCATCCTGGGTCATCAGATACAGCCTTTCTGAAGGGCAATTTGGCAAGATGGTTTACAGAGACCCACAGGATTACTGCCCTTTGACCCAGGAAATTGTACCTCTGGAAAGTTATCTTCAAGAAGCAAGCACGGGCACGTGCAACACTTTACCTACAAGGGCGTGTCCGCACACTGTGCTTAAGGAGGGGCTTGAGGAGGCTGGCGGCTAGGGCAGTTGGGGGCTCTTCAGTAGAAGTATGTGACAGCCTATCTGGTGGCCCTCACTTCTGGCAATTTCCTTGGCAGGCTGTGCAATTAGGCCTTTTACCCAGACCAGTGTGAAGGATGGGCCTTCAGAGCTATCTTACTCTTCCAGAGGGTTCAAGTCTTCCTGCAACCCTAGAGTAAGTCAAGAAGTGACTTATAGGGACTGTGCTGAATGGAGTTTTCCATTAGGCCTTACTCCCTATCAAAATTCTCTTATTTATCTTGCTCCTACAGTAATTACTAACTAAATACCTACTGGTATTGCTGTTTAAATGACTGTTTGACCGTCAAGGCCAAAACGAAATGCCTTCCACCTCATCTCCTGGTCTTAGAAGCCTGAGGAGTCCCTACTAGAATGGCAGGCAGAGGGGTTTAGGAGAAAATTCTCAATACAATCTAATCTCAACACTTTAAGAAAGATCTTTTACATAAATTATCCTTGTAATCTTTACTTGAGAAATAGGCACGGGAGGTATTATTACCCCATTTTATAGGTGAAGAAACTGAGGCTTGGAGAGAGGGAAAGGGACCTGTCCAAGACCACAGGCTAGGGTACCAGAGTCAAACTAGAAAGTGGATTTGCTCAAGCCCTTTCCTCTGGGGAGTTCGCTTTGCAACCCCCCAGTCCTTGGTTGAGCAAATCTCATATGCAAGTGGCCTACACAGAACAACCTTTGCCCTTTCACTCCCAGCCTGGGGGCTGGGTAGGGTCTGAGCCTGGCCAGGCGGAAGGTCATAGTACCCTCCTCTGGGGTGGCTGGGTCGGCCCCTGCCCTCTAAGGGCCCTCCTGCTCCCTCTATCCGCAGACACCAAGCTGCCCCTTCCCTCCCAGCCCAGAACAAGACGCACTTCCTGCCTGGAGTTCTCCCTGACTGTTCCAGATCCCTTTCTCAGAAAGACCTCAACATAATAACAGTGAGGAGGCTGCCATTTACCAAGTATCTACCCTGTGACAGGCCCACTGACACTGAAAGGCAGGTACTCTCATCATCCCCATCTTACAACTGAAACAAAGTTCAGAGAGGTGGAGTGACTTAGTCAAGGTCACACAGCAAGTAAGTAGAGCTGAGATTCCCCCTCTAATCTGCCTGACTCCAAAGTCCAGCTGATTAGTCCCTTAGCTGTTCAAGGGAAAGACAAGGCATCCTGACTGCAGGCTTGTGAATATGCCCTGTCTTAGGATACAATGGGCACAGCTCGGGGGCAGGCACCCACACATCCAGAAGCTGTCCCTCCCAGCTGTTGTCCACCAGGGAAAACGTGAAGGGAACTGAGCTGAAGAGCCTGGGAGAGGAGGCTCCAGGCTGGGGCGGGGGAAGGGGAGCCGAGAACTGGATACACCTGTCTCACTCATCTCAGCATCCCCAGCAGCCAGGCCTAGAGGTGACCAACAACAGGAGTTGTATGACGGAATGAATACATGAAGGAATAATAATCAGAACTCAAGACAGCCACATACAGTTCGACGGTTGACAAAGCTCTTCTGTACCCACAGGCCTTCTCCTCAGAGCCCAAGGAAGCAGGGAATAGTCTCATCCCCATTTCACAGAGGGAAGCACTTTGCTCCAGGCCACAAGGACGGAGGCAGCACTGCACCGCCAGGCTGGGCACTGGCTCTCAGAGCCTCAGTTCTCCTCATCTGTGAAATGGGGTGAAGCAGGCTGCTCTGCCTCATTCCTGCCCTGCCCCACCCCGGCCCAGGGCTCTGCCTACCGCACCAGCTGTTCCTTGGCATTTCCTCCTTCTCTTCAGCTCAATGCCAAGTTCAGGTTTCCCAAAGCCCCTCCCTGGCTAGGGAGGTATGGGGAAGAAGGTGGCTGGCCTAGGGTCCCATGGCTAGAATAGAGCATCCTCTCTGCTACTTGTTTGGCTCCTGGCCAGGCAGGGATGGCCCCTCGCCCTGGCTTGGCACAGGCCCACAGAAGGGACGGGTCTGACCTGGGCCACTTAATCTGATCCCCGCAGTCTCTTCCTAATTTCTCCTCATCCTCCTCTGGCTGGTCTTAAGTAATTTAGTGATTCAGTCTGTGACCCTTGCCCTGGTGTATACCTACTGTGTGTCAGATGCAGGGAAGGCAGGCAGGGGTGGGGGGGGCATTTGCTGAGCTCCTACTGAGTGTCAGGAACACTGCTAGGAGCACTTCAGGAGTATCTCATGTGAGCCTCCCAGAAAGCCTGTGAGGTGGGTATCCACCTCTGCAACCCTGGGACCTACATGACATGGCAAGCCGTCGCAAGAGGCGAGTGGGGAGGGTGGCTAGGGCTGGGCTAAGGCGCTCAGACCTTGTCTTAAGGGAGGGGTTTTAAGCAGGAGAAAGACTGGTCAGGTGTGTGTTTACAATAGGTGGACAGCAGAAAGGCATTCCCAGCAGGGGCCACAGCTTGAGCAGAGGCATGGAGGTCTGAAAGTTCAAGGCAGGTTCAGGTCCATGAGCAGCCACCTTCAGGCACCAAAAAGAGAGCTGGAGAGGGGAGGTAGTGGGGGTACGGAATGCCCACGGAGGGGCTGGACTGGGATGCTGGCGGGGAGAAGGCATCAAGGGAGTGTGCTGGGCTGGGGAAGCAACAGAGCTAAGGGGCCTGAGGTCAGAGGGCGCAGCCTGAGGGCAGGGGCAGGGGAGAGGAGATGAGGGCAGGGGCAGAGGAGCCAGGTGGGCTGCGGCTGAGCATTCCCGTGGGGACAGGCAGAAGAGACACTGCTGGTGGTCGGACAGGACGTGCACACCGGGCTTCAAGCCCCAGAGAGAAGCCCAGACTGTGCTGTGAGCCGTGAAACACCGAGCCCTGACCCTTACAGCGGGCCAAGCACACTGTCACTTCGTTTTTCTGGCTCTAAAAGGTGAAGAAAGTTGGATGGGTGGATGAATGAAACACCTAGAGCTGCTTCTGTAAACAGCATCCTGATGGCAGCCGGCCCATCTATCCATCCATCTGTCCATCCATTTGTTCTGGATACATTCTCTGGGCCACACCGGGACCAGCGCTGGGGATCCTGAGGCAAACGGGAGAGTCCTGCCATCCGGGAGCCCCAAGCTAAGTGGAGAAAGCAGACATGTGACCCCTCAAGCGTCTACCCAAAGAGAACTCTCACCTGAGACCGGCTACATGCCACCGAGGACCTTCACGTGGTCCAGGCTGACCTTTCATGGCCTCACGCTGCCTCAGCCCTCTGTGAAGCTCTGTGTGCTGTGACCCTGGGCTCCTCATCTCAGCGTCCCTCACAGCTCTCACCCGCAGGCCAGGCTTTTCTCTCCCGCCCACCTCGTCCCTGGGTGGCCCATCCACTCTAGGATTTGAAAACCCAGCCAAGCCCCAAGTCTGCACCCCCAGACCAAGCCTGCCTCTGGAGCTCCAGGCCCACCTTCCAACTACCTCCCTTTGGCTGTCTCGTGGGCTGAGAGACTTGGTCTTCCCCTAGGACATGTACCCCCGTAGCCATCCCCGACCACCCAGATGCTCCTGCCACAGACACACACGGGTCCCCAACACGTCCCTGCCCTCCCCTCCCAGCTCAGATCCACCACAAGCCGCATCCACGGGACTGCATTTCCAAATTCTCCCTCAAATCCACCCACTCCTCTCCCCGAGTCCTAGCTACGATCACCTCACCTGGACCAGGGAACAGCCTGCTTTGTTTAGAGCCCAATGTACCTGGATTCAAATCTCGGCTCCAACTCACCGGCTGTGTGATCTTGGGCAAAGCACTTGCTCCTGCCCCTCAAGTGAGGGATGAGCAGCCCAGAGCCAGGGACCTGACCCAGGATGGAAAAAAGGATCAGGGAGGACTTCCCAGTGGAGGTGATGCCTGCTTTGGGTCTTAAAGGATAAGTGGGAGTTAGCCAGGCAACAAAGGAGTGGGGAGCATTCCCGGCGGAAGCAGCAGCCTGGGCACACCCCCAGAGGTGAGAAGCAGGAGCGCTGTGTGAGGAGAGCTGAGCATTCCAGCGAGGACTGGGAGAGGGGGGAGGAGGCTGGAGCAGCAGTCAGGACCTGACCTAGAAGGTCGATTCCTGAATCCTAGGCCTGGAGTCTGGACTCGAAGCAGTGGGTGACGGGGCAGAATCTGTGGTCTAGAGAGACCCCTCTGACTGCTGCGTGCGGAAGGGACTGGAGAGGCCAGGAGAGGGGCAGCAGGAGGACACCCGTCAGGAGGCCCCCGGAGAATGGAATGGAAGTGAGAGGCATGGGCCGAGCTGGGCCAGGGAGGAGAGTGACCGAGGAGGCCTGGCTATTTGGTTGGAGCTGGAGGCCAAGGAAGCATGCAGGTCGCCCCCCACCACGTGGCCCAGGAGGCCCTCCGGACACCCACGCAGACAAACATGGTCACAGGAACATGCAGACAGCACCAAACTCGGACACACATGACAGACACAGACCTGTAGTCCCACACACGGACAGATGGGGACACAGAGCAGGAACCCACAGCTGCCAAGACAGGTGGGTGCTGTTACAGGAAGGGGAGTGCACACAGCCCCCAGGGGAGATCCAGGGGGAGGCAGTGAGGGCACTTGAAGTTGGGATGAACACAATTCCTTAATCCCCGCCCGCAAAGAACAAACCCCTCATTGACAGATTTCAACCTGGAGTCACAGGTTCCTTACCTAGAGTGTCCTTTCCCACTTGGTGAACTTCTACTCATCCTTCAAGACCCAGCTCAAGTGTTCCCTCTTCTACGGAGCTTTCCCTGAACCCCCAGTCAGTCACTTCCTCTGTGTTCCCAACAGCACCTTGTATATGGGAATAACAATAACAATAACAATAATAATAAAATGGCAGCTACTATTGGTTTCAACACCTACTACGTGCCAGGCACTGTGCTGAGTGTGTCATATGCATCATGGCACTGAATCTTCCCAATGATCCTGTGAGATGTGCATTTAACAGAAGAGGAAACTGCAGCTCAGAGAGGTTGACCAACCTCCCCAAAGTCACACAGCTAGCAAGTAATGGAGTTAGGACACCACCCAGGTCTGGTCCAGCACTCCAGCGCCGATTGGTATGCTTATCTGTTTCCCTGGGTGACTTCCCTGCCAGACCACGAGCTCTTCACAGGTATAACTAGTGCTCATTCATCTTTGCCATTCCAGCACCTAGCCCAGAGTGGTCTCAGAAACTCTTTGTAGAATGAAAAAACACAATAATATTGACTACCTTTTCTTGAGCACTTACAGTGGGCCAGGAACTGTGTCAGGGCATTTTTACAGCCATTATTTTACTGGGGCAATAGACCCATGATACAGATGAGGAAACTGAAGTCCAGAGAGGTTAAGTAACTTGCCTGAGGTCACAGAGCCAAGTCTAGATTTAAAACCAGATCTGTCCATGACCGTTTCCCAGGAAGGTGGCCCCTGAGGCCAGCCTTGTAAGCTCCACAAAGAGGCACTGAAGAAGGGGTACACCAGGTGGCTGGGGTGGTCCAGGTACAGACAAACAGACACAATGCAGACAGGCAGCCCAGGGTGGCATGTGACTAGCCTTGCCCACTGCAGGACAGCAGGGTGCGGTTAAACAACCCTGTCCCACCCCCATCCCCAAACCATCCCACAGGCATCAAAAACTGAGATCTGCCCAGACCCCATGGCCACAGAGGAACGAGCTCCCAACAAAGCAAATGGGAGAGAGCAGGACCCAAAACGGTCCGGACACTATGATTACAAGGAGGCAAAAATAAAAACCTGCGTCAGAAAAAGCAAGCTGCAGGGAACCACACCCAGAGGGAGGGCTGGGAGAGGTGGCTGGAGCTGATCTGGTTTTTGTCTTTGTTTCTCTGATTTCCAGATTCTCCGTAATGCCGTTCAGTTGCTTTTATAATGAAAACAATAAATTTATTCTCAAAGAAAAGACAGAAAACTGTTGGCAGCTCAAGGCAGAGGGGGAAGAGACAGAGGGTCTGGAGGCACGGAGGGGCAGGGGTGGGATCAGGGTCAGCTGGTGGTAGGCACTCAACTGACCACTGCGTGCCAGGCCCTGCACCGCCCCGTCCTCCAGGAAGGCATGACCTGGTTGGCAGCGGTGGATGTCAGCAAGGGCTACCCAGCAGAGGTAACATTCGCTGTGCACTGTGAGGCTGCTTTTAGGATTCTGCAGGGTAGGGAAAGAAGGTCTCCAGCACCTTCTCTGCCCGGGGCCAGGCCCTCTTCGGCTATTGCAAGAGTCCCTTCACTGGTTTCCCCACCTCTACCCACACCCCCCATTCCACTCTCCTTCTGCAGTCGCTGTGAGATTTCTAAAAGACAAAAGCAGATCACAATATTCACCTCCTTAGAACCTTCCATAGCTCCCTACTTCCCTCCAGACAAGGTCTGGATTCCTGGGGCCTTGTTTGTCTGGTCCCTGCTGACTCTGTGGCCTCAATGGCCACCTTATACTCTGCCCAGCCAGAGAGAGATCCCCTAGTGCTCCACTTCCCTTCTTACTTCCTCACCATCAGTCAGGCTGCCCCCTCTCCCTGGAACCGTCTGACCTCCCCACTTCACTAGCTAACTGCAGATTATCCTCAAGCTCCAGCTTATGGACCACTTCCTCCTAAAAGCCTTCCAAAACTGCTCTACCTCTATCACCTCCTGGGCTGTGTTGGGAGCCTCTCCTCTGTTCCCTTTGTGCCCTACACATCTATCATCAGAGCACACATCCCTGTATTTTCTGTCTGTGTTCTTGTCCATCTCTGCTGTTGGACATGCTCTCTGTCAGGGCAGAATCATGGCTGGGTAATTTACCTTTTAAGCCCTAAGAGTACCTGATAAGTGTTTGAATGAATGAATGAATGAATGAATGGATGCTCAATGTGGAGGCAACTAAGTGTTATGGCCTAGATAGAGGGAAGTCCCCTCCCCTACCCTGGCACTAAATCGTCCCCATTGTTACTCTGTTCCCTGTTTCCTATATCTAAGCCCTATCTTCCTAATTGGTCTGAGAAGGGGCTATGTGTGCTCTGTAAAGGCTAGCAGACCAAAAAGGATGTTAACAGCTAATAAACAAAGAATAGTTCTGCTTCCCTGGCAGTGAAAATGAAATGAGGTTCACCTCTTAAAGTAGCAAAGAGAAATAAGAAAATGATAATACACTATGCTGGTGAGGGTATGATGAAATTGGCACTTCTATGCGTTATTGGTGGGAGTGCAAATTGGAACATTTCTAAAAACAGTCTGGCAATAACGTGACAAGAGCTCAAAAAAATGTTCAGACTTCCTGGCCTAGTGATCCCATTCTTGGTCATCTGTCCCTAGAAAATAACCCAAATATAGACAAAGGTTTATGTACAAAGCTGTTTGCTTCAGTGGTTTTTTTTTTTTTTTTTTTTTACCATATTGAAAAACTGAAAACAGCCAAAATTTTAAACAATGGGAGGATGGCTCTGTAAATCATGTTACACAGTGACATAGTCTACAACCATTAATAACGGCCAGTGTTTACCGGCATTGTAATGACTCATTTAACTCTCATATCAACCTTACAAGGAACTGAGGCACTGAGAGATTAGGTAACTTGCCCAAAGTCAAGCGTGTATGGTTTGAACCCAGAAAGTCAGGCTCCAAAGCCCACGTTTTCCACCCCAACACTGGATCTGTTAGAAAGGACTGGAACCCCACTGCACTCATGCAGCACTCGTGATACATTTGTCAGGGGGGTGGGGTAGGGGAGCAGATTTTCTAAATTGTACGGACGGACGGAGCAATGATATCCATATAAAAACCAGGTACTGAGAGGAGGGAAGGAAAAGCCAGAATGCTAACAGTGACGGTGCTTCCGGCTTGGGGTGAGAGCAGAAATGGCAGGTTTGGACTTACCTCATTTCCCTATTCTGACTTTTCTGCAGGGTAGTTACGTGACTTTTTAAAAGGAATATTAATAAAACTATAGGTTCAGCAAGCTTAGGCTAAGCAACACAGCCCAACCCCTGCCCACAGCTCCACTAGGATTCTGGCCTCAGGCCCTGCGGGTTTACCCAGGAGGAGAGAAGGGCTAGGAGAGGGCCAGGGGCTTGCTCAAGGTCCCACAGTGAGCCTCCAGCCACACCCCAGACCCCAGTCAGGACACAGAGTCAGGAAGGGGCTCCCCGTCCTGGGTGGAGGCTTCGGAGGGGAGGCCCAGGCCAAAGCCTGCCCAGGTCACTCACTCCTGCTTGAAATCTCTCTCGGGTTCCCATCATTTTTGAGGTATGGTTCAAAATCCCCAGCACAGAGGCCTTTGCCAGTGAGGCTCTGCAGGCCATATGCATCCCAACAGGTACATCCCATGGCCTCCCTCCTTCCAGCCCCACAACACCACCTGCAGTTCCCCCAAAACAAGTTGCTCTTTCATGCCACCGTGCCTTTGCACAGCCTGTGTCCTTCCATCATCCAGCGAAAGCCGTGCCAGGTGCCATCAACCACCAGTCAGCTCAGGCGTCACAGCCCTAGGGAAGCCTTCCTGCTCACCAGCCCCCCCCCCCCACAGCTGTATTTGCAGCCTCTCCCCTGAGCTCCCACAGCCTCATGGGCCTCCTCCACCACAGCACTGATCCCACTAAGCTAGAATTGCCTGGTTCCTTGTCCACCCAGTCCCCGGCGTAGCTGTGAACTCCCTGAGATCAGAGCTTGGGTCTGGTTCTTAGTTACAACCCCACACCCCAACTTGGCCCCACAGCTCACCTGGCTCTTCTTTCAGGTCTCAGCTAAAGGTCACTTTCAAACTCTCCCTAGCAGAAAGTAGATTACCCTGTTATCCATACCCACAGCCCCCTGCATTCTCTGCCATCTCTCTATCCAGCCTCTGGAAACTCCCTCCAGTCGTGACTCGAAAGGACAGGGCCACCAATGCAGCCCCAGAGCCAAGTGCTGGCCACACAGTAAGTGCTCAGGTGCCTAGTTCATGCTAGGTGCTCAATAAACGTGCACTAAGAGAGAAGGGCTGTGCCTGAGAGAGGAGGGGTCTGTCCACATGGGCTTTGAAGACTGAGGGCTTTGCCAAGAGAGCCAGAGGGTAGAGGAAGAGCATTCCAAGCAGAGGGGCGGTGTGCGCAAAGACATGGAAAACTGGCTAGCTTCCCAGGGTAGCTAAGCGTTCTCAAACCTGCTCCCTGCCCCAGAGTGGCAACAAGCTGATGCTGGGGCTCAGGTGAGCTATGGGGTGGGGGCGCTCCTGGGAAGATGCGTTCATCCCATTGAGGGATGCACGAAGATCTCATGAAGGCGGGACTTACTAAAGGAGGAAAGCAGAGAGGTCAAGAGAAGCCAGGGAAGGGCAGGCCAAGGAGTAAGAAGTACACATGCAAAGGCCCAGAGGCAGGAATGCACAAAGCATCACGTTTGGTCTGGCGTGGGTATGGTGCAGGAATTTGCAGAGGAAGAAGGGAAAGGTGTCTGGGGCTGTTCATAAAGGGCCACAGTTCCAGGCTGAAGTGCCTGGATAAAAGGCCATGGGGAGCCATGGAAGGTCTCTGAGCAGGGGAAGGCCACGGTCAGGGTTTTCAGTGGACAGGTTATTATGGGGCCAGAAGGATGGTCTGGGAGGGACAAGCAGGAGATGCTCTAGGAGAGAGAAGCTGAAGTTTGCCATCTTCCCAGCTTGAGACCCCCATGCGCTCCAAGTTGGCCTCTCACGACCCCTCTGCCCTCCATGTGCCCCCACTCCATGCAGCCCAGAGTGCTGAGCCCCAGCTGCTGGGTCCCACCCTGCCTCCAAGAGCCAGGCCAGCCTAGGGAGCTCGTGCCTGGGAACTTCCTGTGGGGACCGAGGCTCCCGAGGGTCCTGGATCCAATTAGGCTGGGTTTCTGCAGCCCCGCAGGGCTGGAAGGGCAGTTTTCACTGAGGGAGGGACCGATCCGCAGAGAGGCTGCTATCTGTGCCCTGGTCAGTGGTAGCTGGGACGCTGCCCTTCCCCTCACAGTCCCTCCCATTCCCTGCCCCACCCGCTCTCCAGTACCAGCCACCCAAAGATACCCAGGGCAGTTATACTGTCTGGGAGCCTCGGTGCCCTCATTTATAGAAGGGGCCAGGTTCCCCTTCTCAGGCAAGAGAACCTGAGGTTCTCTTTCATGCCACTGTGCCTTTGCACAGCCTGTGTCCTTCCATCTGGGGCCATCACCCAGCTGGAGCCCTGCCAGGTTCCCATCAACCACCAGTCAGCTCAAGTGTCATGGCCCTGGGGAAGCCTTCCTGGTCACCGCCCGGCTGTATTTGCAGCCTCTCCCCTGAGCTCCCACAGCCTCCTGGGCCTCCTCTACCACAGCACTGATCCCACTAAGCTAGAATTGCCTGGTTCCTTGTCCACCCAGTCCCTGGCATAGCTGTGAGCTCCTGAGGTTAGTTACCCTTCTGCTGGCTTAGAATACATGCCCTTCTCTGCTTCCACTCCCCTGGGGACTCCCAGCTCCCATCCCCACACGGAACTCCTTCTGCCGGCGTGAAATGACAAGAAGAAGAAGTAACTGAGCCTGTGTTCCATGCCAGGCACTGTCAGACAGTTGACAAGCATTTCTCTCAGGCTCCGAACGACCCTGTGAAGTAGATGCTGTGAGCATTTCGAAAAACGAAACACATTCAGAAAGATGCTAAGAACATAGACGAACAACTAAATGACTTCTTAGAAAACACACACCCCGGGCACCCAACAGGCCCCGACCCCATGTCCCTTCTCCCATCCCCTGAGGGCCCCGCCCTCCTGGCTTCTACCCCAATCTCTTCCTTGTTTGGAGTCAAGAATGGGGCTCCGGCCCAGTCACACAGCTGATGAGGGCAGAGGGAGCTTGAACCCACTGCCGCCAGCTTGCTGTGTGACCTTTATAAAACAGAGTTTCAACGAAATCACAGTCTGGGTTCCTGGATCCTCTGAGGGACAAATGGCAACTCAGGGGCTAAAAGCAGTTTCTGTACAAAACAGCCCGGGTCAAAACCCCAGCTCGGGCCCTTGAGATTGTTACCAAACTGAGGATGACAATGGTGTGTCCACAGGGCTGTCGCTGTCATTTGGAGTTCGTAGGTACCCAGTCTTGAGAATGGTGCCTGGTGCAGTAAGGGCTCTGTAAGCCTTAGCTATTGTTGTTCTGGTAGGTTCTCTAAGGCGTAAGGGAGCCCTTCCCAACATTCCAAAGACCCACATGGAAATCTGACCAACCAAGGAGGTGAACTGGGCTGCGGTGGGGGGAGTACAGCAGCTCAGGCAGGCTTTTAAGACCCCCAGGGGCTGCTCCGCCGACTGCTGGAGAGCCAAGTCTGGGATTAACTCCAAACGGGAGAGCCGAATGCTGAACCCCCCAGGCTCTGGCCTGGTCCCCAGGAGCTTTCTAGACGGGTCCTAGAGGTCCCAGGCTGGGAAGCCCTGGCAGGTGGTCACAGCCTGTTCTCATGCTATGCCTCAGGATCCCCGGGGGGGAGGGGGGGGGAGGCAGCTTGTGGGGCAGGTCAGACAAAGCACAGGCCTGGGGTAGAGGCCGGCAAAGAGAGTGGGCCCTAAGCAGGGCAAGTCAGCAGAGGGTTGGCTGGTCAGAGAAGGGTGGGGAGGGCCCAGGCTAGACGCCTGGAGAGGGGCAAACAGGCCGGGGAAGACCTACTACAGGCCCTGCCACACCAGGCCCATCTTGCCCTTGCCCTTTACACCCTCCCTTTATATCACCCCCAAGGGATGGTCTTGGGGCCATCACCTTCTCCATGTTCCTTGATTTCCCACTTCATGGTCTTTGCCCGGGCCATTCTCTGGCCAGAATGCCCTTTACCTGGAACACTTCAGCACTCCCTCCCAGAAGCACCTCTGCCCTACATACACCGCAGTAAACCTAAAACCAAGAAGTTACAGAGAAGCGTAGCTTCCCAGAGAAGTATTTCCTTCCTAGCATTTGCCAAAATCTGTAATCAATCACCATCCGTGTGCTCTTTGGTGTAATATGGGTCTCCCCCGCGAGGGCAGGGACCACATCGACGCTCCTCACCTCTACCTGCAGCAGCATCTAGCACACGGCCTGGGATATAGTAAATGCTCAAGAAATACCACTGAACCAAGGGGAGAAGCTGAGCTGCCGGCTCCACCGCCGCAAGCAGATCCAGGCAGGGCATGGGTCCATACGCCAGTGCGAGGGTATACCTGAGGGCTCATGCGCAAGGCCCAGGATGTGAGGCTACGCCTTCGTGGGTGGAAACGAGTGTGTGCCTGCAAGATGTACCTACATGTAAGACACACGCGTGCCCAAGTATGCCCGTGTGCAGATGATGAAGCTGGTGTGGGAACGCACATGAGGGACAGGCTTGCAGCTACGCATCGTTTCCTGGGAGGGTATGGGCGGGGGTGGTAACCCTGTGAGTGGCGGGAGTGCATGTGTGTGTGTGATGTGTGTGTACCGTGTGTGTGGATGTGCACTCCAGCAGACGTGCCTCCTGAACTGCTGGCTCCTGCAGGCCCGGTTCGGGGTATGTCTGGTGGTGTTTCTGAAATAGCAGGGGAGCAGCCCAAGTTGGCAAAACCAGGCAGGCGGAATACGTCAAAAACGGTAGCGAGGGGCGCCTGGGTGGCTCAGTCGGTTCAGCGTCTGACTCTTGATTTCGGCTCAGGTCGTGACCTCACGGTTGGGAGATCGAACCCCGCATCGGGCTCCACACTAAGCATGGGGCCAGCTTGGGTTGGGATTCTCTCTCTCACCCTCTCTCTGCCCCTCCCTCTCCCTCTCTCAAAATAAATAAATAAACTTAAAAACAAAAAAAAAGGGATGGTAGTGAAATGGTTGATAGTGTGATTACGTATGAATGTGCATGTTTAAGTGTATCTGGGGGTGTGCCCACCCCAGCCAGGTACCCTCCCCCTCATCAAAGAACCTGAAATGGCTAGTCTGTCCCCTCAAGGAGCATGAAACCTTTGCCCAAAGCTCAGAGAAGGACCCAGATGGTGGGGGCCCATCTCCCCCAGCTGTATCCTATAGCTATATGGATGAAGCAGGGACAAGCCAGGACACTTTGGGCCTCAGAAGCAAATCCCTTGGCGTTCCCTACACACCTTATCCACTGAAGACACCACTTGGTCCCCTCCCCAAATCCTACCCAGTCTCCAAAGCCCGGCCCCAGCCGCAGGTTCCAGGAAGCCGTGCCCACCTCTTCAATCCCACCCAAGTGGCAGGTGAGGCACCGGACCCCGTATGGGGCCTGTACATCCAGGAATGTGACCCCTTTATGGATGTAAAGAGACAGGTACTAAAGAGGGAGCAGCTTCCCCAACAAGCACTGTTCCTGCCCTTAAACCCCAAGCCACATACTGTGGCAGCCTGTTGGCACCTGGGGAGCAGAAAGCGTGCCACGCAAAGCATTGTAAGGTGTGTGTGGCCTTGGACAAGCCCTACCTACTCCTCTCCCTTCCTGCTTTATTCCCCCAGTGGACAAGGTGAGGTTTGCCTGGGTAATCTGTGAGGCCTACCTCTCTCCAATTAGTGCATGACTTTAGATCTCAAATGATTCTCAAGGAATTGGGTACATAAACATCATCAGAGGGAGACTTTCTTGGGGCTACGTGGAGAGAGAACTGTCCTCTTTCCCCAAGTACACCAGGCCTGTCCGATACCCTGGGCAGGTGCCTAGCACAGTGCTCCAGGCACAGGAGGAACTCGGGACCCATGCTTTGTACACACTCATTCTTTCACTCGCCCGTACATTCAGCACCGTGCACCAAAGCTGTCTGCCCTTCAAGGAGCTCACAACTCAGTGGGGAGAAAAAGGCTGCCAAAGTCATGAAATCACAAGGTCAAAAGCACTGGGACTCCATAACGCTAACATCACCACCCAGTTGTTATTCACAGGGGAAGCGCAGCACTTTATACTTTGTAGAGAAAATCTTTCTGGCAAGGACAATTTGTCTGACAAGAAGAGGCTGGGGGCGCCCCACCACTCCAGCTGAGATCAGAGGCCCTTTTGTCAAGGATGTGGGAGGGGGATTATTGCTCTGTGCAGGGGCGGGGAGTGTCGGGTGAGGCTGGACTTCCCTTCAATAGCTGTAGGATTCTAAGGAGTCCCAGAGTACTGGGTTCAAATCCTGAAATGCCCCCACCAAGGTCTGTGGACTCGGGCAAGTTACCTAGTCTCTCTGTGCCTCGATTTCCTCATCTGTAAAATGGGGGTGACGACAATGAGAATTTAATACGTTAACACTTATAAACTCTCGGGGAACGTGGCCTGATCCAAAGGAAGTACTCTGCACGGTTAAATAAGTAAGGCAGAGAAAGTCCTTTTTCTAAGATTTTAAATCCCAGATCAGAGCACACGAAGACTCCAAGTGTCAAAGGTTCTGAGATTGGAAGAGACGGAGATTCTCAGATCCCATGATTTAATCACCTCGTTATTTCCTAACAACAGCCCGGAGCCTCCCGGGGGAGAAGAGGACAGAGCTCAGTGTCACTTCATCTCCCAGGCGCTGCTCTACACGCAGGGCCACTGCCACACCTGGGCTCCTGGCATTTCTTCACCTCCACTAAAGCCCCAGCCACACCGTGCTGGAAACACCTGCCGACTCGCCTGCGAGGGGCTGAAGCATGTTCAGCAGTGTAGACAGGCAAGAAGTGCAAATGAAGAATAAATGAGAAAGCTTCAGATACTGATAAGGGCCACAAGAGAAAGTGGAAAGGTGCCGACGTGACAGAGTGGGAAGCTATTCCAGAGCAAGTGGTCAGGGGAGCCCCTCGGAGGAGGTGACATCTGAGCGGAAACCTGTGAGACAAGAAGGTGCTGGCCATGCAAACATTTGGGAGGGTTCTAGGTGGGGGATAGGCAAAGGCCCTGCCAACAACCTGTAAATTCAAGGTGCAGAAAGAAGCTGGTGTGGCGGAGGGGGTGGGCCTGGGGAGGGGGTGTGCGGGGGTGCCGAGGGGCTCCAGGCAGGCCCAGACCACGAAGGGCCTTGTAGGCTCACAAAGAACTTTGGATTTTTGTTCTTTGAAATGCCCTGGAAACACTGGAAGAATTTCAGCAGGGGCACGACAAGCCAGGGCAGGGTGTTCAGGGTCCCCATCTCATTTCACTCATTTTGACGACATCATGATGGGTTTCAAAATCAAGGCGGGGCTTAGGTTGGTGATCAGCAATCCTTACCATCCAGGTCGCGTACACTGAGTTCCTACAACATAGCCTGGCCAGGGCTTGGAGACAGCCCAGACACTCTTGTCATCACTCCCCCAAACCCACAAGAGATTCACAGTGTACCTCATTTTAAAGATGAAGAAACTGAGATTGAAAAAGGGGAAGAATGTGTCCAAAGTGACACAAGCCATGTACCACCCTGTGCAAACTGTAAAGTCTGATTCACAAATGGGACTTGGTCCCAGGACCTGGATCCACCATCATGATGGTCTGTGGAACTAAAACCATTGATATTTTTAAGGCTCCTCTTCACCAAAAGACCTTCCCTGTGACACATGTAGGCACCCACGAATACTGCCCTATGTTCCACATACCTGAAGTCTCATACCTCTTCCCCATTGGCTTCAGAGCCCGGGAAGACTGTACTTGTACCTCACGTGGCCATCCATCCTGTGCTGGGTAAGCTGGGGACTGGATGGATGGAAGGATGGAGGGATGGAGGGATGGACTACCGAAATGGCCAACCACTAAACTCACAAATGGATAATGAAAAGAATAAAGGGATGATCTAGAAAGCCAATGAACAAATAAACACTGAGAGTAGTGGAAGGAAGGAAGGAAGGAAGGAAGGAAGGAAGGAAGGAAGGAAGGAAGGAAGGAAGGAAGGAAGGAAGGAAAGAAGGGAGGGAGGGAGGGAGGGAGGGATGGCTGGCTTTGCTTTACAGAAAGGCAGGGCAAGGAAGTATCTGCCCAGGAAAGGGCAGGCCAGGCTAGCTTCAGACCCAGTCCACACCTCACCCACACACAGCTTCCTTTCCATCTGGGGCCATCTTGCCTCCATTCCCCAAGCCTGAAAATAGCCTATTTCTTAGCCCCTGGACAAACCCACGTCTCTGGTGAGGTGTTGGCCATTACAGTACCCACTACCCCATCAGCAATCACCACCAGCAGCAATCACCGCTTCCCAGGGCCCAGTGGAGCCTAGCAGAGGGTAGAGTGGTTCACTCTCCCTCTGTGTGTCTCATAGAGGAAGGGAGACAGGAGACCAGGGTTCTGGTCCTAGCTGGGACCCAAACTGCTGGGTGACTTCAAGCCACTGGCTTCCCCTCTCTGAGACCAGGTGACCTCTCGGGGCCTTTTCAGCTCTGACATTCTATAGGGTTGGGGCCTCCAGATTTTTACATAGTCGCTGGGTCAGCAGAAGAATTTGAGAGACCAAACACTAGAAGGTAGGGGAAAGTCTTATCTACAAGCACCAACGTCCACCTAGAGGCCTGGACAAGGAGTCTGGAGGCTTGTTTAAGCCCTCATCTGCCACTGCTTAACATCTCCAAGCCTCAGTTTCCTAAATTTTGAAATGGGGTTAAATATCCCCACCTCGACAATTTCAACCCAGGTGAGTTTCGGGGAGAGCCTGATGTGGTAACAACCATGTACCACACTATGCAAACTGTAAAGTTCCATTCATAAACCAGGGTTACCATGGTCGGTTAGCGGGCAGTGAAGGGTGACGTGCTGTCCTACTCCAGTTCAGTTCTGTCCAAAATGATTCTTCCAGCAGTCAGGGCCTCCACAGAGAACAGTGGAGAGGGCCCAGAAGTGGGAGCCTAGACATCTGGGTCCTATCTCAGCTCTCCTAACTGGCAGTGTGACTTTGGGCAAGTCACTGCCCCACTCTGAACCTCAATTTCTTCATCTGAAAAACACCTAGCTTGGGACCCTCTGGCCCAGGCATGCCAAGTTCTGCAGCCCTGAACCCCTAACCACCACCCCCCATCCTACCCCGCCTTCAATCCCTGACTCTGCCCTCAGGGAGCTCACATTGTCATGTGGAGACAAGATACAAACCAGAAGTTGAGAACTAGAGGGGTCTCCCCTCCTGGAGATGCTGGGACAGGGGCTAGAAAAAGGCTCAAGGTCCTTCCTGAACAAACTTTCCCAAAGAGGGAAAGACCAGGCCCAACCTGCCCTGGAGCCTTGGACAGCGCCTGGGCCTGGCCTTCAGACCCTCCTGTAGCCTTCAAAGCCAGCAGGCTCTGACCTGTCCAGCAAGATACTTCAATAACTTTGCCCAAGTCCAAACTACCTCCCAGAGAGGTGCCTTCAGAGTGTGGACAGAAGTAGCAATAAAGGGTAGGAGGACCACCAGGGAGAGGCTCAGACTAGCAAACCAGTGCCCCCCACACACCGACCAGCCCTCTCCTGCCCCTCCCCTCAGATAAAACCCACTGGGGCCCCCCCTAGCCTGAACCCTGACAAAAGCCCACCACCCCGGGGGGTATGTGTCACCAGATGCCACCTCCAGAGGCCAGGAGGCCCACCAGATCAAAGAAGGGGCTCTCTAACTGCCAACCACCAAACACCAAACACACTGCCGGAGGCTCCAGAAGCCACCCCAGCGCCCGGGGCATGATTCCTGCCTACAAGGGGGCCCCCTGGCCACCCATGAAGGAGACACCCCCACATCCCCACACACACTGCTCCAAGGCAAGACAGGGGAGAGCAGGATTATTTCCTCATGCCAGGGGTCTGAGTTGGAAACCGTGGGCCCATTCAGAGCCCCTATTGCCATATTTGCCAAATCTGTGGATATAGTTCCTTACAATGCCATTTTTATAGAGCCTCTTCCAAAAAGACATTTCCTGGTCCCCCCAAGTCCCCATCACCAACCCTCCACGTGCCCCCCGCAGCTCTGAGGAAACCGGCAGTTAACTTTTTCCCAAAAATCCTGCAAAGGCGGCTGCCTGGGGAGGGGGGGGGGGAGGGGGGGAGAAATGGGCCGCGAGATCCTTTCGCGGCATTTCACCGCCTTCCGAAAAAAAAAAAAAAAAAAAAAAAGCTAAAAAAAAAAAAGAAGAAAACTTTCGGAGTTAACTTTAAATTCCCAGCCCTCCCCCCCAAATCGCCCAGCGGCTTCCTTTTTTTTTTCCTTTAAAGTGCAATTGCATTGTGTCTCACCTCCCCGAAAGGCTCGCGGCTCTCGCCAAAGAAAAGGAAAAAAAGCCAACCCTTCGGGTGCCCCCTCTGCTTCCAGCCGCCTCTCCCACATTCTCAGACAGTTTTATTAAAATTTTCAGACAAAAGAAAAACAAAAATGGCAGCCTGGCTTATTTTTAAAACAGGACAGGGACGCCATATTCTGCAGATCTGCAAAAAAGGGGAGAAATCCGGCACTGGCCGCTCCACCGGGCCGGCTGCAAAGTGCGCGAACCGCGCCGTTTGCAATCCGTTTATTTGCATTAAGCCCCATGAATCATTGTTTACCGGAGAATTGCAGCAGGTTTGAATAGCCCGGCTTAAGAAAACACACACACACACACACACACGCACACACACACACACACACACACACACACACGCACACGCACACACTCGGAGAGCAGACCCAGACACGCCGCCGGAGACACTTCCTACCCGCGCGCCGCCGCCGCCGCCGCCGCTCCGGGCCGGGCCCGAGGCGCAGGCGGCCCCGGGCCCTCGGAGCGCCCCGGCCCGCGCTGACAGCGCCCGCGCCCGGCCCGCGCCCCAGCCCGCAACTCGGCGCAACTTTCCCGCGGGCGGGCGCTCGGGCGGGCGCCCGCCGCCGCCGGGCCCGCTCCCCGCGCGCCCCGGGCCCGCACGGACCTGGCTGTGCTGGCGGCGGCTCCGGGACGCGGCCGCAGCCCCGCGCCCGGCGGCCCTCGCAGGGCCGGGCTGGGGCTCCGGCTCCGGGCTCCGGCTCGGGCTCCGGCTCGGTGCGGAGCCGCGCGCAAACCTTCCGGGTCGCCTGCTGTTCACTTCTGGGTTCTGCAAGCGCCGAGGCGGCGGCGGCGGCGGCGGCGGCGGCGGCGGCGGCGGGAGGCTGGGTCTGCAGCGCCGCGCGGCCCCCCGTGCGCTCGGCGAGCCCCCGCGCCAGGCGCCCGGCTCCGGGGGGGCCGCGTCGGGCCCCCGCCTCTCCGGCTGCGCAGCCCGTCCGGCCCCGGGGGCTCCCGCGAGTGGGCAGCGCCGGGCGCGGGCGACGGCGCGCGAGGGGAGGGGGCCGGGCGGGGGGCGGGGGCGGGCCGCACGCTGGGGGCCCCGCTCGGGCCCCGGGGCCTCGTCTCGCGCTCGCCGCCGCTGCCGCCGCCGCCGCCGCCTGGCAAAGTTGCGCCGCGCCCCCCGCCCGCGCCGCGCCCGAGGCAGAGCCACAAAGGAACTCCTCGCCCCCCTCCGCCCGCCAGAGCCGAGCGGGGAGGGCACCGGCGCCGGGCCCTAGGCCAGCCCCTTCCCCAGCGCGGGGGCTCCCGGGGCCCCGGCGGCCGCGGCCATTGTCCCGCCCAGGCCGGGCCGCCGCCTCGCCGCCCCCTCCCGGGTGATGGCGGGCTGGGGACCCGGGCCCGGCGGGGCCAGGCTGCCCCTGGGGGTCTCCTGCGCAGACGGCAGGCCGGAGGGGACCCCCGGAATGGGTCCCCACGGCTGGTAACCAACGACGGTGCTCAAAATCCAGGCTAAGATTTTTTTTTTTTTTTTTTTAAGAGGCGGACATGGGGATGGGGGCAGAAGTTTGTACTGGCCGGGCCACCCCTCCTTCTTTAGGTTCCGGCCCTCCCTGGCCCTAGGCCCGAGCCCCCAAGGGGTGGGGCCGCCTGAGGCTGTCAGCGGTTCTTCTCGCAAAGTCTGTCAGAGGTGGCACCGGCTGTCCCCCAGCTCCAGACCTTCGAGCCATCTGTGTGTGACTCCTCCTCCCGCCTCACCCTCCCCAGCCAATCAGTCACCAAGTCCTTCGGATTCGGCCTCCCGGGCTGTGTCAGCTTCCAAACTTCACTTCTACCTGAGGAGGCGGCCAGTCCCTGGGTCCTTTCACCGACTCAGACTTCTGTGACACTCAAAGCCACCCAGCCTCTAGGCCAAGAGGAATCAAGGCTGGCCCTGTCCTCAGGGAGCTCCCAGTCCCCAGGGAAGGACACACACACACACACACACACACACACACACACACACAATCACCTGCCAGTTGTTTGCTGGTCCTCCTGGAAGCATTCCCAGTTGGGTGAATAGTGACTGAGGATCCACCATTCCACGCTTTCCTGGTTGGCTGGAAACACAGCCATGAACAAGTTGGACAAAGTTCCTGTCCCCATGGGGAGTTCAGTCTTGTACAGGGTGTCAAGGCTGTGAGCAACTGGAGGACCGGGCCTATGTAGGCCATTTGTTTCCAAGCCCCAAGCCCCAAGCACAGTGCCGCACAGAGGAGGGCACTAAACAATGTGGCAGGAATTAGTTGGAATTATAAAGCCCAAGGAGGGGGCAGGGAGGGGAGGAGTGGAGATGACACAGAGGAGGCCACTCTTCCTCAGCAAGGTGGAGGTCTTCTGAAATTAGATATAGGGTGAACCAGGTGGGGAAGAAGGAAGGACCTTCCAGTGTCCAGGAAAATGGGGGCGATAAAAGTATCAACTCATTGCTGAGAAGCTCAGTGCGATAATAATTAATAAATGGAAAAGGATCTCTCATGCAGAAGAATTCAAAATAGTTTATGGAGATATTCAAGGAGGGGGAGCAAACCCTAGGCTCCTAAGGTGTAGGCTGCAAATCGTGACTTCCTTCCAAAGTGCACGGTATGGAAAGGGAGGTGAAAGGAGTAACTTCACATTGGGGAAACCTGACAGCTACTACCATAGCCAGGTGATCAAGGCCAACACCAACAGCCACAAACCATGTTTTCAGTAAGTCACTTGATATGGCATGATAAAAGTGACACTTTATGTCTATGGTCTTCCAATAACCTATATAACGCCAGTCTTGTCATGACAAAAAACATGAGACCAACTCAAGTAGTAGAACGTCCTAAAAAACGCCTGACAGGGGCGCCTGGGTGGCTCAGTCGGTTAAGCGTCCCACCTCGGCTCAGGTCATGATCTCATGGTTTGTGAGTTCGAGCCCCACATGGGGCTCTGCGCTGATAGCTCAGAGCCTGGAGCCTGCTTCGGATTCTGTGTTTCCCTCTCTCTCTGCCCCTCCCCCACTCATACTCTGTCTCCCTCTCTCCCTGAAAATAAATAAACATTAAAAAAATAAAAAATAAATGATTAATTAAAAATGTTAAAAAATAAAATTAAAAAATGCCTAACTGATACTCCTCCAAACTGTCAAGGTCATCAAAAACAAAGTGAGTCTGAGAACCTGTTACTGAGAACCTGTTAGGCCCAGAGGAACCTAGAGACATACAGTTAAATACCCTGTGGTCTTGGAACAGAAAAAAAGACATTAGGTAAAAACTGAGGAAATCTTAATAAACTATGGATTTTAGTTAATAATAATGTATCAGTAAAAGCATTCATCAGTATTTGTAACAAGATATGATAAACACAGTAACATAAGATGTTAAAAATAGGGAAAACTGGGTAGGGGATATATGGGAACTCTATAGTACTTTCTCAATTTTTCTATAAATCTAAAACTGTTCCAATAAAGTATAGTGCTAATAAGAAAAAGAAATTCCTAAAAAAGTGTACTAACCCACATTGTTGTTGATGCCGTTGTTCAGTGAAATGATGGTTGGTGAAGCACCTAACACATTCTAAGGGCCCAACAAATGTTATTATGTTGCTATTATCACCATCATTGTCATTCTAGGCACCTGGAATAGCACGTGCAAAGGCACTGGAGTTTAGGGTGAAGAGAGAGATGGGGGACAGAATCCTGAAGGCTTTGATTGCTGAGTTGTGGTCTTTATAAGGGATTTATGTCCAGAGAGTACCATAATCTGGTCCATCTCTGCCTCACCAGCCTCCTGTCTAACTACCTGGAAAGCTATGCTCCAGCCAGCCAAAGTGGGCTGCCATCTTGGTCCTGGTCATCTCCCTTCCGAGGCCTTTGCACATGCTGTTCCCTCTGCCTGGGACCTTTAGTCCTTTTCTCCCCATGTCTTCAGTCTCTGGCAAACACCCACTTGTCAAAGCTCAGCTCAAACATCACTTCCTCTCTGAAGTTTTCTATTTATTTTGAGAGAGAGAAAGAGGGCAAGAGTGAGAGTGGGGCAGAGAGAGAATCCCGAGCAGGCTCTGCCACTGAGCAGGGCTCGAACCCATGAACCAGTGAGCTTGTGACCTGAGCCCAAATCAAGAGTCAGACACTCAACCCACTGAGCCACCGGGCGCCCCTCTGTGAAGCTGTTCTAGATCGTCTGCACATGGAAAGAGGCACTTTCCACTGGTTCCCAAGAGCACCATGGTCGTCTGGCCACACTGCTGGCAAAGCATTTATCATGATGCGTTAGAATAAATGTTTGCTGAATGGATGGACAAATGATGGGGTGGACTGCAAGCCCACTCTCATCCTCTCCAATTCTTCAAGCCCTCCTCATTCTCTTCCAGGAAGCCCTCCACCGTGGCCCTCTTCTTTAACTTTTACAGTTTAGCCCCTGATTATATTCTAACTACTGTGCGCATAAGTAGCTGTCCCTGGCATGAGAATTAATTCTTTGAGGAGGAAACCATGTCTTCCATGTTCTGTTTTTTCACTCATTCACGCATTCAACAAGTATTTACAAAGCACCTCTTCTATGTCACAGTTAGGGTCCCAGGCACTGGAGAGGCAGTGCATAAGGTCCAGGCCCGGCTCTGATAGAGCATCAGTTAGGATTATTAATTAGCCAAGATAAACCAGATTACACTGCATTGCCAAAGACCTCTGGAACCTTAGTGACATAAGAGTGGTTTCTTTTTCTCTTGTGCCACATGCCTATCCTGGATCCTCTGCTCTAGCGCTTTGGAGACCTAGGCGGACGAATCCCCGCCATCTTGAAGCTGCACCCATGGAAAGAAACATACGACCGATTTAGTTACCATGGCAGGAGACTACAGACTGGGGAATCGTGCGCCATATTCCTCCCCTTCAGCCCGGAAGGGACACACATACACACACACACACACACACACACACACACACACACACACACACACCACCTCTCCTCACGCCCCATTGGCCAAGACTCATCACGTGGTCCAGCCCAAGTGCAAGGGAGGCTGGGAAGTGCGTCCCTCTGGAAGGAGAAGAGGAGCGGACTTTAATTTAGGGAGACAGATTGTAACAGGTAGTTACGCAGATAATTATTTGTCTCATAAGAGCTGCAAAAGAGAAATTTGGGGTGTCTGGGAGTGGATAAGAGATCAGGGAGAGCTTCTCAGAGGAAGGGACGTTTAAGTCGAGACCAGGGGAGAGATGGGAGAAGAGCGTTTCTGGTGAAGAGAAGAACTATGTGTGGAGGTTCTGGGGCCCGGAGGAGCTGGCCCTGCTGAAGGGCCACAAAGGACAACGGAGCAGCAGTGACTGAGGGGGACTGCAAAATGACCCTGGGGCTCCCTGGCAGGGATTTAGCTTGAGAACAATAGGAAATCGTGAGGAGGCAGGCGTTAGGCAGAGAAGTGATGTGATCGCATTTCGTTTTAAAAGGTCCATGTGCCTGCTGGGGAAAGAATGGACTGGAATGGGCAAGGCAGAAAACCAGGGAGACTTTCAGAGTCTCCCAGATGAACAGTGGTGGTGGCTTTAGCAGAGATGGAAAGAAGTGGACAATATGTGGGACGTATTAAGGACTTGGTGACGGATGTGGGGAGTTGCAAAGCAGCAGGTATCCAGGCAACCCTCAGACCCTGCTACTCCTGTCATGCTGAGCACAAGGTTGGCTTCCCAACATTACATCCCCAGCTTGCTCACAGTGAGGCCTCAATACTATGAGATTTCCATCTTCCTGTCCTTACCCTCCACGCTAGCCAGCAGCCCCCTCCTCCTTCAAACGGGCTGTACCTCCCATCAGAACTAAACCAATCTTGGGACACCCGGGCAGCTCAGTCGATTAAGTGCCTGACTTGGGCTCAGGTCATGATCTCCCGGTTTGCGAGTTTGAGCCCCCCGTCAGGCTCTGTGCTGACAGCCCAGAGCCAGCTTCAGATTCTGTGTCTCCCTCTCTCCCTGGCCCTCGCCCACTCACATTCTGTCTTGCTCTCAAAAATAAATAAACATTAAAAAAGAAGGAGAAGAACTAAACCAATCTCAAGCGTCAACACAAGCACTTACTAATCGGACGCCACAGGAGCCCCTGGGAGGGAGGCTGGCAGGGATGTTATCTCCCATTTCACAGGAGGGGAAACTGAAGCCCAAAGAAGGAAAATGGTTGGCTAAGTTTCGGGGTCAGGCCTGCAGCTGAGGCCCTCCAACCCCCGGTCCAGAGCACCTGGTTCACAGTGGGCGCTACGTGGTGTTAGCTGAAAGACTGAGAGTAGGCATGCGAGCTCTCTGCCCATTCACCCTCTTCACCTTTGTTCGTTTTGCTCCCTTTAAAGGGGCTGTGGAGTTTAAGATGATAGATTAGGTTTAAGAGTCCAGTAAGAGCTGGGTTGAACCCTGGCTTGTCACTTATCAGCTGTTAATTGCAGGCAAATTTCTTCCTCTCTCTGAGCCTCAGTGTTGTCCTGTGCAAACTGAGAGTGCTGACGCCTACTTCACAGGGCAAGTACCCATGAGATCATGGGTGAGGCCGTGGCAATGCAGCTACCTGAACTTCAGGGACCCACCCCCCTCCACCCCTCCGCGGGGAAAAATCTTCCCTGAGAACACCAGCCCACGCTCCCCCACACTTCCCCACCCCCAACAGGAACTTCTCAAGCCCTTCAGTTTGTACCATCCAAGTTATAACCCGGAGAAGGGTCATTTAAATCCCAAACTGGCCACTCTGCCTTCTTAAAGTGGTGGCACAACTCATACTACTCTCCTTTCCGTTTTCTGCTTGTTTGTTTGTTTTGCTTTTTGGGTTTTGGTGTTTTGTTTTGTTTTGTTTTGTTTTGTTTTGTTTTTGTTTTTTTTGCTTTTTTGGCAGGGGAGAAGGGGAGGAAAAACTTCTGCTTCCTCTGGAAAGACTCTGAGTATTTGGCCTCTGTTAGCAGAGATATTAATGGAGGTTAGGCTACACCAAGGCTGTCTGGGAGCTGAGCAGGAGATGGAGACCTAAATTGCTCTACATGATGAAATGACAGGGATTATGGCCCCCAAATGTCACATGGTCTGGCCCCTCGAAAAGCCTCCATCCTTAACCAAGACTACTTTTCCCCTCGGCCACTCTGCTCCAGCCATGCAGGCCTCCTGTGGGCTCATGGAAGGCATGCTGATTCCTATTGTCACACAGCCTTTGCAGTACCCTCCTCTTGGCATGTGCTCCCTGCCTGACCATACCCACCATGTCCCCAATCACCTGGTGAACACCTACTCACCTAACACACCATGGCTCATAGCCACATGCTGAGGGGAGCCTTCCGTTATTTTCAGGATGCCCTCATAGCTCCACGGACTCAGCGGTTTTTGTACACTTGCCCCAGCTGTGATTCTGCATTCAGATTTCTAATCCCATGATTTGGCATCACACGATGAACTGGGTACTCAATACATATTTGTTGATTCATTCATCCAATAAAAAATAAATGAGGGGGGGTTGAGTTTTTGAAGGTGAGGAGGCTCTGAAAATGAACAAGCTGAAATAGGTGAGCATTGTCCTGAGATGTGGGGATGATTGGTGAAATGGGTGAGCCAGAGGAGAGGGGTGCCAGTGAAGAGGCGACTGCAGAACTTGTCGAAACAGAAATATTATTACTCAGTTTTCTGCCCTTTGCGTTGCCATGACACCCCCCCCCCCACGGTTTCCTCCAGCCTTCAGGAAAATGAGCCGCATGCTGGATGTTTGGTTGGCACTGGGGTGCCCAGATTGTCCCCGAGCTGAGAGGAAAAACAAGCAGAGGAGAGAATGCAAGGGCACTGGGAGTAGAAAGCAGGAGCTGTAAGTGATCAGGACTTCATAAGTCACTGGAACTTGAAGAAATCTTGGGGATTCCACATGATGTGAGGGAGGAAATTCTAGCAAATTTTTGTTTAAATCTCAAAGGACTCAAAATCTGGGCTTTAAACACAGAAAATGTTGTGACTGATTAGCAATGTCCATCATGAGCAGTGACAGCTAAGTACATAGACCAGCCTCATGCTGGGGCCCCCAGGTCTACCATTTAGCTTAGTGTTTGCTCAGCCAGAGCGCCAAGACTATGTCTTACCTGTTGTGTCTCTACCATTAGTAGTGAAATGGGGCTTGTAGGATGGGGGGAGAGGATGGGGGAGGAGAGGGGTACAGCAGAGCCAGAAGCAAGTCTGAGCCCCAACCAGGCAGGGCAAGACATGTGGATCCAGGTCATGACTCTGGTAAATCCCTCGATGAACTGGGGCAAGCCACCTTGCAATGCTGGGCCTCAATTTCTTCCATTGCAAAGTAGGTCAGTGGAACTTGTGGCAAGTTGTAGGTGAAAGTCATGACTGCTTTCAGATCAGGCACACGGGGTTCAAATACTCCCACTAGCTGTAGGACCTAAAGGCATCTCGGTCTTCTCATTTATAAAAGGAGGGTAAGAATCCTTAATTCACAGGACACTGTGTCAGGCTTAGAAATTGTATACATTACCATTTACCAAACATTTATTATAAGTGAGGCATCTTGCTGGGCTTTTTATGGGCATGATCTCACTTGGGGAAGGCACAGTGCCCAGGACCTGGCCAGTTCTCAGGGAGCGTTAATTCCCCATTTCCTATAGGATCTAAGGAGTTTGTGGGTATGGAAGGGCTGTATTATCCACAAATCACCTTCAGAAGGTGATGGCAGTAACTATTTACAGCCCTTCCCCCCAACTCCTCCAATCCTCCAGTGATGGGCTGTCACAGAAGATCTGGACCCAGTTGTCTTTTATGACTGGCCCGAGGGCTGCCAGAAGAAAAGGGCAAAAGTGCCATAATGAAAGGGCAGACAATTACCTTCCCTTATAATTACCATTTGCAGTAATTAAATAATAATAGCCTTTTGTAGGCCCTGAGAACTCAAAGCAGCCCACATGGATAACATCTGGTTCTCTTCTCTTCTGCCAGGAATTGTGTGCCCACAGGGACAGGATGGGGAAATTGAGGCAAAGAAAGAAATAAAGCGAGCCATCATCCTATGCCATACACCAATCAGGATGTCGGAGTCATGAAAAGACCTTTAAAGAAGTGACTCAGACTGGCAGACAGCTGGGGGCCTGTGTTTGGGGTCCCGGCTCCAATGCTCACAAGCTGTGTGGCTGTGACTGGTTCACTTACCCTCTCTGGGCTTCGTTTTTCCCATATGTAAAATGAGATGGAACCAACACTTGACCAATAAGTCTGTTGTTCTAGGCTTTATTCTATTCATGTATAATACTAAGGAATTCTTTTGCCACTGGGTTGCAAGAGCTAGAAATCCATCTCAGGGTAGCACATAAGCAGAAAAAGGTTACTGGCTCACAGAATCCAAGCCATGCAAGAAGCAGAGGTCTTGGGAACAAGTGAACCAGGGTCAAGGACACTTCAGGCCTCCCTCCTCTCTGCCTCCCTCATATACCAACTTTATTCTTTCTCCACTTATCTGCCGAGCGCACCAACAGCTATACTAACCTGAGGTTTAGAGCTTCAGCCGCCTAATGGACTCTGCTTTCATTGGCCCTGCTTGAGTCAGGTGACCGCCCTGGGGCCAATCAGCTGCAGCTAGTAGGGCAGCGTCTATAACACCCCTGGCGACTGATAGGGATGGAGTGAGAAGGGTGCCCACGAGAGGTAGGGGGCACTGGGCAGGTGAAATAATAATTATTCACTAAAGCGAAATTCTTGCCCAGGGCCTGTAGAAAAGCGAAAGAGAAGTGTCATAAAACCAGAGCAATGGTATAAATCACCAGGAATACAGAAATGCTGAGAGGCTTGCCTGGGAGGGGGCAGGGGAAAGCTGTAGAGGCTTCAGACAAGAGCTCGCTGATCTGTATACCCAGTCCTATTTGGGCACCATTCTGTATGCTTCAGCAACGAGGGGAGATGCGGTCTCCAGGCTTCTCAATGGCCTGGGGGAAATACTCCATGAGTGCCCCCCGTCGGTGGCACTCGGTGCCCCCGTCCTTCGTAGGGGGAATGCTGCAACTCTTATTCTAACCAGGTGGTTCCAGTGAGGACTGGACGTCAACGTGACCCAAGCCAGGCCAATCAGAATTCTTCTTCCCGCCTTGGGCACTTAAGGCAATGGTCTCAGAAGAGACCGTCCAAGAGAATAGAAATCCCCTGCTGAGAGGGGCAGAGTCCAGGGAAGAAGGCCCTAGGCAGCATCCCCATGCCTCCACCCAGCCCCCCATGCCTCCACCCACCCCCCAGAGTGCAGCCTAACCCCAAGTCCCCCTACCTTGGCTTGGCTGTGATGAGCCAGTCGAATTCCCCTTGGGCAGGTGTGCTGGTTTTCTAGGGCTGCTGTTAACAAGGTAACACAAGCACAAGAACTTAGAACAGCAGGAGTTTATTCTCTCACAGGTCTGGAGGCCAGAAGTCTCAAATCAAGATCCACACTGCCTCCTCAGGTTCTACAGAGAAATCCCTCTTTGCCTCTTCCAGCTTCTGGCGGCTCCAGGAATCCCTAGGTTTGTGGCTGCATCCATTCCCCCTTTGCCTTTGTCTCCACATGGCCTTCTCCATCTGTCGCTTATAGGGTCACCTGTCATTGGATTTAGAGTCAACCCCCATACCCCACAGTGATCTCATCTCAAGATCCTTAACTTGATTACATCTGCAAAGATCCTTTTTCCGAATCAGGTCACATTCATAGGTTCTGGGGGTTAGGACACAGGGGTTACCATTTAACCCTCTATGGCGTGCTCTGCCTTGTGTCCTTGTAACCCACAGAACCCTCACTCATATGTGCCTTGGCATTAGGCATGGATTGATACCCCGCCCCTCCCCCCCTCACCCCGTTTTTCCGGTTCTGGACTCAGAACATTTGAAAAACTAATTCTACCTCCTTTAGAGGAATGTGATCCTTTTCTGAGCCTCAGGGTTTGTTTCTTACCTATAAACATGGGGCTAATACAATATATCCACAGAGTTATTGAGTGGATTAAATGAAATGGCCCACAGAAGACCCAGTCTCACCATTTATACTCTCCATCCAGCTGGTCTCCTGAGCCCTGGTGGCGGACAGAGAACCCAGGTCCTTGCAGAGGAGTAACCACATGACGCCTCGTTCATTCATCAGGTTCCCTAGACCCGACAAAAGCAAACTTCTGCAGAGCTGAGGGCTAGTGCCTCCTTCCAAGTCTGTTGGCCCCAGAGAAGGACAGGAATCCGAAGGCTGACAAAATGAGGTTCGCAGTCACATAGGAAAATCCCAGAGATCAAGAAAACACAATATTGGTAGCTGCTCCCCACCCAGTCCTCCTCCACCCTGAGTGCCAGGTCCCACACTCAGTTGCCCTTGACCTCACTTCAATCCTCATTACAACCTGTGTGGCAGCTCTCGGGATCCCCATTTTACAAACCAAGTTGCTGAGGCTCAGGGAGATGTGGCAGGCCCAGGTGAGCAAGTGAACGGTGGGGCCCGGTGGGACCCCACATGCTGCACCTGTGTGCACCGCGTTGCCTCAGCAAAGCTCTCCCCCTGAGTGTCTCCTCCCCACGAGCAGTAACATCGAGGCCCTTAGAAGCCCAGCGAGACGACCTTCTGAACGTCCCTCCTCCTTCAGACTTTGTCTCATTCACAGTTGTACGCTAAGTGGCTACAATAGTGCCTGGCACAGAGCTGGCACTCCATAAATATTTGTTGAAGAAAATAATGTGGGTAGAGAGGGCATTCCTGAGGTTAGTGCCTCAGGGAAGGGATAACAGGACAACACAGGTAACAAAACCCTAGGCCCTGACATTAGACATATGACTTAAGAGAACATTTGATAATCCCTGAGAGGGCAAAAGACACCCCTTCCCACCCACCCTTTCCTACCCTGGAGATAGGAAAGGCGGAAGGAGAATCAGAGGGGAGGGAGAAACAAAGCTGAGAACGTTCAAGAGCCCCAGAGAAGGGAGCCCCAGATGGGTCTTGGGATCTGGAAACGGAGGCCCACGGGCACCCCATATACCTGGTGCTCTGCACACACAGACAAGGAGGAAATGCCTGCAGCTTTGTCCAGGCAGGGAGTGGAGCAGGCTGGGAGGGGCTGAGGCGACGGGGGACCTGAGGCAGGGCGGGGTGGGGTGCTGGGAGGCCGGCCTTCCTGAGGCTGGGAGCTTACAGGAGCACAGAGGTCTCCCATGTACTACCCTGGCTGGAGTTCATGACCCCGGGGTCCCATCCAGCTGGCAAAGTCTGCAAAATGAGATAATGTTTGTAAAAGCACTTTGCAAATCAGATACCACAGGTCATTTACCAGCTCCACTTCTCAATCCATCCCCACCACCTTCTAATCAGTGGGAAGCCTTGATTCTGACCATGGATTGATTTTCAACCCTGGTTTTCAATGTCTTAATGAATTTTTGTCTTTTTCTGAGTTTTCATAGGTACGATCGTGGGTGTGCCTCTAGCTGCTTGCTGGATCCGATTTTAAAAGTTTGTCCTTATCCTATTTAACTTTTCAGAGCATATGTTGCCACTGACCACTTCCTCCTGGGGAAAATCTTACCTCCCAGGACTTCTGTGACACCACTGTCACTTAACATTCCCTCTGCCTCTCTGATTACTCCCGTTTGTTTTGCTGACTTCTCTTCCTCAGCTAGGTTGTTGTTTTTTTTTTTTTTAAGATTTTATTTTTAAGTCATCTCTACACTCAACATGGGGCTCAAACTCACAACGCCAAGATCAAGAGTCACATGCTCCACTGACTGAGCCAGCCAGTGGAGCTCTTAAATATTGGTCTCAGCTAGCTCTTAAGTCTTGGTCCCCCAGGGTGCCCGGGTAGCTCAGTCAGTTAAACACCAGACTTCAGCTCAGATCAAGATCTCGTGGTTCGTGGGTTCAAGCCCCACGTCAGGCTTTGTGCTGACAGCTCAGAGCCTGGAGACTGCTTTGGTTTCTGTGTCTCCCTCCTTCTCTGCCCTTCCCCTGCTCGCACACGTGCTCTCTCAAAAATAAATAAACATTTAAAAAGAAATTAAAAAAAAAAAATCTTAGTCTCCCTAGGGTTCATCTTTGGTTCTCTCTTCTCTGTGTAATTTCTTCCACAATCAGTAGCTAAGTATGCTTCTCAGTTCTTTTCTTGCCTTTACCACATATACCACTGGGTCCAGCTGGGTGCAGCTGGGTCCAGCCTCACCTGTCTGTTTGTCGGTTGGTAAACATCCATTTTGAAATAATTTCAAATTTATAGAAAAGTTCCAGTAACGGCACAAGAAACTCCCAGATATCTTTTACCCAGGTTCACCATTTGTACACATTTTGCCTCGTTCACTGTTATTTTATCTCTAAACATGTATCTTCACATACACACAATACACACCCATATGGAGACATCCTGCCCCTTTCCACTAAATATTTCAGGGTATATTTCCTAAGAACAAAAGTAGTGTCTTAAAGAACAATAGGGGCGTCTGGGTGGCTCAGTGGTTAAGCATCTGACTTCGGCTCAGGTCATGATCTCACGGTCCAGGAGTTCTAGCCCCACGTCAGGCTCTGTGCTGACAGCTCAGAGCCTGGAGCCTGCTTCCCATTCTGTGTCTCCCTCTCTCTCTGCCCTTCCCTCCCCCCCTCATGCTCTGTCTCTGCTCTGTCTCTCTCTCAAAAATGAATAAACATTAAAAAAAATTTTTTTTAAATAAAGAACAATAATACAATCATCAAGCACAGGAAATTTAGCATTAATATGATTTTCTTGTCTAATCCACTGTCCATGTTCAAATTTTGTCAGTTGTTCAAATAATATTCTTTATAATTATTTTTTCCCAGTCCAGGATCCAATCCAAGATGATGCAACGGTTTTATTTTACTTATTTATTTTTTTATTATTTATTCTTGAGAGACAGAGAGAGACAGAGCATGAGCAGGGGAGGGGCAGCAAGAGGGAGACACAGAATCCGAAGCAGGCTTGAGGCTCTGAGCTGTCAGCACAGAGCCCGACATGGGGCTGTACTCACAAGCTGTGAGACCAAGACCTGAGCTGAAATCGGACGCTTAACCAAGTGAGCCACCCAGGCTCCCCAACGCAATGATTTTAATTATCGTTATTAAAGGAGACTATTTTTAGTCTCCTTTAATCTGAAATAATTCCTGAGACTTTCTTTGTCTTTTTTGACCTTGAGATTTTTGAAGATTCCACGGACAAGTTATTTTGTAAAATGTCTTCCAGGTTTGGTCTGTCTGATGTTTCCTCATGACCAGAATCAGATGATACATGGGGCGCCTGGGTGGCGCAGTCGGTTAAGCGTCCGACTTCAGCCAGGTCACGATCTCGCGGTCCGTGAGTTCGAGCCCCGCGTCAGGCTCTGGGCTGATGGCTCGGAGCCTGGAGCCTGTTTCCGATTCTGTGTCTCCCTCTCTCTCTGCCCCTCCCCCGTTCATGCTCTGTCTCTCTCTGTCCCAAAAATAAATTTAAAAAAAAAGAATCAGATGATACATTTTTGGTGGGAATACCATTGAATCTCTGTGTCTGACCTAGGGCATTTGACCCCCCAGAACAAATCTGTTTTAAATTAATACTCCCCTCTTCTTTTTTTTTTTAATTTTTTTTTAACGTTTTATTTATTTTTTGAGACAGGGAGAGACAGAGCATGAACGGGGAAGGGTCAGAGAGAGAGAGGGAGACACAGAATCTGAAACAGGCTCCAGACTCTGAGCTGTCAGCACAGAGCCCGAAGCGGGGCTCGAACTCACGGACCGTGAGATCATGACCTGAGCCGAAGTCAGACGCTTAACCGACTGAGCCACCCAGGTGCCTCTATACTCCCCTCTTCTATATGACACAATCATTTTCAGAAGTAATCATGAAATGATATGAGTGATAATAATGGCCTAGAAAAGAAACACAGAAATACCACTAAACTAAAAATATGAGAACATATTTTTTAAAATTATAGTACACAAAAGGAAAACACAATCGTTAATAGTGTTTAATTACATAAGAATAGGGAAGAAAAACGTATCTGTCACAGAAACGCATAACAACCGTACAGTTCCTGTTTTTGTGCCTTAACTGATGTAAATTTCTCAGGACTTCATCAGATTCCACCTTATTCATATGTTCATGTTCAACAGAAAATGTAGCCAGGTTTGTAAATCTGTCTATTCACAACTGATCAAAGAATACTTTTTATTACTGTTAACTATTTAGAAAAGTTTCTTTCATATGAATCATCAGATATACGATAGTTAGAAAAAGTATTCAACACAGGGGCAAGTTTGGAAGAGACTCATAAAAATCCTTTTCACAATAAATCCAAGAAATTGCAGTGCAGCTCCTGGCTTTGTTTCTTTGGGATTGATACTGATTCAAACATCTCTACTGTCAAAAAATTTTCCACTAAAACCCATTCACCAGAAAATTCATTCGTCAAATATTTCTATTATACTTGGTTAAAAACAACAACAACAACTTCCAAAGTTTTTCTTCTTTTGCAAAAACAGACAAAATGGCTGAAAACTAACATTGTTTGATCCATTGTCTTTCAAGTGTATCCAATTCTTGCTGAAAACGGTTGCAAGCATCCAAGCATTTCCCTTTTATTTCTCCTGGCAGAGTAAGACCGGCATCTTCTGTTGCTCCTCCCCGCTCCCTTCTTGGAAATCTGATTATTTTTTTTTTCTCTGTAAATGTCCACTTCCCTACATGTGTTGCTGCATAGTTAATGGACTTCCCCACAGTTTCTGTCCGCCCAGCCTTCAAGAAGCAGTGTTAAAGTTGGATATTATACCGTCCAGTGATCAAGGTCGATCCTGGCTGATTCAAATATTTTTGTGTCTGATTGACCTCACCTAAAACTTCACACTTGATAAACTCAGGAGAAAATAGTCATGTTCGGCAGAGAGCACAATCGGAACGGATCCTTCTTTGGATCACACGGTTCTTCAAAGGCTGAGGTTAACTTTTCAAACATCCTCTCCGGCACATGCACAGCTTCGTGTGAGCAATCATTTTGTCTGGGAAAGCCTTTTCACTGTTCCTCATTCTGCAGCATTTCCCATCAATGAAGCGAGGCTGAAAAGAACGACTTCATTTTTTCTAAAGTTCCAAAAAATGTCACGCATGGGAAAAAGACCCCAGCTAGTCACACAGGATGTCAGAATTAAACTGACTGGGGCTTAGTTTCTTTGCCATCACTCTGCTCCCATTGCTTATTTTGAGTCCACTATTTGAACACGGGATATGCAGTTGCTGGGGGCGCGGGGGCGGGGGGTGGGGGGGTTGGAGGCAAAAACTGCACCAGTTAGCTTGAATGGATGAGAACTGAAATTAACTTACTCTGAAAAAAGAAACACATTCTGCAGAATCCACATACACCGGGGCCAGCTGTGTAACTGGGAATTTGCCAAATAAACTCCATGTCAATCCCAACGTTTATTAGAACATAAGTGATTAAAATGTGCTAATTTGAAATACGTACCCGGGTATTTGTGTATATATGTATACATATACACATAATTAAATATATACCAAATATATACTTAAATATATAGTTAAAACTCAAAGTAACAGCAGCAGTGGCTTAGATGATTTCAGACAGGGCTGCTTCATCACCAAATTGCTAGTACATGGTGATAATAAAAAAGAAATCAATGTTAGCCAGTTTCACTATTTTAAAATTTTAGAACACAATTTATTCCTTACTGCCTGCATGCAGGGCAGTGAGTCCCTGCCCCACAGCCACACCCTTGATATGCCACTGATCCAGGGCATAATATCAGGAAGCACACATGTCAACTCTTCCTGATACTGGCCATGTTAGCTTTGATCTCTTGGTGAAAGTAGAAACCTTTGTAAAGTTTCCATGTTTCCCTTTTTAAGTAGCATGGGAGAGATACTCTGAGACCACATTAATATCCTCTTGCTTGTGAGCGTTTACCCAGTAGTTCTACCATTCTTTGGTGATTTTCTAATTCTTATTCCTTCTATATTTAGTAGATGACATGTTTTCTTTCTTTCTTTCTTTCTTTCTTTCTTTCTTTCTTTCTTTCTCTCTCTCCCTCCCTCCTTCCTTCTTTTCCTTCCTTCATTCCTTCCTTCCTTCCTTCCTTTCCTTCTGTATGGACTCATAAATTATTTCATTCAACACGTTATAATCCATTATTATCATTTATTATTTTGACTTTCAGATTGTCCCTGATTTGGCCAGTGGGAGCCTCTTCAAATTAGCTCCTGTATCCTCTTGATATGTCCCATCGTTCTTTTGAGCACTTCCTTACCTTCTGCTGTGTACCAATATGTATAATGCATAGCAGTATGTGTCTGTGTGCCAATATGTATGTCAGTACCAGGAAAATGACCCAGGGTCCCCCAAATGGAATGTTGGGGACCCCATTGGGGCCCAGTGTGCAGGGTCCTGCCAAGAATACTGGTGCAGGGCTGAGGCGCCTGGGTGGCTTGGTCAGTTGGGCATCCGACTTCAGCTCCCTGAAGATGAGGTCATGACCTCACAGTTTGCGGGTTGAGCCCTGCATCGGGCTCACTGCTGTCAGAGCCTGTTCGCTGCTCTCAGTGCAGAGGCCACTTCAGATCCTCTGTCCTCCCCTCTCTCTTCCCCTCCCCTGCTTACTCTCTCTCTCTCTCTCTCTCTCTCTCAAAAATAAATAAACATTAAAGAATATTGGAGCAGGAGAGAGCAAATCTGAGATCTCCTTTGGATTTGGGCTGCAACACCAGATACTATGTTAGTAGTACTTGATCATGGTGCAGCAGGACGGATTGGGGGATGTGGGTGTTTGTTACCTGGCTCACGGTGATTCTCCCAGTACTAATTCATCATGTCTGTGTTTCCCATGCCCTCAACCAACAAACGCCATTCGGAAAACCACTCCTCTTGTACTCAGCTACTCGGACTGCCATGACAAAATACCATAACCTGGGTAGCTTAAACAGCAGAAATTTATTTTCTCACGTTCTGGTGGCTAGATATCCAAAATCAAAGTGCCAAGAAGCGTTGGTTCCTGGTGAGGACTTTCTCCTCAGCTTGCAGGGAGCCACCTTCTCCTCATTCTCACGTGGTTTTTTCTCTGTGCGCACATGAACAGAGAGCAAATTCTGATGTCTCTTCCTCTTTTTTTTTTTTTTGATTTTTTCAACGTTTATTCATTTTTGAGAGAGAGAGAGAGAGAGACAGAGCATGAATGTGGGAGGGGCAGAGAGAGAGGAGACATAGAATCCGAAGCAGGCTCCAGGCTCCAGGCTCTGAGCTGGCTGACAGAAAGGCCTGATACGGGGCTCAAACTCACTGACCAAAAGATCATGACCTGAGCCAAAGTCAGACGCTCAACGGACTGAGCCTCCCAGGTGCCCCTCTTCTTCTTCTTATAAGGACACCAGTGATGTTATTTAACCTATGACCTTATTTAACCTTATTTAACCTCCTTAGAAGCCCTATTTCCAAGTGTAATCATTGGGAGTTAGAGTTTCAACATGAGAATTTTAGGGGGACACAATTCAGTCCCTAACATTCTCCTTTAGTTCTGGCTCTATGCTTTTATACAACCCTGCCTTCCTGGCTGCACTGATTGTCCGAGGGGCAAGCACCTGACCTAAACTTGACCAATCACAGCACCTCACTCTCCTCCCCTATGTGGAATAGTCCACCCAAAACACATGACTCAGACTGACTTTGGAAGAGAAGTTATCTTTCAATTTAGAGCAGAGGTTCTAAGCTTTTTTTAAAAAAAGTTATTTATTTATTTTGAGGGAGAAAGAGAATGCATGCACATGTGAGCAGGGCAGGGGCAGAGAGAGAGAGAGAGAGTGAGAGAATCCCAAGCAGGCTCTGCACTGTCAGCACAGAGCCCATCTTGGGGCTCCAACTCACCAACCCTGAGATCGTGACCCAAGCTGCAATCAAGAGTCAGCGGCTTAACTGACTGAGCCACCCAGGTGCCCCCTGACAAGATTTTTTTTTATATATATAAAAAGCTAAATAGTAAATATTTTCAGCTTTGGTGGGCAAGGGGGTTATGGTCTCTTTCACAATGATCAATTCTGTGCTAAATTCTGCCCCTGCAGGTGAAAGCAGCCAAAGATGATAAATGAACAGCACTGGTAGCATTTGGTCTGTGGCAGGTGAAGTTTGCTGAACTTGATCTACAGCATAGAAAAATGAATCTGTGTTCATAATGCAGCTTCCTATTCAAATCCTGGCTTCATCACCTGCTAATTTTGCAACAAAATGTATATTATTTAACATCTCGATGCCTCAACTTCCTTATTTATAAAATATGGACAAATAAGTATTTTGTTTGAATCAGGCCAGGTGATGCTAGCTGCTGTAATAAACAGCCCCAATATCTCATTGACTTGGTACAACAAAATTCTTCTGTTTGTCATACTCCACTGCTGACGGTCAGAGGCCAGTGGTGCGTTATCAGTTCTGCTCTGTGAGGTCATTCCGAGACCGACGCTCGTGCGGTTCCATCATCCTTAACACATGGCTTCAAGGTTGCCCTGTCCCCAGCCCACTGGCAGGTTAAAGAGAGCACAAAGAAGGCTGTACTGCCTTGAACCAGAGATCATTTCTACTCATTCCACTGGCAAGAGTTAGTCCAATGGCCCCAGCCAGGTGCATGGGGACTGGGAAATGCAATTCATCTGTGGGTCCGGGAAGAGGAAATGAATTCGATGAGAATCCAGCCAATCTCGCCAGGGACTCCAGGTTATCATGAGGATTGAGTCAGAGAATTCTGTAAAGAGAACAGTGGCCCTCATTAGCACTCAATAAAGGTTAGTTTTGATTATCACTGAAGCTAGATGGGGGAAAAGGAAGGCACTTTTTTCCTTTTTGGTAGTAGAGCCATATCAATGTCATCTGAGAGCCGCCTGCAGTTATGGCTCATATGAGTGGGGAAGACCAAGCATGAGGAAGAGATGCTGACACAGAAGGAGAAGCCAAGGTGAGAGTCCTTCCTGTTTGCACTAAAGCACCTGCTGTAATCAAACCTGTCCTTCTCTAGGCTTGGTGGGTCTGCAATTAATAACAACAATAAGGGGAGCCTGGATGGCTCAGTGCATTAAGAGTCCAACTCTTGATTTTGGCTCAGGTCATGATCTCATGGTTCCTGAGTTCAAGCCCTGTGTCAGACTCTGCACTGAGAGTACGGAGACTGCTTGGGATTCTCTCTATCTCTCTCTCTCTCTCTCTGCCTCTCAGCAAGAGCTCTCTCTTGCTCTCTCTCAAAATAAAGAAATAAACTTTAAAAAAAACGTTAAGAGTAGCAAATGGGGGTGCCTGTGTGGCTCAGTCGGTTGGGCATCCGACTTCGGCTCAGGTCATGATCTCACAGTTCATGAGTTTGAGCCCCGCATCGGGCTCTGTACTAACATCTCAGAGCTTGGAGCTTGCTTCTGATTCTGTGTCTCCCTATCTCCCTGCTCCTTCCCCATTCATGCTCTGTCTCTGTCTCTGTCTCTGTCTCTTTCTCTCTCTCCTTCAAAAATAAATAAAAACATTAAAAAAAAAAAAAAAAGAGTAGCAAATGTTATATGCCAGAAAAGTTCTTCAAACATCAGCCACAACCCAGGTAGGGAGAGGGGCCATGAAGGGATTAATACCAATATTTAAAAAAAATTTTTACATTTTTTTATTTTTGAGAGAGAGAGAGAGAGAGCACGCGCGCACATGCAGTGGGGGAGGGGCAGAGAGAGAGGGAGACACAGAATCCGAAACAGGCTCCAGGCTCTGAGCTGTCAGCACAGAGCCCGACGCGGGGCTCGAAACCAAAAATCGTGTGATCATGACCTGAGCCTAAGTCGGACGCTTTAACCGACTGAGCCACCCAGACACCCAGGTACCAGTATTTTTTAATAAACAAAATAGATTAGACTAAACTACAACAGAAATTATCAGAGTACATCACACATAGTAAGGGTAAATATTGTTTTATGACTTCTGTTTTATATTATGTGTGTACTGGGCTCTGATATAAAAAAGCTTTCTGATTGTGGGTTACAGTCACTGCCCTAATTCACTGACCCTTCCCAACAACGCAGGGAAGGAGGTGTCATTATAACTCTGTCTGTCGTGTAGATGGGAAGACTGAAGCACTAAGAGGTGCCCTCACTTGCCGGAGGCTGCATGGTAGAAAATAGCATAATCAGTGTTTGCTGCCCACAGTTTGGCTCCTGAGTCCCACTCTAAAATCTACTCTGTATCTTTCTAAGAAATCAGTACCTTTCCTTTTGGCTTAAGCTTCTTCAAGTTGGGTTTCTGTGCTGTGCAAACCCAAGAGTCCTAGCCAATGGAAGCTGGGAGGGGAGGGTGTGGGACGGGCCCAGGAGGTGGAGAGAGGAGGCTGGCTTCTAGACTGGGCTCAGCCCAGAGACCTTCAGCAGGGCACCTCACCTTTCCCAGTCTCTGTTTCCCCCTCCTGGGAAATGCAGACAGCAACAATATATCCCTCAGAGGCTTTTGCCAGGAAGAAGCGAGATGACCTAGAAAAGCACCTGTCCTCTGTCAGGCTGGGCATACAGGCGCAGGAAGCGGGTGTGCAGGGCAGGGACAGCACCTATAAAGATGTAGGGGTGGCATTGAGCACAGTAAGGAGAGATCAACCAGCCACAACTGGAGGATGGGAGGCCAGGCAAAGCATCATGAGTGTCAAAGGCCAGGTGAGGAGCATGGATAGGATCCACTAACCCTGCATAGTCCTGGGAGGTTCCGGAAGGGTGAAGAGGGAAGTTCCCCAGGGTCCTAAGGCACAGACAGGCATTTCCGGTCAATTAAACTTGAAGACTACACAGCATGGTACCTCCATCCCAGGTGGCTAACAGAGGAAAATGGAGTCAAGTATCTCAAACTTATGACTCAGGACGGGTTGGGAGCATGAGGGGGTTGAGGAAACCCAATGTCCGACCTTGGCTGAGGCCTCCGCAGTTCCCAGGGTTGCACGGCAGGCTCCGTGCGGAGCAGGAAGCCAGGAGCTGCTCCAGAGGGCAGGCAGCTGTGAGGCCTCCTCTGGGAAGTCACCCTTTGATCTCCCTAGCAGCCGAGGGGTCCCACTTCCTGCATCCCAGAATGCCTGGTCCAGAAGGGACCTCAGAGGTCATGGAACCCAACCTCATTGGACAGATGGGTCCAATGGAGCCTTGAGGGGAGCAGGCCCCCACCAAGTTTGCACAGGTAGCCAGTGGGTGACTGGGGAACCTGCGTGGGGGGGCCACTGTGCTCACCCAGGGCTGCCTCCACTCCTCAGTGTTCCTTCAGCTTCCTCCAGCTCTGCGGGAAGCAGGCAGGGAGGGTCTGCTCCTTCCGATCCCTCTGCTGTGGGGGGTCCATTTCCTGTCAGAGCTGAGTAAGTTCAAAGGCCCCTGGAATGGTGGGGGAGGGGCCTGGACAGCACAGGGCAGGGAATGGGTCTTTAAATCACAAAGACTACTTTATCTTTTGAGATTTTAAGTGGACAGATGCCAATTTCCTAACATCCTTTCTTCTGATGTGGCCCCGGGCAAAAATTATCACACGGGGTGGCGGCAAGGAAACTGAAGGTATTTGAGCCCCTACTATATGCTGGGCTCTGTGCCAGGTGAATCTTTCATAGACATAACAAGCCTCCGTGGTAGAGATCGGTTTCCTCATTTTACAGATGAGGAAATGGAGCACAGTGAGGTGAAGTAACTTGCTCAAGGTCACACAGCTAGCATTTGAACCCAGGTGTCTCTGATTCAGGAGCCTCAACAGCATTTCACTTCAGGCCACATCAGTGCCCAAGGGGTTGCGTTCTGGATAAGCTGAGTTCCACCTCTGTACTAGGGTTCTCCAGAAGAACAGAAGCAATGATAGATGGATAGATAGATAGATAGATAGATAATGGGTAGGCAATTTATTATAAGGAATTGGCTCACTATGAAATTATGGAGACTGAGAAGTCCCATGATTAGCTGGATGTGAGCTGACGGTGTAGTTAAAGTCTAAGCCCAAAGGCCCAAGACCCAGGAGGACTGATGGTATCAGTCCCAGGCTGAGTGCAAGAGACCAAATTTCCAGTTCAAGCATTCAGGCAGACTGTTAATTTTCCCTTCCTCCACCTTCTTGTTCTATTCAGATCCTCCACAGATTCCACCCACACTGGGGAGGGCAAGCCGCTTTCCTCAGTCTACCAATTCACATGCTAATCTCTTCCAGAAACACCCTCACAGACACCCAGGAATAACGTCGAACTAGATATCTGGGCGTCCTGGGGCCCAGTCACATTAATGCAAAATTAACCACCACAACCGCTCCATCCATTTGTTCTACCACCACTGGCTAACTGTCTGGTAGGCACTGAGTGCTTTGGGTACAGAGATAATGAAACGAGACAGGATCTCTTCACCCTCGCCGTGGGCCAGGCAGCGTTCTACGTATTTTACACGAAAGATCTCATCGAATCCTCGCAACAATCATGCGAACTAGAGCCTAGCGAATATCCCTATCTTACGGGGAGACACATTGAGACACAGAGACCGGAAACCATGCACTGTGGTCCCACAGCTAGGAAGTCATGGAGCTGGCAGTCAAGCCCCCGGAGTCCATGCTGCTGACCATTGCACCACACTGCCGTGTTGCACCTCCTGAAACTCAGTCCCCTGGGAAGACAGACGTGACTCCAGGCAATTATAATAAAGTGTGAGACGGGATGGGTGAGGGAAGTACGGGGCATTGAGGGCGTGCAGAGGAAGGGCACACACCAAAGCCAGCTTCGGTGATCAAGAAAGCCTTCTGAGAGAATGTGACAGTGAACCCAAGGCTTAAAGAGTAACTCAGGGGCGGGGCACCTGGGTGGCTCAGTCGGTTAAGCCTCTGACTTCAGCTCGGGTCATGATCTCACAGTTTGTGGGTTTGAGCCCCACATCAGGCTCTGTGCTGACAGCTCAGAGCCTGAAGCCTGCTTCAGATTCTGTGTCTCCCTCTCTCTCTCTGCCCCTCCCACACTCCTGCTCTCTCTCTCTCTCTCTCAAAATTATATAAACATTAAAAAAAAGAAAAAAGACTAAGTCAGGGGTGCCTGAGTGGCTCAGTCAGTTGAGCATCCAACTGAATTTTGGCTCAGGTCATGATCTCATGGTTCGTGAGTTTGAGCCCCGCTTCAGACTCTGCTGTCAGGACAGAGCCCGCTTCAGATCCTCTGTCTCCCTCTCTCTCTGCCCCTCCCTTGTTCTCTCTTTCCCTCTCCCCCTCTCAAAATAAATAAATAAACATTAAAACAATTTGTTTTTTTAAGAGTGAAAAGTTAGGCCGAAAGGAAATGGGTCCCAGGCAGAGGGAGAAACATGGTGAAGGGGACAGCATGAAAATTGAAGGAAGGGCAATCTGACTAGAGCTTGGAGCCTGGAGGGGAATGTGGAATGGTGAGGTTTGAAGCTGAAAAGGGTAGGAGGGACCAAGGATCCTGAAGGGCACTGAGTGCCATAGTAAGAAGTTTGGGTTTATCCAATAAGCAATGGGGAGCTGAACTGTATGGCCCTGGACAAGTCATTTTACCTGACTGCACTTCCGTTTCCTTATCCATAAATTGGGAGTAAAAAGACTGTACTTTATATGCCCATTGAGTGGAAGAGATGAGACAATGCATTTGTAGTAGGAACCTCCCAAAAGTTAGTTTCCAGGCTCCACCACCCCACAAATTAGGAAACAAAATGTGCAGATACAGCTGAACAAGTAAAATGCCGCAGGAGCCAGGGGCTCCCTGTGTGCCAATAAGGAAACTTTGAGCAGCAAGGAACAGAAACTCCAACTAGATACAATTTAATCCATAAGAAGTTCGTTTTCTTACATAACAAAGGAGAGAAGTTCTAGAGTTTGGAAATTCAGTGGCTCAATGATGTCTTCAAAGAGGTGTCAGCCTCCTTCCCATGTTGGCAATGTCTTGCCTCATCATCACAAGATGGCTGCAGCAGTGCCTGCCATCACACATAGACATGACAATGTTTAGTGAAGAAGGCATTTCTTCCTATCATCTTTAAAGGTAGAAAACTTTTATTGAAAACTTCCCTATCAGACTTCCCCTCAGGTCCCATTGGCCAGGATTGGATAGCATACTTTTCACTAAGCCAATACTGCCAAAGGGAATGTAATCATCATGATCGGCCTAACTAAGCCAGGGCTGAGAGGGGGCTTGTTCCCTGCGTGCTTGTCCTCAATGCGGCAGGACCCAAATAAAACGAGCCTTTCCAGCAAGGAAGAAGGAGGACTTGATTTGGTCAGACCATTAGCATTATTTGGGCCCAAGCTCTGGATGATAAGATTAACTCCATTTCCCTACCTGCTTAGATTCAGGTGCCAAGATCAATCTATGACCCCTGAGATCAGGATAGACTGAGCCCAACGCCCTGAGCCTTAGAAACTGCCTCAGTAGGGCTGGGGGAACTGAGCTATGTACCCTGCGTCTCTTGGTTGCAGCTCAGTGCCTCTGGCAGAAGCACTTAACAATCCACAAATATTCATTGAGCACCTGTTTTGTAATGGGGACAAACAATGAGCAGAACTCACTGAGGGACCCTGTGAGGGCAAGCTCTTTGAGGGCACGGTCCCTTACAGAGCTTGTCCCCTAGCTGAGGAGACCATGAAATAACCACACAGGTGTGTGTGAAGTGATGGCCAGAATCGGTCATGGACTGACAGTCACTGATGCTGTCAGAGGAAACAGCAGGGAGACTTGACCCAGGCAAAGTGGGTTGAGGACTTTGGATTTGGTAGGTGTCGTTTTGAACCCAGGCTGGGCCACTGACTGGCTGTGTGACTCTTCAAAGGCAGTTTGCTTGACATCTCTGTGCCTTACTCTCATTGGGAAACAGCAAAAATCATGGTAACCACCCCCGGGGATTGGTAGGATAACTAAATGAAACAACGTGGCCTCTCGGACCACCCATCATACAGTAACTAAGAAACCTTACGCCATCAACAATCCAGTACAGCGGAGGGGCCGAAATTTCCGGCTCAAGCCAGAGTGCCTGTGTTGGGAGCCCGGTTCTTCCCCCTTCTAGCTGCGTGACCTTGAACAATCGCATCATCTCTTTGTGTCTTGGTTTCCCCATCTGCAAAATGGAGCCAGCAACAAACAGAGGTGTTGTAAAGATTACACAGACGACATATAAAGAGCTCGCAGCCCAGGCCTGACGTAGGGTAAGCTCGAGAAATGTAAGCGAGGGCTATTATTATTGTTGTCTTGTTGTTTTGAACTTCATCACGAAAGCAAATGTGAAAACGTGGTCGGGTTAGCGATCTTCAGTCTAGCAACGGCAAAGTCATTTTTCTTGCTGGTATTTTAATAATAAATAACGGCGCGACCCGTACAGCTACGAATGTTAAGCATCCCTGGGCTTGATTACATCTAGATTTTCCTCCGGAGTACCGGCCGTTCCATTTCTAGCAGCAACACACCTTGAGCAGCAACCATTGTTAGGATAAACAAAGCAAGAGCCAGCCAGCTGCCGCAGGCTTCCAGAATGCTTCCAGCTTGCAGTTTGTGTCTAACCAATCGCGAGCTGCCGGATGCAAATTGTGTTTCCTAATTGATCCATCAAGCTCTGCGCAGTTCTGGTTATGAAAACTGGGCGCTGTGGGAGAAATGCCTGCGCGTGCAAACACTTAGCACCGGGCCCAGTGGACAGTGAGTGCTTGGGGAACACCAGCTATTGTTTCTAATATTACGTATCCCCGAGATGGTGGGAGCCTTGGACTCCTGTAAGCTGGAGGGAGCCTTCGCCAGCTCTGCCTTCTCTTCCCTTTGTAAGACCACTGAAGCTTCTGTAGCTATAACCACACCTACCTCAGGGGGAGGCGGTGAGGACTACAGGAGTTAGCACAGCCTGTAATGCGTCTTGTCTTCTTCGGAACGGCGCCCGGTACAGCGTGAGCACTCAGCACCAGATAGAGGAATAGCCAACACTTGCCGAGCGCTTAGTAGGTTCACTTCCCAGATTTAATCCTCACAACCTACCAGTGAGGCAGGTAGGCGTCAATACCATTCCCATTTTACAGGTGAGGAAACTGAGGCACAGGAAGGTTAAATGGCCTGATGTATGTTACACAGTAAATTGGCACATTAGCTGCTATGCTTGTAGGATTTTTTCAAAGTAGAGCGCTAATCTGGAGAGTCAGTAGAAGCACAGGTATGCGTAAGAAAACATAATAGCTTGTGCACAGGAGAAAAGGCCAGCCGGAAAACACTTCAAAGTGTAAATCGTGTTTGTCTCTAAATGGTAGGAATATGAGAGGGGGGCGAGAAGGCGAGGTGTGAACCAGGGCATCGACTTGGCGGGGGGGCAGTTGGTGAAGGAGGCAGGAGGTACAGACAAGCGTAGAAATGACTTTGTGAGGGGTGCCTGGGTGGCTCAGATGGTTAAGCATCCTCCTCTTGATTTCAGTTCAGGTCACGATCTCACAGTTCGTGAATTCGAACGCCGTGTCAGTCTCTGCGCTGACAGTGTGGAGCCTGCTTGGGATTCTCTCTCTCCCTCTATCCGCCCCTCCCCACCAGCTCTCTTTCTCTCTCTCTCCCTAAGTAAATAAATAAACTTAAAAAAAAAAAAAAAAGGAGCGATGACTTTGTGACTAACTGAACACGTGTGCAGGATCCATTCCTTCATTCCACAGATGACGGGTCCCCGGAGCTGTTCTAAGAACCAGGCTAGCACAGGGCAAGTAAATCCCTAAGCTCATAGAGCTTCCTTTCGACTGGAAAGAGACATAATAAACAAGTTCGCACATGAGGAGTCAGATGTTAAGCGTCCTAGAGAAAAGCAAAGCCAGATGAGGGGGTAGCGAGTGCCAGAGTGGTGTGGAGGGCACTACAGACAGCCTCCCCCCTCTTTGGAAACATTGGAGCAAAGTTGGAAGGAAATGAGAGAAGAAGCCCTGTGTATATCTTGAGCAAAACCATTCCTTGCGCAAAGAATAGCCGTCCCAAAGGCTTTGTGACAAGAGCATCTCGGGTGTCGTGGCGGCTGGAGAGGGGGAGGGAGGGAAACAGCAGTGGAGGGGATCAGGGAGGCAGGGAGGCAGGGAGGCCAAACGAAGTCGGCCATTGTCAGGACTTGGACTGTTACTCTGAGTGAGACAGGAACCCGGTGGAGGTTTCAAGCAAGTGGCCGGCTTGACGTCCATTTTAAGAGGATCACGGAGGCTGCTGTGTGGGAAATAGGGGCAAAGTTGAAAGCGGGGTACTGGTTGGGAGGCCTTTGCAATAACCCGGGGGATGGATAACAGTGGTTTCGGAGAGGCAGGGTCACACTGAGCACATTCAGTGTTGGGTTCCGAATGTGCTTTGAAGGGAGGCGTCAGCAAGGGAACAGCAAGAGAGGTCGCGAGTGGGTCCAAAATCTGTGGCCTGTGCCAGTAGGAGAAAAGAGTCGACATTTTCTGAGAAGGGGAAGGCCGCCCGAGAGCCAGACATGTGGAAGGCAACCAGGAGTCCAAGCTGGCTGTGTTAGGTTCGAGATACCTTTCGGATGCCCATGTGGATATCAAGTAGACAGGTGGGGATGCCAGAAAGACGTTCAGAGAAGAGGTCCGGGCTGAAGACAAAACGTCGGGAGTCATCAGTGGACAGGTGGTATTTAAAGCCCAAGAACTGAATGAGAAGGCCCAGGAGTGAGTATCACAGAGGGGAACATGGTTTGGAAGGGAAGGTGAAGGGTTCACTTGTGGACACAAGAATTTGAGGTGCTGTTGGACGTTGCAGAGTGGCGGGGAGTGGCTTGTGAGGCAGTCGGGTCTAGAGACCGAGAGCCCAGAGAGAGGTGTGGGCAAGGGAGAGACAGAGGTAACTGAGGTCCCAGCAAATTTATGTAAATGAAAAGCAAATCTCTACACACCTGAGCCCTTCTCCCAATTCCCAGAGTCAGGGCAAACAGGTGTCAATGCAGGTGTTCCACGGATTAAAACAGGAATTTGAACCTGCAGGTGAAATCTTCAACCCTGTGTAATGTGAGGGAAACACCCTCAGGGGTGAGGGGAGAAAAGAAAGACTCTGCCCTTCTCCGTTCTAAGGACCATCTGTCTCTCCAGGGCACCTGGATAAAGGACTCCTACGAGACCTGGAGGAACAGACGGAACAGAGATAAGGGTTGTACAGCTGGGAGTAGGAAGGTGGCTCTGATCATCTATTGCTGCATAACAAGTCACTCCAAACTGGTAGTATGAAACATTTTTTTATTATGCAAATGCATTCCGGGGGTCAGGAATTCGGACAGGGCACAATGGAAATGGTTTGTTTCTGCTCTATGATGTCTGAGGCCTCAAGCGGGGAGACTATGATGGCTGGAGGCTGGAATCATCTGGAGGCTCCTTCACTCACATGTCTGGCTCCTGGTCTTAAATGGCTGAAGGCTCGGCTTACCTGGGAATGCCACCCAGAGTGCTTAGACGTGGTCTTTCGGTGTGACTTGGGCTTCTTAACAGCATTGAGCTCTGAGCGAGAAGGTCCCAAGAACCAGTGTCTAGAGAGAGCCAGGCAGAAGCTGCTAAAAAGCCCAGGCTCAGAAGTCACATATTGTCACTTCCATCATATTCCATTGGTCAGAGCAGCCGCAAGCCCATTCAGATTCAAGGGGAGGGGACATAGACCCAGCTTTCCATTAGCAGCACTTTTTTATGCCACTTGCAGCCATTTTTTTGGTAAGTTTCAGGGAGATATAATTTATGTAGCATATGATAACACTCATTTTAAGTATATGATTCAATGGTTTTTAGTATTTTCACCAAGTTGTGCAATCTGTCACCGTAATCAATTTTAGAACGTTTCATTGTCCCCAAAAGAAACCCTTTAGTGATCACTGTCCCCAGCCCTCTGTCCAGTCTGAAAAACTCTAATCTACTTTCTGTCTCCATAGATTTGCTTCTTCTGCATGCTTCATATAAATGCAATCATGTATGTAGTCTTTTGTGACTAGTTTCTTTTATTTAGCATAATGTTTTTCAGGTTCATCCATGTTGAAGCACGTGTCAGAACTTCACTCCTTGTAAAGACCAAATACTATGTAATTGTATGGATGTGCCACATTTTGTTTATTCATTCACCAGTTGGTGGACATTTAGGTTGTTTCTACCTTTTGACTCTTTGTATACTGCTACTATGAACATTCAGGTACAAGTTTTGCAGCCAAGGTTTTTTTTTTCAAGTTTATTTATTTATTTTGAGAGAGAGAGAGAGAGTGCACACGTGTGGGGGGGGGTGGGGGGTGGGGAGGGACAGAGAAAGAGGAGAGAGAGAATCCCAAGCAGGCTCCACGCTGTCAGCGCAGAGCCTGATGTGGGGGTTGAACTCATGAACCACAAGATCATGACTGGAACTGAAATCAAGAGTCAGACACTTAACTGACTGAGCCACCCAGGTGCCCTGGCAGCCAGTTTTTTGTTTTTTGTTTTTGTTTTTTTTTTAAACCACCACGGATCCATAAGCAGGACATCTGGGGATGGTGGGTCCCAAACAGGATCTAACATGTCTTAGCTCTATGACCTTCAGCAAGTTATCCAACATCACTGAGTTTCATCTGCAAATAGGATGATAAAACGCCCCTGGATGGGTAAGGATTAGTGAGCTCAAGGGTGTGAAGTGACTTTCAGAATGATAACCCAAGAGATGCCATGTAAAAGAGCCTAAAAGAGCCCACTCAACAGCACTCGTTTTCCTAGTAACAGAACCTTGATTTTGGTCAAGCATTAAGAAGCCATCTGCCTCCTAGATCTGGACCCTTCCACTGCCACAGACAAATTATGATCACTCAAAGACAATCACAATCATCCATTGTCCTCTCCTATAAGTGGTTTTGGAATGGCCCAGTGATGCAGTCCTGGTGAATGAGACAAGAAGAGGTCTACTTGGAGTACTGCAAAAAGTGAGTTTCTTAGCCCTTAAACAAGAGGTGCAAAAAAGAAGCTATCCACCTTTAGTAAGATATGATCATCATGTCTTCTTATGAAACCACACAGCAATCGGCCTGCGAGTGTGATAAAATGTGAAAATTGAAAGCAAATTGATGTCAGCATTGAGCTATCACTGGAGATGCCCTCCCTCTGGATGACTTCTTATGTGAGACAATAAATATTCCTCAGGCCACTCGTGGTTGGGTTTCCTATAACTTGCAACTGAAAATATTCATCCTCAAACATGTATCAGATTCTATCTATCTATCTATCTCCCATCTACTTTCAGAGAGGATTAGACTTATTTTACAATAAAAGGAGGGAAAAATCAAAATAAGGGTAAACAAGGGAATTGATGAACGAAGGGGGACTGCTGTCTCTGACATCATGGCATATTAAATACCCTTAATAACTGTCCTGATAAAGACAGCCAGAGTTATTTTAAATATGTATTTTTAATTGAATCAGTCTCTTAAATTCATTGAAGTCAAGGAAGACCAAAAATTTTGTAAAGCCCAATCATAAATAAATAAAGCATATGATATGTCAGAAGGTAGTAACGTCTGGTGAAAAAGAACTCAGGGAAGGGAGATCAGAAGTGGATACAATTTTATTTTTTATTTTATTATTTTTTTAAAGGTTTGTCTGGTTTTTTTTTTAAATTTTTTTTTCAACGTTTATTTATTTTTGAGACAGAGAGAGACAGAGCATGAACAGGGGAGGGGCAGAGAGAGAGGGAGACACAGAATCCGAAACAGGCTGCAGGCTCTGAGCGGTCAGCACAGAGCCTGACGCGGGGCTCGAACTCACGGGCCGTGAGATCATGACGTGAGCCGAAGTAGGACGCTTAACCGACCAAGCCACCCAGGCGCCCCGTGGATACAATTTTAAATAGGACCTCAGTGAAAGGGTGACATTTGAGAAGATACTTGAAAGTGATGAAGGAAATAGCTATATGAATATCTAAGAGAAAAATGAATCAAGTAGAGGAAACAGCCAGTGCAAAGAGCCAGTGGTGTGCCTACGTCTGGAATGTACAAGGAATGACAGAGAAGCCAGTACGGCTGGAACTAAAGAAGTGAAAGAGAGAGAAGATGAAGTAAAGGACATAGTGATGAATACAAAATTCTGGGATTTGAGATTATCATTCATTCCATCGTCTGCCAGCTTCTATTATTTCTATGGCTCTTTGGGTGCTCCTATCAGTGCTTCTGTGTAGAAGTTGCTCTCAGCCTTATTGTATATTCTGTGAAGATAATTTATCTTTTTTTTTCTCCCTCTGGCTTCTTTTAAAATTTTCTCTTTGTCTTTGGTTTTCAGAAGTTTTGCTATTATGTGTCTGAATTTGGTGTTCTTTGTATTAATTCTGCCTAGGGCTCATAGCGCTTCACACATCCCGTGACTTGATGTCTTTGTTTGCTTTGGGAAATTCTCAAATATCATCTCTTTGAATACTGTGTCTGCTCTATTTTCTCTTTCTTTCCCTCTGAGATTCCGATTACACATTATTTGAACGTCTTCACTGTGTTTCATTTGTCTCTTGTATTCTTTTCTGATTTTTTCACCCTTTAATCTCTCCTTACATTGGTATGGATGGTTTTCTTTTGGATTATTTCCAACCCACCAATTGTCTCCTGCGTTGCATCCAATCTGCTATCAAACCCATCTATTGGGTTCTTAATTTCAATTTTCATATTTTTAAGTTATAGAGTTTCCTTTAAATAATTTTCAGTTTCTAGTTCTCTGCCAAAATGCTGCATCTTTTCATTTAATTTATTGATTGTATTAATCACTTATTGAGAAATCTGCTAATGCCAGTAGTAGGAGGGTCTACTGTGGAGCTCTTTCTGTCATATATTTGTATACGTTTTCTCGTGACTTTTTTTTTTTTTTTGGTCAATGCTTGTCTCCGTGAATATTTGGTAATTTTTGATTAAATTTTGACATTGTGGATGAGAAATGTAGAGAAAATTCGAGGCTCTGGCTCATGTTCCCTTCCTCAAGAAAGGATATACATTTACTTTTGTGTGTGTGTGTGTGTGTGTGTGTGTGTGTGTGTGTGTGTAAGAGAGAGCAAGCAGGGGAGGGGAGAGAGAGCAGGAGGGACAGAGGATCCAAAGCAGTCTCCTCGCTGACAGCAGCAAGCCTGATGTGGGCCTCGAACTCATGAACCTCAAGATCATGACCTGAGCCAAAGCTGGACCCTCAACCAACTAAGCCACCCAGGTGCCCCTATACATTTAGTTTGATGGGGAGTAGAGGCAGATCACTTTAATGCAATCAGAGATTGAGCTGGTTTCCAGTATTTAAGATGGCTGGTCTATTTCTGATTGGCTCAAAATTACAAACTGTGAAAACTGCCATGAAGGAGGTAACTAGAATGACGGAACAGAGAGTAATTTGGGTTGGGAGTGAGAGATGGATGCGGTTAGCCTAGAGCGTTCAAGGAAGACCTCTGTGAGAGATAACACTTGAGGCCTGATGTGAATGAGGAGAAGCAGACAGCCACGGGAAGATATGGATTCTTCCAGACAGAGTAAGCAGCAAACACAAGTGCCCTAAAGGGGAAGTGAGCTTGGCAGCTTTGTGGAATGGAGAGAAGACAGAATGACATTACAAGGTAGATAAGGGTCAGGTACTAGAAGCCCTGGCAAAGAGTGTAAATTTCATTCCAAGTGCAGCAGGACGTTATTGAAGAATTTTATGCAAGAGTGACATGATCTGGTTCACATTTTTGAAAGATTATTTGGCTGCTATGTGGAGAAATATTTAAGGTGGGGGGGGGGCAAGAATTGAAGCAGAGAGACCATTGATAAGACTACACGCGGAAACCCTGGTGAGAGGTGATGATGGCCTGGACTAAGGTGGCAGTGCAAAGGGAGAGAAATCGATAGTTTGAGATATATTTGGGAGGTAGGATTGATTGGGCTTTTGCTGGGTTAGATATGGGGTGAGGAGGGCTTGGACAATTGGGTGGATGGTGGAGCCATATAGCAAGATGGAGAAGTATGGAAAGGCATAAGTTTGGGAGATAAAAGTTGAGTTCATTTTGAAGCCTTTTACACGCCATGCAAGTGGCATTGACTCGATGTCTTTTGGTTGCAAGTGTCTAACTGGCTCAAGCTAAAAAGGGAGATTGTTGGCGGACTCTTTGGGGAAATACAGGCTCATGGACGGCTGGGTCCAGGTCCTCTGCCATCAAAACACACACACATGTTTCGATCTCTCTTTCCCTCCTCTTCCGCCTCCCCCTCGCCCCCTCCTCCCCTGCCTCTTCTCCTCCTCCTTTGCTGGGGTGATTTGACCTGGTGTGATTGCATCACCAGAGAAAGTGTCTACAGCAGGAGAAAAGACAGCCATCCTACAGCCAGTGCTCCTGTCACCGCTGTCTCCTGCTTCGTCTCTCATGCTGTGTGAGATTATCTACCTATCTTTCTATCCCCCTGGGAACAGCCTGGACACCCCTTACGGGTCGGATCAGACCTTCTTCCCTCCGAACCCCTAGCTTAGTGAAATGAAAAATGAATTGACTTTGGAGTCAGACACCTGCATCCTGCCAGGCTCCGACATTTAGTAGTTGTGTGGCCTTGGACAAATCAAGGCCACACATCTTTGTGTGACACTTTTCCTCATCTATAAACCAGTGATTAGAAATGTATAACTGGGTAGCGTATGGGGATTAAATAGGATCTTGAAGAGAAATGCCTGGTACAGCTCTGATTCTCTGCATGTTCATAAATGAGGATATTACAAAGGTTGTTGCACCTTCCTGGGTTAGATCTTGAAGAAATGGGTGGGGAGGTGTGAAGCTGGAGAGCAGCCTGGCAGCAGGGGGGAAGCCAGCATGGGGCAGGGGGCGGGAATGCCTGACACTTGCGTGGTTTCCTCGGCCAGCCCCACCCCAAACCTGGCCTCGGCCCAAGCCTGCCTGGGGAGGACCGTCCCCAGGTTCCCCACCCACAGTCAGGAAGGACGGGCCCTGGCCTGTACCCCACTCCTCTGCCTGCGGCTGGGGTTTACCAAAGCCACACACATTCCTGAGGGATTGATAAGATTCTGGAAGCCATGCCCACCACCCACTGCCTACCTCGGGCTGGATAGGAGGGGAGCACTAGGCCCCCTGCCCTGCACACAGTAGGGGCTGACTGCCAGCAGACCCATCCCCCCCGAATATGCGCGCCCCTGTCCCTTTTGCACAGAACCACGTAACAGCCCAGCTTTAAGGAACCCCAAAGAGCCCCCAGCACCCTCCTTCAGCTGACCTTGGCTCTGCCAATCTGGTGGGGCCCCCACCACAATCCCCACCAAACATCATCAGGTAGCTTCATTCCTTTCCTCCCCACAAAACTCACAGATTTTACAAACATGCTCAGGGGTGCCTGAGTGGCTCAGTCGGTTAAGTGTCTGACTCTTGGTTTCGGCTCAGGTCGTGATCTCATGGTTTTGTGAGTTCGAGACCCACGTGAGGCTCCGGTAGCCCTGGGCCTGCTTGGGATTCTGTCTCTCCTCTCTCTCTCTCTGCCCCTCCCCCACTCACACAGTCTCTGTCTCTTTCCAAATAAATAAATAAACTTAAAAAAATTTTTTTTCAACATGCCCAGAATCCTTTGGTGTTAGGGAGACTGTGCCTACAGTGACCCATCGGTGGATGAATGTACCTGTCACCCACTGGACATCTTCACCTTGATTATGGCTCCGAGGATTCTAGGTATGTCTGGGATGCCAGGAAGGAAACCAAGGGTCTTGCTGGGTGCAGGACCTGGTCCAACCACGACTGGGGGGTGAGAGAGAACAGGGCGGGGGGCTCTTCGCCTCTGGGGGCTCTGCCCTGACTCCCTGACTCCTCAGTGTGACCTGGGGCAAGTGGTTTAACTTCTTTGAGCTTCTATGACCTCATCTGTAAAATGGAGATTGACAATAAGGTAAGTGAGGATTAAATAGAGTAATGCTTGTAAAGAGTTTAACGGGAGGTTGGTGGTGGAGTAAGCAGTCTATAAAGGGAGCTGTTATTGCCATTGTCAGTAATAGACAAAGGAATAAAAGTCTGTAATCCTGCCTTAGCTGTGGGGCCAGGTTGGTTACGGAAGGAAATTCAGACACCCTTCCTCCCCCTGACTCGCTTCCCCCAGGGGAGACCCGGGACCTCACTCCCTCTTAACCTGCCCACCGCACCTCCCCACTAAGCTTACAACCTGGGGGCCTGGGCCCAGCCCTCACCTTCTGCTCAATGCCCAGTCTGCCTGCTGACTTGGATGATTCATCCTGCCTCCAGGCCATAGTCATGCCCATCAGAAACCCATTTTTCGGGTTTCCCCTCCTGAGCCAGGGGCCTCTTAGGCGGTGCCTTGCTCCTAGCTTAAGGGAGGGGTAGGAGCCCTGAGTGGAAAATCAATCTTCCCCTTTCCCCCTCTCCAGATCCGGAATCTAGGGGGAACTGAGTGGCAAGAGGGGAGATCAGAGAAGAAACAAGGAAGGAGACAATCTCCTTTCTTTGCCTGATTTAGGTCTAGAGCAGCTCTGGACCCAAGTTGTACTGAGTGGGGGTGAGGGGGGCAGGGAGGAGGGGAGAGGTCAGCCTACAGCCGTGATTTCCCACTGCTGGGAGGGTCCCGGAAGTCCCCCTGGCACCTCAAACTGAGCCCAGTGTTAGCAGAACTTTCCTCCTGTCCCTGCCCTGGCCGTCCACGAAGTCTCTCAGGTAGAAAACTTAGCCAATGCTTCTCATCCTTCGCCAGGTGCTGGCCCTTTCAGAATGTTTCTCACTGGTCGCCCCTGCATACAGGTCCTTCCTTATGCCCTGGTGTGTGTCCTCATCAGCAACCTCCCCAAAATGGATCTCCTCTCCTGCAGTCTACCTCGACATAGCCAGCCCAAAGGGGATCTTCCTTAGACACTGAAGGGGTCAAGCATGGGGACAAGCCTGGGAAGGAGCAAACTTGAAGGTGACAACGGGAGCCAGCACTTCCCTCTGGTCAGCCAATGAGCGAATGGAGGTAGGAGTTAGGGACACCTCCCTATGCCAGGCTACATAATTCTTCTGTTCACTTTTCCTTCACCATGTCTTGTGATGGTGGGTATTGGTGGGTCCATTTTACAGATGAGGAAGCTGAGGAAACTGAGGAGGGCTGAACCCAACCTACAGCCAGGAGGTGACAGAGTTGGATATTAAACTCCACTCTGACTTCAGAGCCTGATTCTCTTCACTGTTCAACTGTCTCTAGAGACCAGGGGGGAAATCATTCTGTGTTGGGGAGCCCTTAGAGTCAGTGAACCAGTTTCCCGAGAAGCTGTCTTGAAGGGTCTTTGCAGGATGTGTGCGAATGTTGGTCCAGCTCCTGACAGGCCTGTGTCCTGCCATAAAGTGAATCTTGCCCACTGCTGCCCTCCACTGACCAGAGGCAGAACTGCTCCAGTCTCTTGGGAATCTGATTTCACAGGGACTACGTTGCCCAATACCCCGGACCCTGAGAAACCAGGTGGTCTGAGGTTAAATCCCTAATATACAAAGAGCTCTTAAAAACCAATAAGAAGGGGCGCCTGGGTGGCCCAGTCGGTTAAGCATCCAACTCTTGGTTTTGGCTCAGGTCATGATCTCACAGTTCATGAGTTCAAGGCCCCCATTGGGATCCGTGTTGACAATGCAGAGCCTGCTTGGGATTCTCTCTCTCTCTCTCTCTCTGCCCCTCCCCTGCTTGCTCTCTCTGTCTCTTTCTCAAAAATAAAATACAATTAAATAAATAAATAAATAAATAAATAAATGCAGTAAGAAACAAACGTACCCAAAAGATAAGTAGACACAGGATGCAAACAGGCCATTTCACAAAAGAAAACATTCATATAGCCAATAATCAGATGGTTAACCTCATTAAAAACCAAAGAAATGGAAATGAGAACAAATGAGGTGACATGTCCCTCTTTTAGGTTAGAAATTGTGAATGACCTCTGTTAGCAAGAGTTTGGAGACATGGGCACTCATATTTGGTAGAAGTGAGAAGTGGTATAAACTTTTTGGAGGATAGTTGGACTATGTATAAAAAACACTTTTGGGGCGGCTGGGTGGCTCAGTCGGTTAAGTGTCCGACTTCAGCTCAGGTCATGATCTCACAGTTCGTGAGTTCGAGCCCCGTGTCAGCTCCTTAGGATTCTGTGTCTCCCTCTCTCTCTGCCCCTCCCCCACTCATGCTCTTTCTCTCTCTCAAAAATAAATAAACATTAAAAAAATTATTTAAAAAAAAACATTTTCATGTTCACATTTTTGACCCAACAATTTCACATCTGGAAATTTATCCTAAAAATGCAAAAGGATCTAGGTTTAAAGATGCTCGTTTCAGCAGTGTTTATGGTTCATTCTCTTATAGAGGAAAACAGGAAGCCACTAAAAATAAAGAGGTAGGTTTGGTCATGTGCATGCTGACCACATTCACACACTTGTGTAAACGGTATATTTGCATGTGAGTATGTAATTAATATCAAGATTTTATTTAAAAGGTTTATTTATTTATTTATTTTGAGAGAGAAAGAGAGGGGGAGAGAGAGGAAGAGAGAGAGGATGCCAAGTGGGCTCTGGGCTACCCAGAGCTTGGGGGACGGAACTCACGAACCGTGAGATCATGACCTGAACCAAAATCAAGAGTTGGGCACTTGACCGACTGAGCCACCCAGGTGCCTCCCCAAATCAAGATTTTTTAAATAACAAAGTAAATATTTTTTACATAGATATTCATGGCATACCACTGAGTGAAAAACAGATTGCAGCACAGTTAAAATACTATGATCCCACCTACACCAAGTGTGAGGGTGTCTGAAGTGTGTGTGTGTGTGTGTGTGTGTGTGTGTGTGCACGTGCTCGAGAACATAGGGATTTATCTTGAAGACTACTGCTAAAATCTTAATGGTAGCTACTTTTGCATAATAGGATTAAACTGGAATTTTACTTTCTCCTAACTTACTGTTACAGTTTAAATGTTAACAATAAGCCCATGTTATTTCTATAACAAGATCAATAAAGCTGTTTTTATTTATTTAAAAAATTTTTTTAATTTGTGTTTATTTATTTTTGAGAGAGAGACAGAGTGCGAGTGGGGGAGGGGCAGAGAGAGAGGGAGACACAGACTCTGAAGCAGTCTCCAGGTTCTCAGCTGTCAGCACAGAGCCCAACGCGGGGCTGGAACCGTGAGATCATGACCTGGGCCAAAGTCGGACGCCCAACCGACTGAGCCACACAGGCGCCCCTGTTTTTATTGTTTTTAATGTTTATTTATTTTTGAGAGACAGAGAGAGACAGAGAGACAGAGAGACAAGCAGGGGAGGGGCAGAGGGAGGGAGACACAGAATCTGAAGCAGGCCCCAGGCTCTGAACTGTCAGCACAGAACCCAACACGGGGCTCAAACACGTGAACCATGAGATCATGACCTGAGCCACCCAGGCGCCCCTAAAGCGGTTTTCATTTTGAGGGAAGAAAGCAATCAGAGGGTCTTGCTTCCCCAGGTGGTGGAGCCCAGTGCTGGGGAGGCAGGGATGACACCACTAGGAGGGCATGCTAGGGGGCTGGGACATTGACGGGGACACAAAGAGCTTGGCCGGATCTGCTGACCCACCGTGCAGTTGTCTGGAGCTAGTCCTGGCCCGTCAGAGGTGGAAGGACCTGATCGGCTAACACCCTCACTTTGTGGCAGGAGGTAGGGAGTAGTAGATGGTTGCTCAGAGAGGGCTAGGGACTTGGCCAAGGTTACACAGCAAGCCAATGCTGCATCAGGCACCAGAACCCAGGCCTTCAGACCCGAGGCCAGGGCTCGTTCCTTGCTGCTTTCGCTTCATAAGGTGGATCTGAAGGTCAGAAGTGGGGTCACTTTTAAACAGCATGTTTCCACAGATGCGGTGCCACCACCGATTTGCTGTGACAACAGTTCTCTCTGACTCAGTTTCCTCATCGATGAGCCAAGAAGTCGCAGCTTTGTCACAGGGCCTTCACCGATGCTGACCAGGAAGCTGAGCTGCAGGGGAATGGGGAGAGGCCTCTTCTCTGGGGCCCCATGGCCTCCCCTCAACCCTCCCCATGGGTCTCCCTGTCTCCCGTAGTGATTCACTGACCCATTCTCTACACAGCCCTCAAGGGATGCTTCCAAAACACCACTCCCCGTCCCTCTGGTTGGAAAAGCTTTCTGCGGGTCTCCACTGCTCTCATTCAAGGCCCTCAGTGATGTGGTTCCAACTTCCATCGGCAGCCTCCCATCCCTCCCCTCCGGCCCTCCACTAGGGTCACATCCCATGTGCTGACTTAACATGTCTTTTTATCTCCCTGTACATTGGTTTATGCAACCCCCTTTATTTAAAAAAATTTTTTTGAAGGTTTATTTATTTTTGAGAGAGAGAGAGAGAGAGACAGAGTATGAACAGGAGAGGGTCAAAGAGAGAAGGAGACCCAGAATCCGAAGCAGGCTCCAGGCTCCAAGCTGTCAGCGCAGAGCCCGACGTGGGGCTTGAACTCACAGACCTCAAGATCATGACCCAAGCCAAAGTCGGAAGCTTAACTGACTGAGCCACCCAGGCACCCCAACAACCCCCTGTATTTATTATCATGTCCCTGCCTTCTCTGGGTGGGTACCTTCTGCTCATTCTCTAAAACCATCTTAAATAAGTGTCCCCTCCTCCAGGAAGCCTTCTTTGATTCCCATAAACATTTTTAGTTTTTAATTGTTTTAAGTTTATTTATTTATTTTCGAGAGAGACAGAGACGGTGTGAGCAGGGGAGGGGCAGAGAGAGAGGGAGAGAGAGAGAATCCCAAGCAGGGCCCGCATTGTCAGCACAGAGCCTGATGCAGGGCTCCAACCCAGGAAACTGTGAGATCATGACCTGGGCTGAAATCAAGAGCCTGACACTTAACTGACTGAGCCAACACCCACCCCCACAGGCATTTTTAAGAAGCCGCATTAAGCTACTCTTGCCTGCTTTCCCATCACTTTCATTACCACACGTTTTCCCTTTGCTTCACTTTTCTTATTTCACATCTTTGAGTTGATTTTTTTTAAATCCCTTTTCTTTGTTCCCTCAGCTAGTGTGGAAGTTAACTGCACAGCACACACTTAAAATCAAGAGTTGAATAAAAATGCCTCACCTTCTTTCTTCCAACCAATACAAAATCCAACGTTTTCAACCTATCTTATAATTTTTATCTTTTTTAATGTTTATTAAGTAATCACTACTTATTTAGACTCACGCACACATTTGCCAATTTCTTTTTTTTTTTTTTTCAATGTTTTTTATTTATTTTTGGGACAGAGAGACACAGAGCATGAACAGGGGAGGGGCAGAGAGAGAGGGAGACACAGAATTGGAAACAGGCTCCAGGCTCCGAGCTGTCAGCACAGAGCCCGACGCGGGGCTCGAACTCACAGACGCGAGATCGTGACCTGGCTGAAGTCGGCCGCTTAACCGACTGCGCCACCCAGGCGCCCCGCCAATTTCTTTGTTCACTATCACCTCTTCCTTCCCACACTTTCCATCTGGGATTTTTTCCCTAACGTCTCTATTGAGGTGTAATTGGCAGATAATAAACTGCACGCATTTAACGTGAGCAGCTTTGATAAGTTTTGGCCTATGTACACACCCATGAAATCATCACCACTATCAAGATAATGAGCATCACCCTCAAAAGTTTCCTGGTGACTCATAATTTCTCCTTCCCTCGGCTCCCTGCCCCACCCTGTGCCGAAGCAACCTCTGATCTGCTCTCTGTCACTCTAGATTGGTTTCATTTTCTAGTCTTATATGAATAGACTCACACAGTATGTACTATTTTTTGTCTGTCTTCTTTCACTCAGCATAATTATTTTGAGATTCAACCATGTGGTTGCATATCTAGTTTATTCGTTTTATTGCTGAGGATATATATCCATTTCGTTGTAGGGATACATTTACCTGTCGATTTGGGGCATTTTATTTATCCATTTACCTGTCGATTCAGGACATTTGAGTTATGTCCACCTTGGGCGATTATAAATAAAGCAGGAATGAACATTTGTGTGCAAATTTGTATACAACAAATGCTTTCGTTTGTCTTAAGCATCTGGGAGTGGAAGGAGTGGGTTTAACTTTAGGTTTAACTTTATGAGAAACTGCTAAACTGTTTTTCCAAAATGGTTGTGCACTTGACATTTGCACCAGCAACGTAAAAAAGGTCTTTGGTGGCTTCATGTTCTTCACCAACACTTGGCAAGATCTTAGCCATAACCATCTGTGTGTAGTAGTATCTTCTCGTGGTTTTCCTTTGTGTTTTAATAAGGACTAATGGTGTTGAACATCTTTTTATTTTTTCAATGTGTATATATTTATTTATTTATTGAGTGAGAGAGTGAGTGAGTGAGAGAGAAAGTGCAAGCAGGAGACGGGCAGAGAGAGAGGGAGACACAATCCGAAGCAGGCCCCAGGCTCCTATGGGGGCTCGAACTCACGGACCACAAGATCATGACCTGAGCCAAAGTCAGTCTTAATCAATCGCTTAACTGACTGAGACATCCAGGCACTCCGTCGGACATCTTTTTATATGCTTATTTGCTAGCCACATCTATTCTTTGGTGAAGTGCCTTTGCCCATTTTGGTGGGGAGCTCTGTGTTTTCTTAGTGCTGAGCTTTCAGAGTTCTTCATATTCTGGATATATGTGATTTGCAAATATTTTTTCCCGGTCTGTGGCTTGTCTTTCCATTTTTGTAACCGTGTCTTTCAAAGAATAGGTTTTTCTCAAATTTGATGAAATCCAATTTATCCCTTTTCTCTTGTGTGTTGTATCCAATTTTTATTTTTTCCTGTGTGGTATCCAAGAAATCTTTGCCTAGCACAAAGCCCTCAAAGAATTTCTTCTCTGTTTTCTGCTAAACGTTTGTTTTTAATTTTTTTATTTTTGAGAGACGGAGCACGAGCGGGGGATGGGCAGAAAGCGAGGGAGACACAGAATCTGAAACAGGCTCCAGGCTCTGAGCTGTCAGCACAGAGCCCCGGCGCATGGCTCGAACTCATGAACCATGAGATCATGACCTGAGCCAACGTCAGATGCTTACCCGACTGAGCCCCCCAGGCACCCTTCTGCTAAGCGTTTTATAGTTTTATGTAGTACGATGAAGTCTATGATCCATTCCACGTCTTGTTTTTGGTTTTATGTTTTGCCTGTGGATATCTAATTGCTGCAGTATTATCCCTTGAACAGATCATCCTTTCTCAACTGAATTGCCTTCACATCTTTTCAAAAATCAATCAGCTAAGTGTGGATCTATTTCTGGAATCTCTATTCTGTCCCATTGATCGGTCTCTCTTGCAACCAATGCCATACTGTCCTGCTTACTGGACTTTTATCGTAAGTCTTGAAGCCAAGTAGGAGAAGTCCTTCAAATTTTGTCCTTTTCTTTTCTCAAAGCTGTTTTTCCCATTTTAGGGCCTCTGTATTTTTATATACATTTTAGAATTAGCTTGTCAGCTTCTACACATCCACACCCACGCCTGCTGGGGGTTTCATCAGGATTCTGTTGCGTCTATGGATGAATTTTGGGGAGAATTGACATTGTAACGATATGGAACCTCTAATCTAAGAACATGGTATATCTGCCCATTTATTTGGTATACCTTCTTTAACTCCTCTTAGCAAGGCTTTGTAGTGTTCAGGGCACAGGTCTCGCACATCTTCCATCTGATTTATCACTACGTATTTCACATATTTTATGCTATTGTCAATGATGTTTTTAGTTTCTGCTGAGATGTTGTCAGTATATAGAAATATTCTGTTCAGTGCCCCAAGAATTATATTTTCCACGCTAGCTGGTGGGAATGGCATTATTCCTGGGCTACGTGCGAACTCTGAGAATAGTTCCCTCTAGTCCTTCTGGGAGGTTCTTTCCCCAGCCCTGGATCATATCCTCACGTGCAGATTTGATCAGTATTCAGTACCGTGAGGCTCTCTCCTCTGGTATTCCGTCCTGCAAACTTCTGCTTCTTTGGCCGGCTTGAGCTCCCAGCTCCGTCTAGGGACCCAGGGTGTGCCTCAGTCCTGCCTCCTTGCACTGTGGCCTGGAAACTCCGTCTAGGTGGGGAGCTGGGAAAACCGTAGGGCTCCCCTTGTTTGTTGCCCATCTGGAGAGATCCCTGCCCTTTGTCCCTGACCGTCTGATGCCTGGGGAACCACTGTTTCAAATATTTTGTTCCGCATTTGGATTGTTCCAGGTAGGAGAGTAAATCTGGCTCTTGTTATTACAGCTTGGCTGGGAGAGAAGTCTTTCTCCTTCAGAGTATGATTTTCTTCCTGCTAAAGTTCATCCTTTATAAATTCTTTGAACAAAAGTCTGAGACCAGATTGCCTTTTCTCTCATTCTGTGGGTATGGAGAACTTTCTTTATCTCACATTCACCCTTCAATGCGGGTTAGCTAATGTAGGATTCTAATTGTTTTTCCCATCACTCTGGAGCTATTATTCAACTGGCATCTATTGCTGCTGATGAGAAATTGGCTTCAGGCAGAATGTCATTCATTTGCAGATAATCTGTTTCCTCTCTGGTAGCTTTTCAGATTTTTTTTCTTTATTGTGTTTTAATTTCTCTGCAACATGTCTAGGAATGAAAATTTTAAATCCTATTCAGAATGCAGTCTTTTTCGGTTTAGGGGCTAATTTTTCTCCACGTATAGAAAATTTTTCACCATTATTTCTTCAAATGCTGTTTGCTTCTTTCCTATTTTCTCCTTCTGGAACCACTAGTGGATAAATGTTGGAGCCTCTCATTTTCTCCACCATGACTTTAAATTTATCTCTCCTATTTTTCATTCCCCTATAATATTAGCTGATTTGGGGGCACCTGGGTGGCTCACTCGGTTAAGCGTCAGTCTTCAGCTCAGGTCATGCTCTCACGGCTTGTGAGTTGGGAGCCCCGCATGGCTCTCTGTGCTGACAGCTCAGAGCCCGGAGCCTGCTTCGGATTTTTGAGTCTCCTTCTCTCTCTGCCCCTCCCCTGCTTGCTCTCTCTCTCTCTCTCTCTCTCTCTCTTTCAAAAATAAACATTAAACATTTTTTAAAAATTAGCTGATATTTACTGAGCACTTACTGTGCTCTCCAAGTACTGTAACTCATTGAGGGGTGCCTGGGTGGCTCAGTCAGTTAAGATTCTTGATTTTAGCTCAGGTCATTACCCCAGGATCGTGGGATCAAGCCCTGCATTGGGCTCTGCACTGAGTGTGGAGCCTGCTTAAGATCCTCTCCCTCTGCCTTTGCCCCGCACATGTGCACACTTCCTCTCTCAAGAAAAACCCAGAAAGGGGTGCCTGGGTGGCTCAGTTGGTTGAGCGTCCGACTTTGGCTCAGGTCATGATCTCCCAGTCTGTGGATTCGAGCCCCGCGTTCAGCTCTGTGCTGACAGCTCAGAGCCTGGAGCCTGCTTCCGATCCTGGGTCTCCCTCACTCTCTGCCCCGCCCCCACTCTCACTTTGTCTCACTCTGTCTCTCAAAAATAAATAAATATTAAAAAAAAATAAAATAAAACAAAGAAAAACCCAGAAAACCAAAACCGAAACAAAACCATAACTCATTGATAAGAATTGTACTAATTTAATCCTAATAGGAGCAGCATAAGGTAGGGACCAGAACGCCTCCATTTTACAGATGGGAAAACTGAAACACAAAGAGCTTTAAAAACATGACTGAGACCTTACAACTAGTAAGTGGCAGAGCTAAAATTTAATCCCAGGCAGGTGACCTCAGAGCCTGTGCTCTCCACGCATGTTCTCTATGATCCATCATTTAATTTCATCCTTTTGTGTCACTTCCGTGCTGCATTCTGGGCCGTTCCTTCAGATCAATTTGAGTTTCCTGATTCCCTCTCCAGACTGTGTCTCGTCTGCTTTTCAAAACTTAGGTTGGGAGGGGCACCTGTGCGGCTCAGTCAGTTGAGCTTCTGACTTCGGCTAGAGTCATGGTCTCAGAGTTCATGGGTTCGAGCCCCACATCCGGCTCTGTGTTGATAGCTCAGACAGAGCCTGGAGACTGCTTCGGATTCTGTGTCTCTCTCTGTCTCTCCCCCCGCTCACACTCTATTCCCCTCTCTCAAGAAGAAGTAAGCATTAAAAAAAAAAAAAATAGGTTGCATTTTTAAACTTTTTTTAATGTTTATTTATTTTTGAGAGAGAGAGAGAGAGAGAATGAGCAGGGGAGGGCAGAGAGAAAGGGAGACACAGAATACAAAACAGTCTCCAGGCTCTGAGCTGTCAGCACAGAGACCAATGTGGGGCTTAAACTCATGGACCCCGAGATCATGACCTGTGCAGAAGTTGGACACTCAACCGACTGAGCGACCCAGGAGCCCCCATACGTTGGGTTTTTGATAGTTCATTTCTACCCTTTTCTGTTTGGTTCTTTTGTCACAAGCTCTCTTCTTACCCTATACCTTCTAGCCTTCGTTGTGTCTTTTTGAAACATCCTCCCCAATTGTTCTATGGCCAGAATTTTTGGCATGTGCACCACTCAAGTCTCCCTTCACTACAGACTTGTCCTCAGCGACCAGGAGTGCAGTTAGCTGACAACCTCGGGCTTTGTGCCTCCAGGGTCTGCCTCAGCTTTTGAGCTGAGGCCACGCTCTTCCTTAGGCAGTCCCCAAGCAATGACGGATGATGAACAGGATGCCATTTTTACTCACCCTGGGACTCCGCTAAGGGGCACATTTTGCTCTGTAATTGGCCCTCGGGTCAGCCAAGACTTTGCCAGATCTGCCTCTCAGCTGAGGATCTCTCTGCCCACCCCCTTTGTCCTTGGGAGGCATCATCCCTCAACACTCCCAGCTCCATCCCCGCTCGGACATCCCTGGATCGCTAACACTGCATGCGATTTACCCGAGGTGCTTCATCTGCTGGCTTTGTCTCCCGGAAGTCTCTCTCCTCTCATACTTTGTAACGTTTTGCTCGTGGGAGGTGTTTTCTATGGAAGTCCCCTGTGCCCCAGATTGCAGAGAAGTGCCATGGGTAGCTTCACAAGAAGCTCCATTTAGTTTAAAGAGTTCCACAACAAATGTTATTTCCATTTCTTGGCAAGGTTTCCCCCAGCTACCGCCACCACCACTGTATGGTTAATGCAAACTTCGTCCTCACACCCACACTAGGGCGGGCTGATTGCAGGTACCCCCGCTCGATCCTTGCCACCTACAGATCTTGCACACAGGTAGATATTTAAGTGTATACTTGTTATAGTTTATCCACCGTTTCCATTTAGAGTAGGAGGCGAAAGGGGCCGTGTCCTCACTATAGTAGACTGTGCTTACGGAAAGAGGCCCAAGAATCCACACTAAGGACGTATATTCTGTTAGCTGCGTTTCTATATGATTGGTTTCCTTGGTCACCCTATTTTTTACGTATTTATTTTAATGTTTACTTTTGAAAAAGAGAGAGACAGAGAGGCAGAGCATGAGAGGGGGAGGGGCAGAGAGCGAGGGAGACACAGAATCCGAATCCGGCTCCAGGCTCTGCTGACAGCAGAGAGCCCAACGCGGGGCTCGAACTCCCCGACCGCGAGATCACGACCTGAGCCGAAGTCGGACGCTTCACCGGCTGAGCCACCGAGGCGCCCATCCTATCTATTTTTTAAACTTTTTATTTAGAAATAATTATAGGTCCCTGGGAAGCTGCAGAGAAGCCGCCCGTACCCTTCCCACTTTCCCCCAACCAGGAGCCTGTGTTTTCAGCAAGTAGTCAGAAGTGGAGGCAGGATGTTGCAGGTGCTGAAGGCTCCCCACCCTATCCCCACGCCTCTCCTGCCAACAGCCAGCTGCTGGCATGTGCCCCTAAGCAGTGACTCACACCCCAGCTCCCTGCCCCTCACATGGGTGATTTCGGAGGCCCGTGTTTTGTACCACTGCCTAGAATTCCCCTGCTGGCATAAGCAAACTTTGAGAACCAGCTGTGGTAGCTGGCTTAATAGCGTGTTCTTCTTGGATGCTTTTCTTTCTCTCTCCACTTCCTACTTCTCTCCCAGGGTGGTAGATGCTTCCCCAAATAAGCTAATTCAACTCGAGTCCTTGTCACAAGGTCTCCCGAGCTAGGAAAGCTTGTGCCAGCAACGGTGCTCGGAAGCAGGTCCTTAGGACAGGATTCTAAAACTGGATCACTGGCCGGTCGGTGGGAACAACACCCCATTGTTGGTAGACCTTGACATGTAGAGAAGCCCCATTATAAGAACTCTCAAGGTGCCTGGGTGGCTCAGTCAGTCGAGTGTCTGACTCTTGGTTTCAGCTCAGGTCATGATCTCTCAGTTTGTGGGACGGAGCCCCACCATGGGTTCTATGCTGACAGAGAGGAACCTGCTTGGGATGCTCTCTCTCCCCCTCTCCCTCTGCCTCTCCTCTGCTCACTCTTCGTCCCTCTCTCAAAATAAATAAATAAATAAATAAATAAATAAATAAATAAATAAATAAACATTAAAAAAAAAAAACCTTTAAGGGGCGCCCAGGTGGCTCAGTCAGTTGGTGTCCAACTTCAGCTCAGGTCATGATCTTGTGGTCTGTGAGTTCGGGCCCCGCATCGGGCTATGCACCGACAGCTTGGAGCCCAGAGCCTGCTTCAGATTCTGTGTCTCCGTCTCTCTCTCTCTCTCTCTGCCCCTCCTCCACTCACGCTCTGAGTCTCTCCCTCTCTCAAAAATAAACACTAAAAAAATTTTTTTAATAAAAAAAACCTTATAAAATAAGAACTCTCACTTGTGGTAAACTTGAACTAGGCTACACATGTCAGGAGATATAATGGTTTATACATTCTCTGCAGCATTTGAGAGGTGTGGGGCAATGGGAATTGGAAGAACTGGTGGAGTTTGTTGGTTGAGAAGTCCCATTGACCGGAGGAAAGAAGAAAATGATGAGCTCTAACTAGCCAGCTACCAGTCTAGGGTATGGCATGAAAGCCAGAAAACCTCTATGACAGAACATCGCCTAAGGCAGACACCTTGCGAGAGGATACTTGCCCTTTTCAAGACCTACTCCCATGTTCTCTTGTGACTTCTAGGCCAATCAATACCAGGACCAGGTCTCAGCATGGCACCCCTGAGGAAGTACTCTCTCTTCCCGGAGAAATGGGATTTTTACAGAAAGAACCACAGGCTATGGCTAACAGGTGCCAAGAGAAATCTAGAGAGCAGGCCTGGGAATGGATATTGACAGTATTAATTTGGGAGGGGAAAGGGAACGGAGGACTGGATTGGGGAAGAGTTTGTAAACATGTAGTCACTCTCCTGACTTCTGGGTCTATCATCCTGGCAGGGGCACCTGGCGCTGGGACAGCTCCCTGGAACTTGAGGGGGGATAAAAAAAACAACAACACAGGATCCAGGGTCCGATCAGGAGACAGAAACCACAGCACTAATTTAAACAGAGCGAATTGAACGTATAGTATGGTTAAGTAGGTATGATGCTATTAACTAGGCTAGTGAAAAGGTAAGAAGAGAGAACAAGAACTAAGTTATCACAAAAGTATCAATTACAGCAGAAGATGCCCTGCCCAAGGCTGGTGAAATAAGGTAAGAGGGTGAAGTTACCAAAATTGAAAAGTTTCAAGGAGAGATTCCAAGAAACTGAAACTCAGGCTTCTGGGGAGGGGCACTGAAGTGTGGGAACCCGCAGGCTGCATTGAGCTGCTGCTCAGGGAAGGGACTGCTGATACAGGGCAAGAACCTTTGCTAGGGGGACGCTCACAGAAACAGGAAGCCAGGGGCCCCTGGGTGGCTCAGTCAGTTAAGTGTTCGACTTCGGCTCAGGTCATGATCTCACAGCTCATGAGTTCAAGCCCCATGTTGGGCTCTGTGCTGACAGCTCAGAGCCTGGAGCCCACCTCAGATTCTGTGTCTCCCTCTCTCTCTGCTCCTCCCCCACTCACACTCTCTGTCTCTCAAAAATAAACATTTAAAAAACATTTTAAAAAAGAAAAAAGAAACAGGAAGCCAATAGGAAGAGCAAATCCCTCCTCCCTGCTTCAGCCTGGTCAACTCCCTCTTGCACTCCTAGGGACAGGGCACAGCGGGGAGCAACGGGTGAATGCTGAATGCGATTTTCAATTTTCGGAGCCTGCTCCAACACTACACAACACATCATACAAGGGTGGGTTTGGTGCTAAGAGGCTACAGCTTAACAAGTGACAGAGAGAACAGCTACAACACAGGATGTAGAAATCCATGAACTGCTACAACTTGGAAAGGTTCCAAGAGGTGGGGCCCGCTAGAAGAAACATATTATTGAAAACCAGAGGACCCTCCAGCTGAGTATGTTCCCAGTATGCCCCTTTCACTGGAGTGGTAAGAAATGAGCTGGGATGTGAAGGGGGTGTTGGTATCATGGAGCAGCTCAGTGGTGGTTGTTCTTTCTAAGCTAAGTGAACAGTTGGGGAAGCTGCTATGGGACTGGTCTCCTTAGTGTGTGTTCATGGTGACAATGGGATTCCAGAACAGCAAAGGCCAGGTGGCAGCACTCGACCATCAGAGGCAAGGTGGATGGAAAGTCTACCAAGGGGCCCTTACCCACAGGGATCTGAGGGATAGCTAATAGACCCTAGAGTTCCAAAGGGTGAGATCAATGGGCAACCAACAATGGTATTATTGACCCATATAATTAAAACCTATTAAGAGCATGTGCTTTGAAGGCTGATGTGAGCCATCGTAGTGGAAAATTGCTCTCTCTCACCCATTTTCCATGCTTCAGTTAGTCCTTAGACCAAGAGCCTATTGTTTGAAGGAAAGACTGGGTTCCTTTGGGAAAGGACCATGCAATGCCAAGTAAGTATATGCAGAACTGCTTTCTCCACTCTTTCCCCAAAAGGACCTATGGCCATTTATCCACACTAACTGTACACTGGAGAGTGAAGAATACCCAGATGTTTCTATGGTTTTTGGTAGTATATATGCTTCTAGGAATTTGTCCATTTCTTCCAGAGTGCCCATTTTATTGGCGTATAATTGCTCGTAATATTCTCTTATTATTGTTTTTATTTCTGCTCTGTTGGTTGTGATCTCTCCTCTTTTATTCTTGATTTTATTTATTTGGGTGTTTTCCTTTTTCTTTTTGATCCAACTGGCTAGTGGTTTATCAATTTTGTTAATTCTTTCAAAGAACCAGCTTCTGGTTTCATTCATCTGTTCTACTGTTTTTTGGGTTTTGGTAGCATTAATTTCTGCTCTAATCTTTATTATTTCCTGTCTTCTGCTGGTTTGGGGTTTTATTTGCTGTTCTTTTTCCAGATCTTTAAGGTGTAAGGTTAGGTTGTGTATCTGTGACCTTTCTTCCTTCTTAGGAAGGCCTGGATTGCTATATACTTTCCTCTTATGACCGCCTTTGCTGCGTCCCAGAGCCTATGGTTTTTGAATACAGGATCTGGGCTGACACTAATACCAGGGTATCCAGGACATGGCTGTCCTGTTAAAATGGGGACATTTGGAAGCAAGATGACAAATGGAGTCTTGGCCAAAGCCCATCCCACAGTGGGTCGTTGGGTCTGCAGACTCTCCTGTGATCGTTTGCCCGTCCCCCAAAACTGGGATGAATAAACTTAGCTGAAAGAAACCTCACATTGGTTTCTTGATCTGTACAGAAAGATCCATAATAGTAGGAAGGTGGAGTGGAAGCATCTGAAATTGCACCCATACCCCCAGACAAGGTGGTTAATGAGAAATAATTCTGCGCTCTGTGGTGAATGGCAGAGATTAGCGCTTCCCTCAAAGATTTGAAGACTGTAGAAGCAGTAGTCCCCATGGTATTCCCGTTGAATTCAGATGGGCCACTGCAAAAATAAAAATGAAAACCACACAAACAGATTATGGTGGGTGATGGTGCACTGCAGAGACTTAACTGAACAGTAGCCTCAATTGCCATTTTTGTGCGAGATGTGCTGTCTTAAGCAAAACAGACCAAGATAACCTCTGGCCCTTGGTTTGTAGCAACTGTCCTGGCAAACGCATTTTCCTCCCTCCTCCCCCGCTCATTTTCAGGAAGGAAGATCAGAAATAATTAGCACTCACTGGGGATGACGGCAATATACATTCATGCTTGTGCCTCAGGGCGATGCTAACTTTCCCAGTCTGTCACAGTATAGTACCTTCCGTTCCTCAGAACCTCATACCGCTTCTGAGAAATACTATGTCGATGAGATCATATGAATCAGACTTGGGGAAGAGGAAGTAGCAAGTCCTCTGGATGCCCTCTAAGACATATGCGCAAGTGGGTAGGAGACAAAAAGATTCAGGGATCTGAAACAACGGTTAACGTTCTAGGGGTTCAGTGATCTAGGACATGCAGAGACATCCCCTTCAAAGTAATAGACAAGTAATTGTGCTTTGTGTCTCTTATCACCAAGACAGAGGCACTCAGTGGACCTCTGGATTTTGGAGACAACCTATATCTCATGTGGGAATACTACTCCGAACCATTTATCAGATGCCATGGTGATAGAAGTAGGTAAAGACACATATGGAGCCTTTGACCAGCCCAGCGGGAGGCTTCAGTGCAGACCCCTAGGTATCTGAAGCAAGAATATGCTTTCTGGAGCAGGAAACCATTCAGTATTTGAAAACCAACTCCTGGTGTGCTGTGAGATTCTGATAGAGACTGAGCAATTGACCATGGGAGACCAACTGACCATGTGGCCAGAGTTTCCCAGGGTAAGTTATGAACTGTCAGATTCACCAAGTCATGAAGTCGGACAGTTGCAACAGCAAGGCATCGTGGGATGGAAATGAGACATTCAAGACCAGGCCTGAGCAGGCCCAGAGGTCACAGAGGAATTACACGAGCAGGCCAGACCCCACGTGGTGACCCTATTTTCACTGAAGCCTCTCCCCCAGCTCACAGCTATAACTCATGGGGGATTCCTTATGACCAGCCGCAGAGGAGGAGAACGCTTGGGCCCGGTTTATGGGCGGGTTAGCCCCATAGGCTAATAAAAGACACAGAACAAAACACAACTTTTGCTGATCTGCAGCCCCACTCAGGGGTGTCCTGCAGGAGAGTGGAAAGGGGACATTCTCCTAGGAGGCAGAACTTCAAAGAGCGTCTCAACTTGATGGAAGCCATACGCGGCCCAACGGCACGGGCTCCCTCTCACCAAAAGCGATCTAGGTGTTACTGCTACTAAATGTCCAGCCTGTTAGAGCAAAGATTGACGCCATGCTCTTGATATGCTATCACCCCTTGAGGAGAGCACCCAGCCACGTGGTGTCAGGTGAATTACAATGAGCCCAACCGTCACGGAGGGGCCATGATTCTTCCATGACTTCATGAGATTTGTACAGGTTTGTCTTCTCAGTCCACAGCGTCTTGGCTAGCATGACTCTCTGAGGCTCCCAGAGTATCTAATTTATCATCACGACATTCCCCCCCCCACCCCCCCGCCGCCCGTGACCATGGAGGACGTGGTCACATGACCGTATTATCCACTGGTCCTGCTATACACCATATCAACCAGAACCAACCATACTAAGAAGATGTTGGAATAATCACTTGAAGGTATAACCAAGGCATCAGCTTACAGACAGGGTTGACGTGTTGCCTGAAGACATATTTCTATACTTTGAGCCAATAGCCATTATATATCTGCTATTTCCCTGATCAGTAGAATATACAGGTCTGGAAACAAAGGATGTGGCCTCTTTCACCTTTGTTCTCACTGTCCTGCTTGATAAATTTATGCTTTCCACCCCAAACCCTTAAGCCTAGAGATCTTAGTTCTCAAAGGGCAGGGGGAGAATGCTTCTACCAGAGGATACAATAATGGTTTTTCTAAAACTAAAATCTGCAGTTACCCGCTGTGCTAGCTGACTTAACAGTGCTGCATTACAGCGCGCCCTCCCCTTCCCTGGATCACTTTCTCAGTGTTGCTTACGCTTCCCAAATAAACTATTTTCACTCCACTCCTTATCTCAAGGTCAGCTCTTGGAATAACCAATGCTAAGATGCATTTGGTTCAAGGACCAGGCTTTGAAAAGCAATGAGTTAGAGAGTGAACTCATTTGAATTTTTTAAAAAAAATCTCTCTCCCTTTCCCTCTCTCTCTCTCTCTCTCTCTCCTGCCACCTCTTCCTCCCTTGTGTGTGCGCGCACACACACGTAAAACAGGTGAAAAGGTCTATAAGGATATAAACAAGTATTGATAATAGCTCTTTCTAGGTGGTGTAATCATGAATATTTCAACTTTCCTTTTAATTTTTCTCTGTGTTTTGTTCTTCTGCAGTAGCAACTGTGTATTAGCAGCTCTCTTTAATTGGCAATTAGGAGATTATTACCGACCTCAGTGAGTGGCAGGGAGCAGAGCCAAGCTGTCATGGCTGATGAACGGCAGGGGAGGGTGTGGGGGGGGGGCAAGGGATGGGCACCTGGGTGGCTCAGTTGGTTAAGCGGACTTGGGCTCAGGTCATGATCTTGAGGTTCTTGGGTCAGAGCCCTGCATTGGGCTCCGTGCTGACAGCTTGGAGCCTGGAGCCTGCTTCGGATTCTGTGTCTCCCTCTCTCTCTGCCCCTCCCCCACTTGCGTGCGCGCGTGCGCTCTCTCTCTCTCTCTCTCTCTCTCTCTCTCTCTCTCAAAAATAAATAAACATTAGGGGCGCCTGGGTGGCGCAGTCGGTTAAGCGTCCGACTTCAGCCAGGTCACGATCTCGCGGTCCGTGAGTTCGAGCCCCGCGTCAGGCTCTGGGCTGATGGCTCGGAGCCTGGAGCCTGTTTCCGATTCTGTGTCTCCCTCTCTCTCTGCCCCTCCCCCGTTCATGCTCTGTCTCTCTCTGTCCCAAAAATAAATAAAAAACGTTGAAAAAGAAAATAAATAAACATTTAAAAAATGTTTTTAAAATTTTTTTAAGGCTGGGAAATGAGGTGGGAGCTATATAGGTGTGGGGACCGTGGACGGTGCTGTTTGAAGAGTAACTTGAGTGTGCTCACTGGCTGAGGGAAAGAGGCCAATGCTGACAACGGAGACACAAAGACAGTGGAGAGGGGGATAATTGAAGGAGTTGGGTCCCAGAGGAGGTCTGAGGGGATTGGACCTGGACCCAGGTGGAGAAATTCATTTTGAACAGAAGGCACACTTCACCCTCAGGCGAGGGGGAAGGAAGTGAGGACGAATAAAGTTATAAATGCATTGACTTCATCCATTTGTTTATATTACACTCTGCCTCATTTCACAGAGGACTTGAGGTATTTCTATAGCTGAGTTGACAGGCTGAAGGAGACTGGAAGTTGAGAAGTCCCCAGAGAGGGGCTCTATTTTCTTCTTGGAGTGGAAGGCAAGGTCCCCCACAGAGAAGGGAGCAGGGGCGAACCTGCAGGGCTTGAGGAGACAGGCAAGGGTTTGGCATGGGGAGGGGCTCCACTGGATGGAGCTGAGGGCCCAGATCTGGCCCAGTTCCAGGCTGCACACCATGAAATCTTCTCCAGCGGCTCTGGGTGGAGAAGCCTGTGCCTCCTACTTGGCCTGGCTCTGAGCGAGTAACTCACCCCTCTGAGCCGCAGTGTCCTTACCTGCAAAGGGGGAGAAAAACAGCCAGTCTGGATGGCAGTGGTGAGGATTAAATGAAACCACGCCATGAAACACCAGGGACAGCGCCTGGCACACAGGAGAGGCTCAGTTAACGCTCATTATCTTGCCCCTCCTGCTCTGAGTAAACCTGAACCCGAGGTAGGTATCTGCATGGAAAGGGACATGGCTGTTGGTCCTTGTCCTGGTGGATGCCGTTAAACACAACAATTAAAAAAATGTTTTTTAATGTTTATTTATTTTTGAGAGAGACAGAGTACAAGCGGAGGAGGGGCAGAGACAGAGAGAGGGAGACATAGAATCTGAAGCAGGCTCCAGGCTCTGAGCTGTCAGCACAGAGCCCGACACAGGGCTCAAACTCACGAACCGTAAGATCATGACCTGAGTGGAAGTCAGACGCTTAACCGACTGAGCCACCCAGGCGCCCCTAAACAACAATTTTAAATACAGTCCACTCGTTATTCATGGTATCTGGGTTCTCTAAAGTTGCCATAAAGATTGAAATAGGGAATACTCACTGAATCATTGCCCCTTGAGGAAATACGTGTTAGGTTCCTGCGAGCCTCCGGCCACATTTTCATCAGCCAATCAGTGCGTAACCTTGTTTTATGTATGTTTCTGTTTAAAGACACCATATCTAATATGCACTGTTGATTCATTAATATTGAACTCGTGGCCAACAGCACCGTGACTGAGGCCGGAAGGAAGCTCATCTACCACATGCACGTGTTTTCTCCCTAAGGCTCAAAGCGGCCCTCCTGGGTTTAGGAACTGGCCAGCATTTCAGTGCGACCCTCAGGGGCCAGTTTAAACAGCAACATCACCAACAAAGCGCACAAAAATGATGAAAACACGGCACTGAATACACCATGACAAAGACACTTGTTTACGGTAGGAGGGCTGAAACAAGAAGGCAGAATATCCCCTGGTCACCTTGTTGGACCTCAGCTGAGAACACGAGTGTCAGACAACTCGCAAGGGTCAGTACTCTGAGCGTGCGTAGATCCTTAAATGACTGCAGAAGTTCCTCAAGTATTGATTTGGGGTTACGGATAAATTTACAAGCAGGTACATTTGCAAATAAGGAAATCATGAATAATGACATTGACATCTGACTGTGTACTTATTTTTTCTGATCACAAAATTAAATAGTAAATAGAGCTACGCATACTATGTAAAAGTTCAAGTCCCCTCCATTATCCTGTCCCATAGATAAACACCGCTGGAACTCCTGCAGAGTTTTACAGATTTCTCCTAGGCAGATAATGCCTGTGTGCATGCATGTGACTGTGTGTCTGTGTCTGAGTGTGTGTGTGTGTGTGTGTGTGTGTGTGTCTCTTGGATAGTTTTCAAAACAACTTTTTTTCCTGAAATTATTTTTCAGAGTATGGATGGAAACAGTTGGCATATGCCCTGCGGTCAGGACCTCCTAGTCTTAGTTCAGACCCCTTGACTGCATCAAGTTGGGGAAACAACTGTCCAGAAAGAGCAATGGCTTGCCAAACTTAACCATAACCAGCAGTCTGAGTGTGGTGTTCTGCATCTTAGTGGAGATGGTGTAAGGTCAGCAGAAGAACCACTGGAAGGGTAAAAAGACGAAGCAGGAAAGCACTGGGAAAGGCCAAGAAACTGACTTATAGCCAGAGAAGACCACATTCCCCACACTTGGGAAGGGGTCGCAGCTACAGAGCAAGAGGAACTTAGCTACTTGAAAAGATTCAGGCAGTAGCTAACATAGTATCAGAGCTTCTGAAAACAGCTAGGGGATAGCATGGGCTAGGCCAAGCTGCTGCAAGAAATAGACCCGAAATACAATGGCTTCTCCAAAGTGGACGTTTATTTGTCTTTCTCTAGTCCACGTTGGTGAGTGGTTCCACTCCGTGTCGTCATTCAGAACCCAGCCTCCTTCCTTATTTTTGCTTTGTCAACCCCTTTGAAGCATTATGGAAGCTGGGTCCCTGGCACATCTGTGTTCCACCTCGAGGGAAGAGGAAATGGAGCGTGGCAGAGCCAAAGCCCCAGTGCCTTAAGCACTGTTTCTATTTACGTTCTATTAGAAAGGACTTAGTCACAAAGCCACGCTCGGCAGCGATAGCAACTAGGAAGTGCGGTCTCCAGCAGACCAGCTATGTGGCCAGCTACTATATTGCTATAGAAGAAGGGGATAGATTACATGTGGAATAACTGAAGCCCATCCACCTGTCATCAAGGCTTTTTTCATTTCGCATCAAATGCTTCAATAATCTATACCTCGCCCTCCTTACAAAAAAATATTGGGGGGGGGGGCGCCTGGGTGGCGCAGTCGGTTAAGCGGCCGACTTCAGCCAGGTCACGATCTCGCGGTCCGTGAGTTCGAGCCCCGCGTCAGGCTCTGGGCTGATGGCTCGGAGCCTGGAGCCTGTTTCCGATTCTGTGTCTCCCTCTCTCTCTGCCCCTCCCCCGTTCATGCTCTGTCTCTCTCTGTCACAAAAAAAAAAAAAAAATATTGGGGGTGCGTATCAGTATATTATTTGGGATTCTTTTGTTTGCCAAGTGACAGCACACAATTATTAAACTTGCTTAAGCAATAAGGTGGGCCACCTCATATATCCAAAGGTCTAGGCTCTACTTCAGACCACCAGCCCTTCTTCCCTTGGACTCCCCCCACCTCAGTCATGCGTTGGCTGCATCCTCAGAGTGGGAGCAAGTAAACTGTGGCAACTCCGAGCATCACCACCAAACACATCCACAATCAGCAAAGGGGGCAGAGTGCTTTTGAAAGGGAAGAGACCCTCAGCAGAAGTCACCTCCCCACCATAGGCTTGCCCTCTGGTTTTTCAGGCCAGATCTACATGTCCGAGCCCAAAGTATCACTGGCAAGAGGAATGCAACCACCACAATGGAGTTGGACCAAAAGGGACTTAACTGCCAGACTGGGCCGGGGTCATCCTTCCCTTGGTCACTTGGGGAAGAGACCCACCTGAGCAAAATCAGACTCCGACTGCAAGAAAAAGTCTTCGCATTAAGGTACCAACTTGCTTCTGGCAATGATGGAGACACCAGACCGGGTAGGTGGTCGTGTGAGGGAGGGAACGTAATGTAAACAGCAGAGAAGTAAATTCAAACTGTTTCTTAAATTGTACCTCAACGAAGTTTAACTCCAGTGAAGACTTTCCTGGAGAAGGCAGAAAGTGGGGAGCCATGCTCCATTACTAAATTCCATAGTGTCTATACTCTCAATACCCTATAGTCTTCTCTCCTTCCCCAATGTCATGGCCCCAGTTCAGGTCTCCTGCAGGCACTATGACAACAGTGACCTAACTGGGGCCAGTCTCTCTTCCTGCAGTCGACAATCTTGCTGCTGTCATTCAGCTACACACCTTTACCGTGTACCAAGCACTGCGCATGTGCAGACAGATCAGAAAGAGTCCCTGCCTTCTTCACCTTGCTGCCGGCATCTCCTTGACTCCTTGACACCTACATCAGACCAAGTCATGCCCCTACTTGAAAGCTCAATGCCTTCAGGAAACCCTTTACCGTGACCCTCAACACCCTCCACTCGTTGCCTTCCCCTCCCCAACCCCAACACTGCAGAACTACTTGGACTTGCCTCAAAGTGCCTCTCTTTTCACGCCTCTGTGCTTTTGCATAGGCTGTCTTCTCTGTCTAGAAATCCCTTATCCCCTCTCCATCTGGCATACAAGATAAGGTCTCCTATTACTCTCTCCTTCTCTCCAGCTCCACCCTCTCCCCCACCCGCGGCGCGCGCGCGCGCGCGCGCGCGCGCACACACACACACACACACACACACACACACAAATATAGCACTCCGGAAATGTTTGCTGAATGGAGGCAACTCATTGGGTCAGACAGTAGCCAGCTCCTCCAAGCTCTCCTTAAGAAAGTGAAGAGGAAATGTTGAACTTGCTCTAAGCAAGCAGGGCATTTCTCTCGAGTGTATCTTTACGTTTTATGCAAAAGTTGTGTTCTATAGAGATTACACGACATATCCTTGTTTGTTTTAATAAAACGTAATTATTTTTCCCAAATCTTCAAGTTGATGATCCAGAAAGATGCTCCTTGTTTACTCGTTATCCTCTTAAATTAGCTGTCCTTACCCGCCGCAGGGACCCTAATGAGACGTGCCTCTTGTTCCGTGAGCGGATCCTGAAGGAACAGCTGGGTTTCGGTCCCCGGGGGAGTAGGGGAACAGTGGGGGCGGGGAAGGGGTCCGCAGGCTGGAGGCCTGGCCCCGCCTCTCCTCTCCCCCGCCCGCCGCAGGGGCGGAGTCGCCCGGGCCCGGCCCGCGGGGGCGGGGAGGGAGTCACTGCCGCCGGCAGCTCGCGCACGGCTGGTTCCGGGTTGAGAGGCTGCGCTCGGACCGGAGCAGTGGCCGCTGAGCCGGCAGGGTAAGGGGCAACGCCGGGCAGGGTCTTGGGGCCGGGATCGGGCAGCTGAGCGTGCTCGCACCCCTCCTCTCCTCTGCCACGCACAGCCGCGGCGCAGCTGGCTTCCCCCTTCCCCAGAATTCCCCATCCCAGCTTCTCCCCCTCCCCCCACTGCACCCATCCCGGGATTTCAGCCCCCCTAAGGCCTCCGCCCCCTCCTGGATCCTCTTCTCCCAGCGCCCACCCTTTCAGACTGTCCTTTCCTCTAGAACCTCCTTGCCAGAGCCCCTTCCCTCATACACCTACGACCCCCACCCTCCAGCACCCATCGCTCCGAGTCACCCACTACCTCGAGACCACCTTTCTGGACTCGCATGCCGGCTAGTGTCTACCCTGCACCTCTTCTTCGCGTGCCCGCCTCCCTCCCGGACAGGCCCCCTTCCTTCTCTTGTGGCTGTTACTCCTGCCTCTCGCCACCTGCTCCCGCACCCATCTCTCGGTGCTGCCCCCGACAGCGCCGCGCTCTCTCAGCAGCCCCCCTGCATCTCAGGGCCCCTCTCCGCCGCCCCCAGCGCCATGGCGTGCAGCCTCAAGGACGAGCTGCTCTGCTCCATCTGTCTGAGCATCTACCAGGACCCGGTGAGCCTGGGCTGCGAGCACTACTTCTGCCGCCGCTGCATCACCGAGCACTGGGTGAGGCAGGAGGCGCAGGGCGCCCGCGACTGCCCCGAGTGCCGGCGCACGTTCGCCGAGCCCGCGCTCGCGCCCAGCCTCAAGCTGGCCAACATCGTGGAGCGCTACAGCGCCTTCCCGCTGGACGCCATCCTCAACGCGCGCCGCGCCGCGCGACCCTGCCAGGCGCACGACAAGGTCAAGCTCTTCTGCCTCACGGACCGCGCGCTGCTCTGCTTCTTCTGCGACGAGCCCGCGCTGCACGAGCAGCACCAGGTCACCGGCATCGATGATGCCTTCGAGGAGTTGCAGGTGAGCAGCCCGGCTGGCCGGGGGCGGGGCGGGGGCGGGGCCAGGGCCGGGCCGGGGGCGGGGTTAGGGCTGGGCCGCGGGCTGGGCCAAGTCGGAATTGTCACGGGGCGGGGCCGCCGGCAGGGTCAGGGCCCTATCAGAATTAGGACGGGACGGGAACGGGGCGGGGCCGCGGCGAGAGGGCGGCCTGTTGGAGGCGGGGCCTAGGGCCCTCTGCACCCGGAGGGGTCTGAGACAGACTCTAAGTGGGGGTGGGTCCGTGGTTGGGGAGAGGTCACCCACAGGGTGTTACGGCTGGGACAAATGAGATCAGAGCTGGCCCAGGTACGGGCTCAGGGCAAGGTTGGGGACGGGGAAGGATCAGAGCTGGGCAAGAGCAGGGCCACTGTCAGGGCCCATGCGGCCTGGACCTGGAAGCAGGGACCACAAATGAATGCTTCGGGACAAACGGATGAGAGTGGGCTAGACAGGGGGCGGGACTGCCATCCGGGAATGCGTCAGGACTATTTGGAGTAGCTGAGGGACCGACTTGGGGCACAATGGGGCAAGACTCAATCAGGTGTGCACCAAGACCTTAGGGGACAGTACCAGGACTAAATTGTGCTGGGCAAGTCAGAGTTAAATCTGAGAGAGAGCCTAAGTTATGGTCATCCCCAAACTTCTGAGAGGATGAGTTTGGGTACCAAGAGGATGAGTTTGGCTAGGCCAAGGTGTCTGAGGGGTTAAAGATGGGATCAAGTCCAGATACTGTAAGAACTATTTTGGGTTTAAACCGGGGGCCAGGTTGACAGTGGGAACAGGACTTAAGACTCAAGATTTGCAGAATAAGACCCTAAGGTGAGGTGATTCAAGAAAAGGGAGGGGGATGGACCTCTAGGAGTCTCCAAGAGCTTTTGATGACCTCCTTGGCCTCATCAAGACCTTTGAAGACTAAATGAAACAGTATATGCAGGGGTAACCTGAGTTCAGTCAGCCTAAGACTATAACTGATCTCCCTCAAACCTTCCCATCGAAACAGACCAACTCCTATTCAACTCTCAAAGCCCTGCTCAAATGTCCTTTCTGTGTAAGCCTTCCCAAGCTCCCCCAGCCAAAAGAGGGGGAAAAAAATTGCATTAGAGCTACATTTCTGTAAATATCTTCTGTTAATAAGTATGATGTTTTAAAAAGTAGTGTTCCAAGATCAGGTATATTGGGAAAATATAGTATATTATCTCTACCTCCCTTGGAGGATTCTTCATGTACATTTTGCATATTAAAGGTTTTGGAGAAATCTTGTAGCAAACATACCCATTTTACTGTGTTTAATAAAATGGCACCCAAGCTTATTTCAGCCTGGAAGCCTAGAATCTTCTCAACCTAAACTGTTTCAATCCTGCAGTCCCATTTCTTTGGCCTTGACTAGTCTAGCACACAGTTCCCAAAGAGCAGGGGAAGTCTCTTATTCATCATATCTATGGCCCCAAATCCCGGCACATCAATACGTATCAGTAAAGTTTGAATAATAAATGGCTAATTCTGGCCTGAGCTGGCCCAGACTGTGGAGCCTTTAGAAGCAGAAGATTTTTCACTCAAACATTTTTTGAATATGCAGTGGGCTAACTTGGCGGAGACTGAGCTCCCTGACCCTTGAGATGCTTAAGCAGGAATTAAATAACTACTTTCCCCTATGTTGTAGGAAGCCCCCTCCCCCTATGCTTATACATAAGTCTCTGTAAGTCAACCTGCACTTAGTAGATACCCATGGATGACCCTTGGCCTAGGAGAAATGGTCCCATGTTTACCACCCTCCCCGCCCTGTTCCTTTCATCCCCAAACCATTACTGACTCCCTCCCAGTCTGGCTCTGTGAGGATGGAGAGCAAGAGTTGGGGGCTCTGGGAGCTTGCACAGGCTGGCATGGGCCCTCCACCTCCAGAGTCTTTTGTGCCAGGCCCTTGTAGCCCCACCTCTCCATCTGCGAGGTCCCATAAACGGAGGAGAGAACCTTTGACATAGCTTGGTGCAGGTTGTGGGGTTTGAAGGGAGTCTGTTTGAAACTATCTGTCCAACCTCATCCTTATAATAGATATGGAGACTGAGGTCCGGAGAGGTTAATGTAACTTCCCCAAAGCCACACTATCAGACAATGAGAGCCAGACTAGAAAGCTCAGCCTGCCCCAGGCCAGATCCCTCCTCCATCACTCAGCCTCTCCTCTCTCTGTCTGACTTTCTCGCTGGAGAGCCCTCTGCCTTCTGAGCCTGGGTTCCTCTGTTTGCAAACCAAGAAGTCAGAACTATTGTGTTTTGTTTTTTTGCAGTCCATTCCATGTCCTGGGGAATGCAGGAGAAATTAAAGATGTCTTTTCTCCAAATGTTAGTGAAGCACTTTTACTCCTGGGTGAAAAGAACAGGAGGGCCACTCACCTACCTTCTAGTATGTACTGTCCTGCGGTCAGATAGTCTTGGGTTCCAAACCTTCCTTCAGCACTGCCAGTGTGTGACTCGACAAGTCCCTTCATGTAAGCCTTGATGCTCTGGCCGGTACAATGGGGTCACAGTGATTCTTTCCTACCAGGATTTTAGGAGGCTGACCTGAGGTGGGCCTGCTGTTTGCAATGCTTGGCACAGGGCAGGGGCTGGGTCAGCATGCATTCCCATCCCTTCTCCTTCTACCTGAGAGAACTCATGTACCCAGCTGGGCAAATGTCCAGACCTGCCTTCCTTGCGAGAGAAGGAGGCCTTGCTTTGGTGCCTCCTTTGGGCTTGGCAAGAAGGTGGCAGAGAAACATCCCTGTCCACTGGAGAGGTAAGCTCCTGGGGGAGGTTCGGGCCACTCCCCACCCCACCTGCCTCTCTCTCCTTGTGGGGAAGTGGGGCTCATTAGTTCTTTGTGCGCTGGGAATGAAGCTGAGCCTATCCAGCACACCCTCTCCTCTCCCAGCTGCTGGTGGTTCTGTCCCACGGTTCCTAGAACCAGGGCTTGGGCCCCTCTCCTGGAAACTAACTGACTCAGAGCTGCCAGGGCCTTGGAGATCTTTTGGTGCAGCCCTCACTTGACAGATGGAGAAACGGCTGGCCGAGGAGGAGGGAGGGGACTTTGCCCAAGGCCAGAGGCCAGAGGAGGCTGTGCCTGGGCTCAGCTGGACTCTCCTCACATCCCACCTAGCGGTTGGCCTGGAGCTTTTATATTTATTATAAATCCTGGAGGTAGCAGAGCAGAAAGGTTAAGAATTCTGGCTTTGTACTTGGGCAGCTTCAATCCTGGTGCCACCATTTTCTGGCAGTGGAAACTCAGAAAAGTTATTTACCATCCCTCATTGACAGCAGTGGGGATGGATTAAATAAGATGACATTTGCAAGAACTTAGTACTGCATTCAGCACATAGTAAGCACTCAATAAATGACAGCTCTAGCATGTTAGGTCATACTCTGCACTATTGACATTTGGGGCCAGATAAGTCTTTGTGTGCAAGGCAATCTTGTGCACTGCAGGATGTGTAGGAGTATCTCGGCCTCTAACCACTGGATGCCAGTAGCACTCCCTCCCCCCATCCTCCCACCCCCTACCATGCTGTGACAACCAAAAATGTCTCCAGACTTTATCAAATGTCCCCTGGGGTCAAAATCATCCCTGGTTGAGAACCCTGACCTAGAGAAGCCCTAATCGGCTTTCGAGGCTCAGCTCAGAGATCACGTCCTCTGTGAAGCTTTCCCTGACCTGCCAAGCAGAATTGCTTTGAACTTGATTCCAATACTGGGGTCAGATCCTGGCATCATCATTGATGAGCTATGTGTCCTTGGTCAGGTCACTTCACTTCTCTAAGCCTCCACCTGCTCATCTATAACATGGGGATAATATGGCCTTCCTGGGAAGGGTGTTTTAAGGGTGAGGGATCAAAAGTGCCTGATACTGTGCCTGGCACAGAGTAGTACACAACCATTTTTAGATATCTTTATTGTATCTGATTGTAAAATTAACACAATAAAGAGAGTTATATAATGTAAAAGTTAAAGTCCCCCCATAGTCTCACCCTATGGAAAAGCATGATTAGGTTTGCTTTGTAATTCTTCAGAATTTTTATTGTGTGAATAGCATGTGAGTGTGTGTATACATGTGTACATGCGTTCCCCCCTTTTTTTCTTTTCACTGCTAAGCACTGGACCGCAGAGCAAAAGGGAGGGAGGGATCCCCATCTCAGAAGGGTTTGGGGCTTCTCAGCCAATACTCATTGGGCCCTAGCCCACTGCCTGGGACTATGCTAAGCGCTTTTGTTATATTACCTCATTTAATCTTCAAAACACCCCGTCAAGTGGGTGCTGTAATTTGCTGCTTTTACAGATAAAGAAACAGGTTCAGAGGAATTCAGGGCCTCGTTCAGTCACCCCGCTGGGAAATGGCAGAGGCAAGATTAGAAGCCAGTCTGACTGGGCCACTCATGGCCTCCAAGCTGCCTCTGAGGGCCAGGTAGTTATCCTCCCTGCCCCCCCCTCCCCCGACACTGCCTGTCTTTGTATCTCAAGTAGTCAACACAGGGTCAGGCTAAGGACACTGTGCCAGCTGATGCACCGAGGGCAGGCGGCTGGATGTCATCTTGGTCAGACGTGCATCCGGCTCTCTGGCCTGAGACCTCAGCTCCCATGCCTCCAGAGAAGGGATCGCATTCAGTCCCAGCCACCCCCTCCAGGCCTCATGTGACCACTGGAGCCTTTCCCAAGGCCTCTGTCATGCCAAAGGAGACGGTGCTGGATCAGCCTTGGATGGGAGCCCTGATAAGCTGGGCGTGGTGACCCAGAGATGCAGCCACAGGGGGACAAAGAGCAGGGTCAGGGGACTGGGTTCAAATCCTGACTCCAGCTTCTTCTAGCTGAACGGAAGGTACTGCCTTGTCTCATCCTTTCCCAATGTGGGAGAGTAAGACCCAGACCGTCCACTTGACGTGCAAAGAGGGAGAGAGAGCTGCTGTCTACCCAAGCAGGTAACAGATGCAAAGTCACTTTATTTTGTGCCGCGGACAGGGTGTTTGTGTCCTGGGGAAGCAGCCTCTGCCATTACTTTTCCCAGGAGAGGACAAGATTTATGTACAGACAGCAGCCTCCACGGGGGCGAGGCTGGCAGTGAGTCAAACCCAAGGCTTGCTGTTGGCATCTCTGCTTCCCTCCTCACAGGTGTCTGTGGGCCTCCAGGAATGCCGTGTTCATCCAGGACACCTTGGCTAGGCACAGGCCACAGTGTAGAAACTTGAATGGGGGGGGGGGGGGAAGGGCAGGACATTTATTTTACAGAAAGCAGAGGTTCTGGTAGGGAGTGACAACAATGGAAATAAGAACAACTCTAAAAAAACACTAGCCAAAGTTCGTCAGGCACTTGTTGTGTGCCAGGTGCTATTATGGACAGCAAATCCTTTTTCCTTTCCCTACTCCTTGTGTGGGACTGGGGCCAAGCACCGTTTCACAGATGAAGACATGGAAGCTGAGAGGGGCAGTGACTTGCCCAAGATGGAGTGGGTGTGGGAGGACGCGAGACGGACGTAAGTGGGAGCCACGAGCCGGGACTCAGGCTCCGGTCTGTCTGGCTCAGAGCTCACCCTCCTCACCAACATCCTAACTGCCTCAGGGAGCACCCGAGTGGGGAAGGGCCTCAGAAACCACCCAGCTCCATCCCCTCCCTGCCTTACAGAAGGGGACACTGACTGCTCCCCAGACTCAGTCCAGTATTTACACGGCATCATTTACCCTCTGGACTTGAGCTCCACTTGGACACTTGGGATGGGTGTGGAGGGTTTGAAGAGGGGTTCCATCTTGAATTCAGGGATTCATTCAATAATTCCTCCCGTCATTCCTCCTGCTGGGGGCAACTGAGGGCCAGGCCCCATGCCGGGCCCAGGAGAGAGCTGTCCCCTCGGTGGTTCTGGGAGACAGGCCTATAAGCTTCGAGGTCACGTCCCAGGCTCCTCTGGCTGTCACGGAGAGTTGTCCAGGCCTCTGTGAAGCTGACAGTTGAGCGGAGTCCTGAGATCAGAGAAGACATTACAGACAGAAGGAATAAACACACCCACGGCCACCATCGCCTGGGTGCAGAGTGCCAGGGGCAGGTTCAGTGCTTTGGCTGGCACAGTCACTTAATCAGAGCAACCCTGTGAGGTGGGTCTTAGTGCCCTGTGTTAACAAGTGAGGAAACCAAGGCTCAGAAACTGGGTCTACTGCCACATAACCAATAAGTGTGGCTGCAACTGGAACTCGGACTCAGGGTCTCAGACCAGGGACAGGCACGGAGGCGAGCAGGTGGTTAGCTGTGGTTGGAGGGAAGGGTGTATGGGGCGAGGCCAGAATGGGAAAGTGAGGTTTGCCCGGCTCAGAAAGGAGCGGGCCACCATCCCCCACTCCAAGGAGCTTGGATTTGTTCTCGAGATGCTAGGGAGCCAGGAACAGGTTTGAGCTGGCCGCTGGGGCCTGGTGAGGTCTGCATTATGGGCAGTGTGCAGTTGGAGGACTAGGAGAGCCTGGGGGCAGGAGGAGCAGGCCAGGAGGCCTTGAGAGAGACTGCGGTCGGTTGGGTTGGTTGGTTGGACCGGGAGGGCCGGGGCTCAAAGAGAGAGGACATACAAGAGTTCAGAGCTGTCAGGAGAACAAGAGCATCAGGAGTTCTAGGCATAGGGGAGGGATGGGGGAGAGGAAAAAGGAGAGGCAAGCTCAGTTTGCCATGTTAAGATTTCTGGCGTCCTTGGGTCACAGCAGGAGCTCAGAGGAGGGGAGGGGCCTGGGCACCTGCTTGTGCTGACACCACCCTGGCCCAGTGGCTCTGATCCCCATTTTACATATTAGGCTCTGAGAAGTGGGCCCTGAGAGCGGAAGAGGTGATCTGCCTAAGGTCACACAGCCGGGATTCAAACTTCAGGTTTTTCTGATGCCAGAGCTCATGCTGTCTCCACTGGGCAGCTCGGCTGGGTGACAGGGGTGAGAAGGTCCCTGAAGCCGACAGGAGACGGCTTCCGGCAGCAGCTTTGTTTTCTAGGCTGGGGTGACCCCACGGGAGGGGAGATCTGGCTTTGGGAGCATATGAGCCCTGGCTCTCTGTCCTCCCCACAGTTGCTGCCCCAGTCCTGGCCTCTCCAAACCTATGGGAGCCCAGAGCCTCTCAGCTGACATTTGCATAATTGTCCACCAGCCCTGACTCTGCTCCCTGTCCAGTGGAAGGGGTACAGAGATGTGGCTCTGCCCTCTGACGTTTGTCCCTCCTGACTCCCCCCTGCTCTGATGGGGCCTTCAGAGTCCACCTCCGCCAAGCTGACCTTCAAGGGCTCCTCCACCTCCTACTTGGGCCCCAGCGAGCCCCACTGGCCTTTCCAGCTCGTGACTCCACCCACCTGTCCATACCTAGCTCCCATCATCCCCAACTGCCCCCCCCCCCCCGACTTCCTGCACACCACCAGGTGTGCCCCTACCGGACTAGTCTCTCCACCTGGGATGCTCAGGCCCCACCCAGGAGATCTGAAGGAACCCTGCCCATCTGTCCATCTTCCCTGGGCTTTCCATCACAAATAAACCCTCTCCTGGCCGCTCTGCCAGTTCTGACTCCCTATTTCACATGTAATTGGGATGATTATGATGAGAGTGACAACAATGAAGAGTGACTGAGTACATCCTGTGCGTCCTGTCAGGTTATGAATTAAGTGACCTAATCCTCCCGACCATGGAGCCGGCACTGGTATTAAGCTGCACTTTACAGATTTGGAAATGGGGCCATGTGACCTTAGGCAGGCTGTCTGACCTCTGTGAGCCTCTATTTCCCCCTCCGGGAGACAGAGATGATAAAGGCACGAACCTCATGAGGTTTGTTGTGAGAATTAGGTGACCTGTGCCCCATGAGCCCAAACCTTGCCTCTGCCCTTCTCCAGAGCTATAGTCCTACCACTCAAGAGTTTATCAACAGCTTCCTGTTTTCTGTCTCACTTCTGCTGGCAGTCAGTTTTCTGGTTGGTTCTCCTCTGTCAAGCTGTGTGGCCGTGGGTCAGTCAGTCCTTTTCCTCGGACCTCAGTTTCCTGTTAAAGAAATCCGGAGGGTTTGGCCAGATGGTTCCTGGTGCTCCGCATCTGTGCTGAGACAGTAGCCACTGGTGACGTGTGGCTATTGAGCACTTGAAAATGGGCAACCCAATACCTCCGTGCAACTGAGGAACTGAGTTTCAGGTTTATGTAATTTCAAATCATTTTCATTTTAATAGCTACACGTGGCAAGTGGCTGCTGTATTGGACAGTGCAGGACAAGACTGAGAGATAAGGCTGGAGAAGAAGTTGGAGCCAGTGGTGAAGGCCTTGAGTGCCATGCTCGGGCTTTGTGCCCGTCTTCCCAGACAACATGGAAATCCTGCAGTGGGGTAGGAGGGAGAAGCATGGACAGATCTGTCCCGTATAGCAGTCACTCCAGGGGCACTTGGAGAATGCAGGGGCGGAGAAGAGCCTAGGGTCACAGTCCAGAAAAGCAGGGGTGAAAACCAAACCAGACGCAGTGGGTGTAGAGAGGAGAGAACAGATTGCAAGCCAAACCTGATGACTGATCGCATCGGTTGGTGGACAGTGGCAAGGATGACTCCTTGATTTCTTGCTTGGATGGCAGTGGGGGTGGGGGTGGCCCTCACTGAGATGGGCCCATGGGAAGAGCAGCAAGTTCGGTCTATTCCAGCATTCTCTGCCATGGTAACGTGTGTGTCCCTGTCTTCCCCCAACTCATGTGCACCCTCCTGAGGCATCATGGGTTGGGACTTGTCCCTCATCCCTCTGCCTGTTGCTGACACAGCACCATGTGGGCCCAAGGAGGCCTCCGCACGGGTTTGGAATGGGCAAAGGAGCGTTCCGTTGTCCTGGGGTCCAGGAGGAAGGGGCAGGCCTGTTCCCCTTGTTCCTCAGCCCTGGAAGCAGGGGTGATTTGTCCAAGTTCCTGGGGTGCCCTCAGCAATGTGAGCAACTCTGCCTCCAGAGCAGTTTTCTGAGACTCTGAGAAGCCACTTGGGGAGCTGAGTCTCATGTGGACCCGAGTCTTAAGTGAACCCATGAGGACACCAAGGCAGGGGATCAGCGTACCCGGCTCATCCCTCCGATTATCTGCGTGTTAGCCACATCCCAAGCCGGCCAGACCCGGGGCTGTCAGGAAGGGCCCAAGGAGCGATCATTCTTCGCACTTAGGTGAATGAGATTTGTCTGCTCCAATGACTCAGATGCGCATGGACCTGTTAGGAATGACTCTTGGCCATTCGTAACAGACACCTGACTAAGCAGCTGCAATTAGATGGTATGCTGCTTCTCTCTTGTGCTTCTCTCTCCCATAAAATTGTGCCTGGAGGAAAGGCCCCTGGGGCAGCGGTGTGCTGGAGCCAGCTTGCTCTAGTGCCTGTGAGTTGACTGTGCCTGGTGACCTCACATTGATCCCTTGAAATCGGCTTTGGTGGGAGTATTTACACCACAGAAATTGGCCAACACTGTAAATCAGGGCTTTTTTGGGGGGGGGGGGCAGCTTCCTAGCTCATCCCTGAGCAGTGCACCCCACAGTCATCAGGGACCCAGGCTCCTTCCTCCTCCTACCCCTCTGGTTTCAGCTTGCGACTTCCGTCTTTACCCGAGTGCCAGCCATTCTGTTCTATGTGAGCTTTCTGCCATCACAGCCCAGGCCGCTCCTGGCTTCCTGTCCAACTCCTGTTTCCGAGGCTGGCTCTTCCTCACCCTGTGGCTGTGTGTCATCTCAGGTGGCAGCTCAGAGGAGAAAAGCCTTCCCTGACCACCCTACCCCAACTCCCCCCTGCCCCCCACCGCCCCACCGTCCCACACTGCTTTATTTTCTCTAGAGCACAGACCATAATCCTTAATTACCTGGTGGTTTTGTTATTTCCCTTGCTAATTATCTCTCTCCCCCACTACACTGGAGGAGCCCTGTGGGCATGGACTGTCTGTCTTGTTCTCTGCTGTATCCCCCGTGCCTCAACAGTGCCTGGATATAGTAGTTGATCAAATATTTGTCACGTGAATAAGGGATAGGAAGCAAAGGTAATTTTGTTTTCTGCATTCTTCCTTTAGGGAGGCATCATGATCATCTTCCCATGTTGCTACCTAGTCTGTAAAGTTAGTCGGACTAGATGTTTTCTGAGGGCAATGAGCTGAGTGAGTGGGAGGGAGGTGAGGGTGAACAGGTAAGTCAGCTCCCTGGTATCGGTCACAGTGCAAGGTGACTGGGAAAACTGGGCCCTGCTCAGAGGCTTTCATCCACAAAGCAAACTTCCTTGACCCCATCTTAGTGTCGGGCTGTTGATGCACGCAGCGGGTAATAGAGCGGGGAATAGTAAAGGCCCCCTGTTGGACTTGGGCTAATATGGGGATGCACTAGGGACAGACAGGAGGACTAGTTACGATACAATGGGCTAAATGCCCAATAAATGCAGACAGCTGGACCTGTACTGGGGATGCGCACCTCAAACCACATTCATTCATTTGACAAATATGTATTGAGGCCCTACTGTGTGCTGAAAACTCTTCTAAACACCGGGGATACAACAAGCTGGACAAGACTCCTGCCCTCATGACAGTCACATTCTGTGGAGGAGACGAGCAGTAACACACTGTCGAATAAGTGAGCAAAAGCATCTTGGGCAGCAGAAAGTGCTAGGAAGACCACACAACAGGATGTGGGTGTAGGGGATGATGCTGTACGTGAGGTGACCAGGCAAGACCTCTCTGAGGAGGCGGCCTCTGAGCTGTTACGTTAATGACACAAAGGGACGGGCACCAGAAAATCTGAGTAGAGTGCACTGGCCAGAGGAGGCAGCAAGGGTGAAGTCAGGAGGTTGAGACCAGCCTACGATGGAGCAGCAGGAAGAAGGCCGCTTTGGCCGGATGGGAGTGAGGGGAGAAGGGCGGTGGAGACAGCCGTGGGACTAGCGTGAGGCGCGACATTGAAGCAGTCACCCCCAAACTCAGTGATCGAGATGGAGAAGACTTAATGCAATTTTTAAAAAAATCAACATGAAAGCAAAAAGCCCCATGATGAACAAAATATCAGCATTTTAAACAAAAAACCAGATCACTAGCAGTGTCGTGCTGAGCTATCCTGGAACCTGAGGCAAAGGAAAAGTCAGTACTGCTGATCCTGTCCTTATCTGAAGTTTCAAGATGTTGTGTTTTATGGATTTTTTATCGCTGTTTGTCACGGGCATCATCACTATGGAAGACGTGTCACCTCATCTCAAGATGATGGTCTCCAGAACCAGACTGCTTGAGTTCCAATTATGGCTTTACCCTTACCTGCTTAGCTGCATGCTTTCAGGCCAGTTTCTTGACTTCTCTGTACCGATTTTAACGTCAAAAAATGGGGCTAATAGTGCCTACCTCTGTGTCATTCCGAGGATTAAATGACCCAACGCAAGCAAAGGACTGAGGACAGCGCCTAGCCGGCGCTGGACGCGTTAGCCGTAACAGCGGGCAGTGGTACAGCCTTGGTACCCACGGAAGGATTCTAAGCGGGGAGTGTCTGCCGGCAAATCAGGCTGGGGCAGAATATATGTGGAGGCGGGTTGGAGACAGGAAGACCACAAGCTCCTAGGATGGCTAGGGAGGCGGCTGTTGCAAAACTCCAGATGAGCGATGGGAAGATGAAAGCAGCCTGGATATTGGGAGACTTGGGGGTTACTGAGCTGTGCGGGGAGGAGGATGTTGGGCCAGATCTGGGGAGCGCGACGGCGGTCGCCCCGGCTCTGGGTCACCCATCCCCGCCTCGTGTTGTTCCAGAGGGAGCTGAAGGAGCAGCTTCAGGCCCTTCAGGACAGCGAGCGGGAGCACACGGAGGCGCTGCAGCTGCTCAAGCGACAGTTGGCAGAAACGAAGGTGAGCCAGGCCTGGGCGCAGGGGCGGGTCCTGCGGGGTGGGCGGGGCGTGGGGGCGGGGCCGTCTAGGAAGAGGGGGCGGGGCGTAAAGGTGCCAAACGTATTCTGAGAGGGGCTGGGGTGGGGGTGTGGAACGGAGGCTGGGGCTCACCTGAATGTAAACGGGACAGGACCCATTCCCAGGACTGAGGGCAATGATTTGGGCTGGTGCCTGGCTTTAAGGGTGGGGCTCTTTCTCCCTTCCTGCCCTGGGTGGAAGGTGAGGTGGGACCAGGGACCCTCAGGAAAACTCCCAGTCCTGCAGGGCTGGGAGAATGTACCTGGTCTCTTTTTCCTCTCGCCTTATTAAACACGCCCACCCAGGGGCACCTGGGTGGCTCAGTCGGTTAAGCCTCCCGCTTGGGTTGAGGTCGTGATCTCATGGTGAGTGGGCTTGAGCCCCAAATGGGGCTTCGGATTCTGTGTCTCCATCTGTCTCTACCCCTCCCTCGCTTGTGATCAGTCTCTGTCTCTCTCTCTCTCTCTCTCTCTCTCTCTCTCAAGTAAATAAATAAACATTAAAAAAACAAAACCACTCTGGCCCATTGCCAGAGGAGCCAATCCTGAGTATGTGCCCTCGAAGCCCTCCTGATGATTTGTGACCCAGCCTTTGTATCAACCCCCTCTTAAACTCGGACAGTGGGCCAAACCCTCTAGTCTCTGGCTGCAGTGGTTTGAAAAGAAAGGCTTCTTCTTGACCTGAGAAGGAGGCCCTGGATTCTGATCCAGCCACTAACTCACTGTGTGACTTTGGCTAAACTGCATACTCTTCTGGGCCCCCAGTCTTCCCATCTGTAATGGAGACTCTGCCAAGGTCTTTGCAGCCCTGAAGTTCTAGATCCCGTGGGCTCCCTCTGAGTTCCCCCCACAGATGTCTCACCAACGGGACAAGGCTTGCTTTGATTTCTGCCCTTTCTGGGACCAAAAACTGGCGGCCAGGCCCAGCTGCTAACCTCTACAGTGATTTCAGCCTGGCCCCACTCACTAGCAGGGGTACAGCTGCCGGCAGCAGCTGGAGCAGAGCCTTAGGAATTTTCTGGGCCTCTGAGGGGTCAGCCTGGGGCCCGGAGAGGCCATTGGAGATCCAGATCTGTGCCTCGGCTTGGCCACCAACCCGTGTGGGGTCTTGGGAAGGTCATGACAAACATTTCTTCAGAGAACATTCTGGACTGCCTGCAGGCAGGACCCTCAGCAGGCAACAGATGAGAACAGTTAGAGGACTCTAGCCTATTTGCCTCCCACAGCCTCAGTTTCCCCATCTGTCCGGTGGTTCAGCACCTCTCAGGTGAAGAGAAGCTAATGGAAGCCTCTGTGTGAATGAGAGCGGAATATTATGGTCTGGTTTTCCCCCCAGCAATCTCTTCTCTCCACTCCCCATTGTTTTTCTCCACTGACCTTTTCCTCCCCTGCTTTCCTGTCCATCTGTCTACCTCTGGGGGGTCCTGTGGGGCCAGCTCCCCCTCCAGTTCCCCCAGCCCTGCTTCCTGTCTGGACTGGGGTGTTTATACAAGAAATGCCTATGGATGCTTTGGAGGTCATATTTCACCTGGTGCCTGACTCGGCTTTCCTGCAGAGCTTGCCCCTCCAGTGGCCCAGCCTGAGGGCCTGTCTGATCTCCCTCCCCAGGCCCAGTGTTTTCTTTGGTCGGTCCTGACCAAGTGACGCATTCTTGGCAGGGTATTTTTCTGAAGCAGCCCCAATTCCTCCAAGCCCCAGTGTATTCCCAGGGATGTGGTGGGCTGGGGTACGGGCTACTTTCCCAGCCACAGCACCAGAGGGACTGGGGGTGGGGTGGGGGTGGCTCTGCCCTAGAAAGAAACTAGAATAAACGGGGCACACCGGTTGAGTGGAACCTTTCTCTGTGCGGGTAATTGTGTTTCCCATTCATTGTTTCACTGAACCCCGCGGAATGTCATCTCTATGACAGCGGGACTCCCCAGAACCTAGCACAGTGCCTCCCACACACAATCAGTAGTTGTAGAACAAGTGAGTGTGTGCGGGGGGTTGGGGGGGAGGCAACTTTTGATGGAGGAATGTTATCTCCATTTTATTGGCAAGGAAACTGAGGCACAGAGAGGTTGAGGAACAAGCCTAAGGCATCACAGCTAGTAAGTGGCTAGTTGGCAGCTTACTGTCCAGTTTTGTCAGAACCTAGTTCTGGCGTATTCCAGGCATGTGCTGGGGTGTCCTCAGCAAGATCTATGGCTTTGTGGTCAATAGGACAGGTAGGCTGGGAGGGGGGAGGACCTCTCAGGGACAGCCTTGAATCACGTGTGGTGGCTGGCTGTCACTCCGATGTTGTTCTTTTGAGCTGACCTCTCCCTGCCTGTCTCCCTTTTCCTACCCATCTTCTTTCGTCCTGGAGACACTAGCCCGTACCCTAAAAAGAAGACAGAGTCTGCACTCACCTCTGCAGAGCAACTTTTGGCAAGACTCTTTCCCCCTTCACCTCTCAAGCAGGTTCTGACTGCCAGCCTGTGCCAGGCCCTGGGATGGGCACAGGAAGCGCAAGGCTGAAAAAGACGTCATTCCTACCCCCGGGGGGCTCATCCACTAGCTGGAGCCACATAAAATGTGAGACTGTGTATTAGGAATATTTACAAAATGCTCTGGAGACATTTAACTATTTAACTGCCTGAAAAAGTTAGGGAGGATGTCACCGAGGAGGTAGCTTTCAAGCTGGGTCTTGCAGGATGAGTAGGAGTTTGCCTGTTGAATAAAGAGTTTGTTGGGGGTGGGGCCCATTCTAGGCAGGTGTAATTACAATGCAGTGGCACTAGAGAGGTGAGCTGGGGTCAGATTGAGGACTCTGAATGCCAGGCTAAGGAATCGAGTGTTTTACTAGTTATCAAGGAGCCAAGAAATGTTCCTAAACACAACATTGGCTTCGACCCACTTTGCACATCAGAAGGGTCACTCTGGCAGTGAATTTGTTGCCAAAGACCCAGAGTTGACTTGCGGACTGAGAGAGTTGGATGGGCTGTGGGATCCCAGGAGTATGTGTAGTTGAGGCAGGTGGAAGGATGAATGTGGTGCTCAGGAGACACTCAAGACCATGGCTAAGGACACGGAGCCATCCTCAAAGCCATGGGGTCAAACAGGAAGGAGGCCATGTAGGTGAGAATGGAAGGAGCTGGCCCAGAGAGAGCAGCCATAGAGGTGGGAGGCAAACCAGAACCTGCCGCCGGTAGAGGGTGGCCAGTGCACCAAACACTGTCATAGAGGGGTTGAGAAGGAGCCGGAAGGGGTGGCCGTGGGATTTGGGGTCCTTGGAGGGCAGCAGCAGATGATGCAGGAAGGGCAGGCCCCGTCACCCCCGCCGTGACCCGCACAGAAGCCTCAGGGTGCAGGAAGGGGCGCAGGGAGGCCACAAGCAGCCTGGCTGTTCATCCCCAGCTTCTCCCCCGCCCCCTTTGTCTGCCTGGCGCTCTGGGTGGGCATGCGCGGGGAGGCTGGCCCACTGCCAGCACTTCTTCCTGCTGCCGCGACAGGAGGGAACTGGCCCTAATTGAGCCTTTGTTGAACCTCCCACAGAGCCCTGGGCACTGAACACAGCGGGGTCTCTGACTCTGTGAACTCCCAGCCAGAATCCCACAAAGTAAAATTGCAGAGGCAGGTCCCACACGCTGCTGCTGCCTGGCCACACTTCTGTACTCCGTGTTGTCCTGACTCCGGCTGCTCCCCACACCCCCGGTTGACATCCTGCCCCTCCTTCGGGCCCCAGCTCAGAAGCCATCTCTCAGTGAAGACTTTTAGGGTGTGCCTGTTAGAATGGATCCCCTTTAATAACCAGGCTCTTTTTCTGCACTTCAGACAATGGCGTGCATTTTGTGAACATGCCCTCGCTTAGTCTTCACCAGAACCCTGCGACGTGCTTGCGTTACCCCTTTCACAGAGAAGAAAACAGGCTCAGAGACATTAGGCAACCGAGGTTTCCACAGCTAGAGACCCAGAGCTGGGATTCTCACCCAGGCTGGTGGGTACCAAAGCCTGTGCCCTGCACCGCCCAGGCCCCTCCTGGGCCTGCCAGTGCCCGCGGGAACAGAGAAATGTGCAAGTCCAGTCTTGCCTCCTGTGATCGTGGCTTTTGCCTCCAGCTCTTGTTTTTCAGCCAGGGGGTCTCAAGGATGAGCGACCGCCAAGGTTTGCCCGGCACATTGCAGTTCATAAAGTTCTCTGCCATCCATGATCTCCTTGTCGTCTTTGCTTGAACCCCATGCGTGATTTTTTAAATTTTAATTTTATCGTTTGTTTGTTTTTAAGACTCCATGCCCAACACGGGGCTTGAACTCACAACCCTGAGATCAAGAGTCTTATGCTGTACTGACTAAGCCAACCAGGCACCCCTGAGTGATTTTTTTTTTTTTTTAAAGAAAGACCTCACTGTATCCTGGACTGAACTCAGCGTCTCTTCCTGCCCCCCTGTTCTCCCCCAGCTTCTCTGTCCCTCCTACCCCCAAGCCAGAAATCTGGGCATCATCCTCACACCTTTCTTTCCTGTACCCCTACAGCCAGCCTGCCAGTCACCAGGGCTAAAGAGACTGCCCCCAAATGTCTTTCAAGCCCACAGCCCCTCTAGTGCAAGCCTCAGTGTCTCACCCAAAGCACTTCATGAGTGTCCTGATGGGCACGTGGAAGTGTGTGCCATCCCGGCCATGCCAGCCTGACATGCCATTGCACTTTAACAGGTGCCGTTCCCACCACGGAGTGTGCCCTTCCCCACCCTTTCCTCTCGCCGCGCCAAGGCTCTCGGTTTCCTCCTCTCTCCCAGGGGTCACCCCATCTGCTCCCCCTGGCATAACCCCTGATGACTGTCCCCACAGTCTTCCACCAAAAGCTTGCGGACCACCATCGGTGAGGCCTTCGAGCGGCTGCACCGGCTACTGCGCGAGCGGCAGAAGGCCATGCTGGAGGAGCTGGAGGCGGACACGGCCCGCACGCTAACAGACATTGAGCAGAAAGTCCAGCGTTACAGCCAGCAGCTGCGCAAGGTGCAGGAGGGGGCCCAGATCCTGCAGGAGCGGCTGGCCGAAACCGACCGACACACCTTCCTGGCTGGGGTGGCCTCCCTGTCCGAGCGGTACGTGCCTGCCACCGGCTGCCTTCCCCAGACGGGCATCCCGTCCCCAGCCTGTGTGGGGAGATGGCCCTGGAGGCAGATGGGGTGGTTAGCAGAGAATTCATTCACTCACATCTTCATCAGACAGTTATGGGGCATTGGCTGTGTGCCAGAGCCTGGTCTAAGGCTTTATGTGTTTCTATCGTTCTATATGTAATAAGTAGAATCATAGAATATTACTTACAGTACAATGTTATTTATGTTATAGTACAAGTACATATTATAGTCTTTATAATAACATTGATATTATTGATAATAAATAATATTTATATTATTATAATCCTGTTAGCTCCCTTGCTGTCATCTCCATTTCACACGTGTAGAAACAGGCACAGAGAAGCCACATCAATTGGCCGAGGCCCCTCATCTAGTATATGACAGAGCCAGGATTCAACTCCAGGTCTCTCTTGTCCCATCGCCACCGTTAGAAATAATAACACTTAATTATCGGTCTGTTGATGATCAATACTGACAGCTAACATCACGTATTTGGTGTTGACCGTGAGCCAAGCACAGTGATAAGCATTGTACATACATGACGCCATGTAATCCTCACCACAAGCCTAGGAGGCAGGTGCTATCATAGCACCCATTTTAAAGATAAGGAAACTGAGGCTAGGAGAGGTAGGAAGTGGCGCAAGCAGGCACTTGAACCTGGGGCTGGCAGACTTTAAATACACGGCCTTGCTCCCTGTCAGCTGCCCTGAAGGTGGCTGTGGGTTCCCCCGTGTGTTGGGACAGAAATCCGGCCCCCAATGCAGCCTGCTCTCCTGCTTTCCTTCCAGGCTTAAAGGGAAAATCCATGAGACCAATCTGACTTACGAAGACTTCCCGACCTCCAAGTACACAGGCCCCCTGCAGTACACCATCTGGAAGTCCCTGTTCCAGGACATCCACCCAGGTAAGGCCCTTCCTGCCAGTTACCAACAGGGCCAACGAAGAGGCAAGGGTTATCCTGGGCAGGAGCTAAGGGTGGGGGGGGGGGGGGGTACATCCCAGCCCAGCTGCCTGCTCTAATCACAGCCTGGGGGCAGGGCAGAGGGATGAGAAGAGTTTCTTGCTGAGCACCTACTGTGTTCCAGGGCTCGTGCTGGGCACCTGCGTAATCACTCAGCTCAGTGAGTCCTCATACAACCATGAGGTCGGTTCCATTAGTGTATCCATTCTCCAGATGAAGAGACTGAGGCGTTGGACAGTTCATTCATCCATCCTGTACATTCAGCACATATCAAACCCCCTGCTTCACACCACGTGCTAGTCTAAGTGTTGGAGATGTAGCCGTGAGCAACACAGGCAAAAGGTCCCTGCCTTTGTGGATCTTACATCATAAGGAGAGAGAAAATAAAAAGTAAATAAGTAAATTCCATAGTTCATTAGATAAGGATAAAAGATAAGGAAGGGAGCGAGGGGATGTTGAGGTAGGATAGAGATTTTAGGTGGAGGACCCAGTTAGAAGACCTCACCGAGAAGGAAGCAAAGAAGTAAAGGCCTGGGGGCAGCTGGGAGGCTCACTCAGTTGGGCGTCTGACTCTTGATTTCAGCTCAGGTCGTGATCTCACAGTTTGTGGAGCTGAGTCCCACATTGAGCTCTGCACTGACAGTGCGGAGCCTGCTTGGGTTTCTCTCTCTCTCCCTCTCTCTCTCTGCTCATTCTTTCTCTCTCTCACTTCCCCGACTTTCTCTCAAAAATAAATAAATACTGAAGAAGAAAAAAAAAAGGAGTAAAGGCCTGAAGGAAGAAGGAGAGTGATCCATGCAGGTTTCTGAGGGAAGAGTGTTCCTGGCGGTGGGGATAGCAAGTACAAAGGCCCTGAGGCAGAGCAAGCCTGACATGTACAAGGAACAGTGAGGAGACTCATGTGGCTAGAGTAGAAGAGAGTAGAGGTGAGGAGGTCAGGGAGGCAGCAGTGGCCAGCCCGTGAGGGCCTACAGGCCAGCGTGAGAACTTCAGATTTCACGCTGAGTGAGATGGGAGCCGTTGGAGGGTTTGGGGACAGGCAGTGACGTAAGCTTAATTTCCTAGCGGCTCCCTCTTGCTGCTGGGTTGGGACCGGACTGAAGGGGATGGAGGGTGGAGGCTGGGAAACTGTGGTGGAGGCTACCACAATACTGCAGGCGAGGTGATGGTGGCTTGGAGCAGGGTGATGGCAGTGGAGGTAGAAAGGAGTGATCAGATTTAAGATATATTCTGAAGGGAGAGCCGACAGGATTTGCTAACGAAAGGGAGAGAACTGGGGTGAGAGAGAAAGAAGACAAGGAAACTACAGCGATTTGGGCTGAGGTGCCTGGAAGGACAGAGCTGTAAGCGTGTGAGGTCTGCAGTACCGATGAGATGTCCAAGTGCAGGTGTAGAGAAGGCAGTTGGGATGACACGTGCAGTACAGGACAAGGGTCAGGGCAGTGTCGGCATCGCGTGGACAGTATTTGATGAGCCTAGGTGAGATCACCTAGAAAGTGAGAGTGGAGAGAAGAGAGATGAAGTCACTCTAAACTTTGGAGCCCTGGGGCACTCCTAGAGGTTAGGGACAGGAGGGAGACCCAGCCAAGAGGACCAGGAAGGAGCAGCCAGAGAAGTGGGAGGGGAACCTGGGTGAGTCCTGGAAGCCAAGTAGAGAGTGGCTAATGGCAACAAAGGCCGCTAAGCCAAGTGAGAGGACCCGGAACTGACTGTTCTCTGGCAATATGGAGGTCTTCAGTGACAAGAGCTTTGGTGGAGCCACAGGGGCCTAAGCCGGATAGGAAGCTGTCCGAGAGAGAGAAAGGGACATGAGGCATCTGGGTGGCTCAGTCAGTTGATTTGATTTGGCTGAGCATCCAACTTGATTTCAGCTCAGATCATGATCCCAGGGCCGTGGGATCGAGCCCTGCATTGGGCTCCAGGCTGAGCGTGGAGCCTGCTTGGAATTCTCCCTCTCTCTCTCTCTCTCTTCACCACCCCCCCCCCCGCCTTCACTCATGCTTGCTTGCACACGCACTCCTCTCTAAAAATTAAAAAAAGAGAGAATGGGAGGGGAGCGAGTGGAGACAGTGCTTTCAAGGAGTTTTATTTAAGGGAAGGAGCGAGAAGGCAGCAGAGGCTGTTGAAGGTGGGAGAAGTAACAGCCTATCTGTGGGTGATGAGAAAGACCCAGTGGCAAAACCGAGGATGCAGGGCAGAGAGAGGTGCTGCAGCGACAGCCAGGAGTGGGGTCTGCTGCTGCCTCTTCTGACAGCTCATCTTCAGGAGCCCAGAGGAGACAGAATAAATGGGCAGCGGTGGGAGCTGGAGGGAACTCTCTGCCCATAGCCTCCCCTTTCCCAGCGAGGTAGGAAGCAAGGTCATCCGCTGAGATGATGATGGGCAAGAGGAGGTAATGGGAGGTTTGCTGGGAGAGAAGGTCTGAACAGGTTTCTAGTAGAGTGAGTAGACCCTGGGACCCGAAATCATACAACCTACAAAGGCACCACGTCCTTTAGAGGTAAGACAAGGATATAAAGGGGAATCCTCCCTCAGAGGTCGGCACTATTATAATCCTCATTTTTTCAGATGAGAAAGCAGGCACAGAGCTGTTAGGAACAGATGTCTGAACCGGGCGCTGAAGGCTTATGGCTTTGCCACTCGGGGAAGGCTGGGGCCTGGTGGTGCCTCCAGACTGTCCCCAGTGTGGGGAGCTACATGGGCAAAGGCAGTGGGGGAGGAGCATGAATGAACCCAGGATGCTCATGATCGGGCCTTCCAGGTAGGGATGGAGAGAGGCTGAAGGCACCACTGAGCATGTGAATGCTGGACAGAGATGGGCGGTTGGTTCCCTGTAGGTGGCTGAGGACCACACTTGATGTATCAATACTGATTTCCCAGGAGTGAAGGGACAGCTCCTGGTACTTTTTTTTTTATTAATTTTTAAAAAAAATATTTATTTAAAAAAAATTTTTTTAATGTTTATTTGTTTTTTGAGAGAGAGAGGGGCAGACTGCAAGCAGGGGAGGTGCAAAGAGAGAGAGACAGAGACAGACACAGAATCTGAAGCAGGCTCCAGGCCCCAAGCTGTCAGCACACAGCCCGACGTGGGGCTCAAACTCACAAACTGTGAGATCATGACCTGAGCCGAAGTCAGACACTTAACCAACTGAGCCACCCAGGCACCCCATTCCTGGTACTCTTAAATCTGGATCTGTGCCTAGTCTGGGGAAGGGCGCATTTTCCAGCAGACTGGGGGGACTCTGGGTTATCCTCTTGGGGTCCTTCTGGCCTCTATGTGCTCCTAGACGTGGAGGGACCTCCACACTGAGACCCAGCAGGATGAGGGCCACACATGGATGAAACTGCTTAACTCAAGGAGGCAAGAAGCGCGTCCCCCACCATTGACCCAGGGCAGCCCCTCGGGCGGCTGGTCTCAGGAGCTCTATCTGTCTCGGCTACCACCTGCTGCGTCCTTGTGATAGCTTAGAGAGGCAATCCAGGCACCTCGGCCTGACGATCCAGGCCCTATAAGACCTGCGCCCCGCCATTCTCTCACTCTCCCTTCCACATCATACTCAGCCACACCGAACCATCTTCTGGTCTTAAATGAGCCATATTCTCCCTCCTCCACTTTCACACATGCTGCTCTCTTGTGCCCTCTACACAAACCTCAGGCTTTGATGACAAACTCCTACTCCCCTTCATGTCTTAGTTCATAAACACCTCCTCTGGGAAGCCTTCCTGGGTTTCTTCAGGTAGCCCTGCACTTTTCTGATCTCATTCTTTTGTCAATGTGTGTGTAGCTGTCTGTGTCGCTAGACTTTTAGCTCAGGGTCAGGCCTGGGTCTAATTCATCACCGTAGATCCCTAGAGCAGCCAGCACGGTAAATGTTTGTGGAAAAGTAAATAAAGAAATGAATGAATCCGAGTCTCAGTTCTGCTACTAGAATAAAGTAGGTACTCAGTAAGTATTTTTGAATGGAACTTGCCACACATCCTGAACAAGTCACTTCTCCTCTGAGCCTCAGTTTCCTCCTCTGTAAAATAGGGATGTTAGCCCCTTCCCAACTCCCTCACAAGTGAGTAAATGGATGTGGGAACTTGCTGGTTGCCCCAGAGCAGGGTTTCTCAACATCAGCACTATTGACATTTGGAGCTGGATAATTCCTTATTTAGGGGGCTGTCCTGTGCATGATAGGATGTTCAGCAGCATTCCTGGTATCTACCCAACTAGATGCTCCCCTCCCCAGTTTTGACAACCAAAAATGTCTCCAGACATTGTCCAATGACCCCTGTGAGGCAAATTGCCCCAGTTGAGAACCACTGACCCAGAGAAAACTGCGTGGAAGAGGGGCTGAAGGAGCAGTAGTCTGTGCCCTGAACATCCTGCCAAGGATAGCGGTCCCTGGGGAGTTCAGAGACCAGTGACCTGGTTAGCCAGGCCCCTTCCTTTGTCTGTAGGGCCTGTGAAGTCACTATGGCTCCCCTGCCAGCACCAAGGCCCTTTATGTCCAGATGGGAGGGGCAGGCGCCCCCAGGGAACTAGCCCATGGATTCTAGCAGCTTCCTGCCTGCCCTGCTTCCAGTTTGGGCTTCCTATTGGGTCATCTGAGAACTCCATTTAGCACCTGTCACTCCCCTTGCTTTGGAACCTCCACTCTCTACCCACCACCCACCCCCTGTCCCACCCTTCAGCCGACATTGGAAACCCTCCAACTGCCTGGCCTGATTGGTGCTGCCCCCAAGCACAAACTTTCTCCCCAGCCAGACCAGGTGGCCTCTGCTCCCAGGACACCAGACACTGCCTGCCTTCTTTGCTTTTACCATCTGCCTCTTCTGGGCGGCTCGCCCCTCCCCCTGCTCACCTGAATGCAGTCATTTGTGGGTTCCAGCGTGCTCACCACCTAGCTGTGTAGCCCAGGGCAAATTACTGCCCTCTCTGGGCCAGTTTTCTCCTCTGTAAAACAGGGATGGAGAAGATGTGATTTATCTCCCAGCCTAGGGATAAGAATTAAATAAAATTATCTATTTGTGATAATAATCCTGGAACTTAGTAAGAACTTGATACTTGTTTATCATTATTATAATGACAAATCAGTTGGTTCCTCAGTCTTGCTGAGCAGGCTTTCTGGAGCCACACAGAGGAAAGAACACGGTGTGACAAGGCTTTAACTCAAGTTCCAACTGTACTTCCACCCCAAGTGGCAACCTGAGCAGGCTACTTAACTCAGAGAAGTCTCCTTGGAGCCTCAGTTTCCTCTTCTGGAAAATGGGATGGTAACTTGCACTCCTGGGGCTGCTGTGGTATTCCCATGAACCAGTGGGTGTGAACGTGTTTCTCAAATGCCAGTATGGCGCAGAGGGGGCCAAAGAGGTGGGAGAACTGGGGCAGCAGATTATGTAAGGGCCTGGCCAGAGGAAAGAGCTGGCAGCGTCTCCTGTCCTATCAGGCTTCTGAAGGGTCAAGCCACTGTCCTTGAGAACAAAGAGGAACCAGCCATCTGCTGCCAAGTGACAGTACTTGACTAGGGGGTTTCTCTGCTGCTTGGGCCTGTGATGTGTGGTTGAAGATGGCCAGAACACATTTTCCTGGGGCCTCCACAGTCCATGCCCGCCCTAAATGCCTTTGACCTCGAGGTCTCAGGCTTAAATGGGCTGCTTTAATACCTGCTTTTTGTTTTTATAAAACAGTGTGTCAGGACCTAGAAAAGATCTCTGATCTGTAGTATAGTGAACCCCAGGGGACTGGTTTGTTTTGCTGAGGTCTGGCACTTCTCCCAAGGATAAAGGATGGGTGGAGGGATTGCCAGTCTCCACCCCGGACTGACGTCTCAGAGCGGAGAAAAGGTGTTGCTAGGCCCCCTTCTAGGTCTGTCTGTGGTCTGAAGGCTGTTACTCCTGCCAGCCGTCGCCTCAGGGAGGGTGGGAAGGAGGGCTGGAAGACAGAACCTCTGTTTATGAGGAGATGGGAGACCCTGGAGGTGGACCCCAGCCTGTCCTTTGGAGTGTAAAAAGCTTCTGAGAGTCAGGCCACGCCCTATGCTAATAAGAATACCAGGCCCCGCCCCTAGCCCTGCCCCTGAGATGTGGAACCCAGCACCCAGTTATCAGGCCCCTCCCCCACCTAGTCCCGCCTCTACTGCCAGCACTGCCCAATGAACAGCAGGCCCCGCCCCTAGGCCCACCCAATGAGTGGCGGGCCCTGCCCTCACCCAGTCCCCTGGGCTTCCAAGCTGAGGCTCCACGCCCAAGGAGCTGGCACTCTACGCAGTCAGGATTTCCTCTGCACTGCAGGCTCATCTTTGTGGGCCCAATCTCAGAACCACTGAGAGCCCACTTGGCTGCCTCCTGGAGCGCCCTCCCCACTCGTCGGTGGCACTGGAAGTGGCCCACGTTGCCCCACATTAGGCTTGAGAGTCTGGGGCTGAGCCCTCCATCTGGTGTGCTAGTGTCTCCGCCCCTCCCCCGCCCCGTCGCACGGTCCTTCTGCCCGGAGCTGCAGTTCCTGCCTGTTGCTGACCTCCTAGATCATCCTGAGCACCACAGGCTCCCGCGTGGCACTCAGAACTGCCGCTGCCCACACCTTGGCTTTGTGCGTGCTCTAACCCTTCCTCTGTACACGCCTGAGTGTGACCCGCATTCCACAGCCGGGAGGAGTGGCCCATCTGTGTCTAATTAGATTTTTCTTTCCCTTACCTCCCTTCACACATAACTTCCTACACCTCCCTCCACCTCTCACCTCCTGACCCCACTGTGGGAATTCCTACATTCCATGTGGCAGGAGCCTCTGGTTCTGACAGGCTGCCCTGTGACCGCTCGGACCACAGGGTAAAACATATGTCCACTGATCCAGTGTCTTCCTTCCCCTGACTCCCCCTCTTCCACATCCCTGGATAGAGAATTGTGATTCCATTGACTGACCCCTCTATTCACAGGGCTAATTGTTTCCATGCATCCCTCTGAGTTCAAAGAACAGGAAAGGAGAATGTAAAATGCAAAACTAAATTTACTCCTAACGGAGCTCGTGGAAAGAGCTTGATGTAAGTCAACGGTCAGCTTTGTTAGTGGCCTTGTGAACGGGAGCACCAGTTCAGAAACTGGCTGTTACTCCCTGTTGGTGACAGTTGCCACCACTGAGGCGTTTTATTTCTGTGTGTGCGTGCAGCCAACAGAGGTGATAGAAGGAGGGGGTAAGGCTCCAGCCAAGTGTAGTCATGCTCCTGCTTCACCAGATAACGAAACCGCCAGAGAGCAGGATGAAGAAATTGTTCGCTCCTGGGTACTGGCAGCAGGATTCCTTTTCCTCACCCTTCCTCGCCTCTGTCTTGCTCTGGCCTGGAAATGGTCATCCAGGCTCAGGAAGGCCACTTCCAGGTTCTCCATCTTCTGGTTGGGCATCAGCTCCGTCACGGAGGAGAGAGTAAATAGAACCCTTGGCATGAGAGTGCATGAGACTCTGAGAGCCAGACCTGCTAAGCCAGTGTGGCCAGCCCGGAACAGGATGACCCAGCCTGTGCCACCTGTCCACGAGAACACAAGCAAGGGCCAGTTTAATTTGGTGAGCCTTTCTGGAAACGCTCACCATGCCTGTCTCTGTGCTGGGCACCGGGCGCACAAGGGACAGCCTATCTGCATGGTACACAGCCCTTACCCTCCTGGTGCAAATGGTGCAAAAAGATGTGGGCACAGAAGACAATACCCCTTATACAACCAGAACACAAAATTAAGGAATTTCAGAAGAAAGAGCAACCAGGGAGCAACCACCTTCCTGTGGGCAACCAGGAAGCCTTCTCACAAGATGGGCCCTGGAGTTGAGCCTCATGCAGAGGTGATTACAACAAGCAGGGAGGAGGCAGTGGAGGGGCAGTCCGGGTGAAGGTGTTGGGGCTGCGTGTGGTGGAAGTGACGTGTGACAGGTAGAGCTGGGGCTGGATTGCACATGACCTTGCTTAGTCCTCGCCCTGCCTTGGAGTGCTGGGTGACCTGAGATTAGTCACCTCTCCTCCCTGGGTCTCATTTTCCCCATCTGTCAAGTGGAAGAGTCGGCCTAGAATCCATGGTTTTCCGCTTTTTCAGACCTGTCACCTACATTTCATAACAAATAGTTTGCAATGTCTCAAAGGTAATAATAACCTTTCCACAACTGCACTATGTATATAAACTTGAGAAACGTATATATACAGGTATGTATATACATACTCTGATGACAATGTAAAGGAAAAATAGAAGGAAATGATTCATAATAAAATATTGTGTATGCCAATCTGTACATGCTCACTCACAGCCCCAGTGGAAAACATAATGAAGCAGTCAGGTGCTCACACCGTAGATGAAACACGACTGTGCCTCACATATGGTCCACAACAGGTAGGTTATATGAGTCAGTGGCATTTTTCTCAGACATATACTTTCCCGAAAAGTGAACAATTCTCAGCAAAGTTCCAAACAAACCAAGTTCAGTCTCCCCTCAGTTTACATGGTAGTAATACTCAGTCTGTTAAAACTGTACAAAATGATTTCCTTCCCGGAGCACTTGGGTGGCTCAGTCGGTTAAGCATCCAACTTCAGTTCGGGTCATGATCTCCTGGCTTGTGGGTTCAAGTCCCCCGGTAAGGCTCTGTGCTGACAGCTCAGAGCCTGTAGCCTGCTTCGGATTCTGGGTCTCTGTCTCTCTCTGCCCCTCCCCTGCTCACGTTCTCTCTCTCTCTTTCTCTCTCTCTTTCTCTATCAAAAATAAACATAAAAACTTTAAAAAAAGATTTCCTGTTTATACATAAAAGGGAGTTAAGTTGTAATTTGAGGTCATTATAAAAGTGATTTTTCATCCACATGATTGGCTGCTTGAGCATTTGAAAATTTATGGGTGGCAAAGGGGTCGTGGGACTTCCCTGTGCATTTCATTCAGGGCATTTACAAATTTTTTTAAATTTTTTTAATGTTTATTATTTTAATGTTTTTTTTTATTTTTAATTTTAATTTTTTTAATGTTTATTTTTGAGAGAGAGACAGAATGCAAGCTGGGGAGGGGCAGAGAGAGAGGGAGACAGAATCCAAAGCAGGCTCCAGGCTCGGAGCTGTCAGCACAGAGCCCGACCCGGGGCTCAAACTCACGAGCTGTGAGATCCTGACCTGAGCCAGAGTCGGATGCTTAACCAACTTGAGTCACCCAGGCGCCCCTCATTCAGGGCATTTAGATGCATGGATCCCACCTACTGAGAAAACCCACACCCCACCCCACAGGTTTCCTTATCCCCCAGTCCCAGGGTGATTACCAGCACCTGGGATAATCTTTAAGCTCTCTCAGTTCTGAAGTTCCCTAATTCTGGATTTCATTATGGTTTACTCAGCAAACTTTTGTGGGGTGCCCACTATGTCCTTGTCCCAGGCATTGGCAACGAACAAGCAGCCACAGCTTCTGCTCCCCTGCAGCCAGGCTTAAATCTGGAAGGACTTCAGCTATCGCCCTTCCATTTTACAGAGGAGGAAGCTGAGGACCAGAGAGGGCAGGCATCACATGTGTTCAGCATCACACAGCCTCCTGGGCACCAACCAGAACCTGGCCCTCGGGGAGACACCACAGAGTGGATCCCCAACCTTCTCTCCACTTATCTTTCCTCCCTCCTCCGCCCCCTGCAGTGCCCGCCGCCCTGACCCTGGACCCGGGCACTGCCCACCAGCGCCTGATCCTGTCCGACGACTGCACCATCGTGGCCTATGGCAACCTGCACCCACAGCCGCTGCAGGACTCGCCAAAGCGCTTCGACGTGGAGGTGTCGGTGCTGGGCTCCGAGGCCTTCAGCAGCGGCGTCCACTACTGGGAGGTGGTGGTGGCGGAGAAGACCCAGTGGGTGATCGGGCTGGCCCACGAGGCGGCCAGCCGCAAGGGCAGCATCCAGATCCAGCCCAGCCGCGGCTTCTACTGCATCGTCATGCATGATGGCAACCAGTACAGCGCCTGCACCGAGCCCTGGACGCGGCTCAACGTCCGCGACAAGCTCGACAAGGTGGGCGTGTTCCTGGACTACGACCAAGGCCTGCTCATCTTCTACAACGCCGACGACATGTCCTGGCTCTACACATTCCGCGAGAAGTTCCCGGGCAAGCTCTGCTCCTACTTCAGCCCGGGGCAGAGCCACGCCAACGGCAAGAACGTGCAGCCATTGAGGATCAACACGGTCCGCATCTAGGACGGCGCAGGGAGCCCACAGGGGCCACCTGGGCCACGGCCACCAGCAAGAGCTCTGCCCAGGGGACAGAGGCCAGGACTCCGGTCCAGTGTAGCCCCCACACCCCGTGAGGCCTCGGGCTGGGTGTTTACCCTTCAGCCTCCATTTCCCTTCTATATTGGTGGTCATGCTCCATGATTCTTAAATGCCATCAGCATTGGTGTCCTGTAGTTCTGACCTTGATGGGGAGGCAGCTTTGGTCCCAGGATGTGACATGGCTTCTCCTCAGGGCGGCCCCTGCCCAGCCCTCATCCCCATCCTCTGGGCGGCGGGGAGGGGGAGCTTCTCCCTGTCTCCCTCCTGCCCACATGCCCTGACCTCAGGATGTGTCAAGAGTGTTGCCAGCAGTTGGCAGCCTGAAAGATACATGAAACCCACTTATGCTTCCAGGTCTAAGACTTGCCCGGCACCCCACCGTGGGCCATTTGACCCTTGATCCCAGCCCACAGTGGACACAGGCTGTAGCTGGTCCTAGGGTTCCCAAGAACCACCTCTCCTTCTACCTCTGGACCAAGAGCTTTATGGTTCCTGTTTCTCCTACTGACCTGCAGGTAGAGATGATGCTGTGGCCTGTGGGAGGCACCCGGTCACTGAACCCACGTATTACGGTCACTGTGCCACCAACTTCCAGCCTGCGGGTCTAAAATCAGGATGATGGCACGCAAGGCTGATGCAGAGCCCGGTAGCCTAAAAGCAGCTGCAGGACACGCATCACTGGGTGATGGAGGTCTCCAGAGGCTTAAATAAGGGTCCAAACCGGCCTCTGTGACCAGGCTTAGGGTGCGGGGAGGCTGAGGGGAACAGTTGTCTCAGGCGAGCACTGGGACAGGCTGTTGGCTGGGACTTCCCATCAGGCTTGGCGTCTGTCTCAGTTAGGATCCTGTTGCAGAAAACAAGAGCTGCTTTAGTTAGTTTAATTTGACAGCATTTATTATCACATCCCTGATTTGCAAAATCATTGGAAGGGCTGGAGGAGCAGACTCCTTGCTGAATTTCCAGGAACAACTTGCGGCTCCCACCTGCAGGAAGCCACTGCATCAGGAAGCTGCTGACCGCAGAACTGTGTTCCCTCCACTACTGGCCAGGCCGGCAAATTGGTGTCCTGAGGCTTGCCTCTGTCCCACTCAGTTTAGTTCTCAAATCCAAATCTCTGTGAGGGATACTGTTGGGGAAATATAAATCAGATCCAGAACTTTGGCGGCAAGGGTGCCTGGGAAACGTAGTTTTCTTTCTTCTCACTGCAGCCATGCAAAAAGGCCCGGAAGGATGTTTAGGTGTTGAACAAGCCCATCCACAGTTTTTGTCACTGGAGTTCACCTCCAGGCCTTGGCTTTGAAGCAGCAGAGCCTCCACGTGTCCTGCTCCGTGGCCCTGTCCTTGCCCGAGGGCAAGAGCCCAAAAGGTGGATCTATCCGCAGCACTGGCCGAATGTCTCAAGCCTTCACTTCGCTCTCTAGTCCTGGAGCCTAGATTCTGAGCTTGTGGGGTCCCTGACCACGCTCATCCCAAAAGAGCCAGAGTAGCTGAACTTGGGGGGCTCCCACCTCACAACTGCTGCCCATTGGGGTCCCCCATGGGCAGGAGGAATCCTCATTCTCACCTCACCCCTTCATCTACCAGAAGCTGGGCCACCCCCCAGCAGTATTTTTATTTTAAATGTTTCCCATTTTGTGAGTTATGATGAATTTGTATTAAATTAAAGTTACAGAATGTCAGTGGTCAGTTCTATTCATTTTGACAAAGGCCTGCCTTTTCTGTCCCAGGTGGTATTCATGTATTAACATGGCTAATCCACAAAGCAAACCTACTGGGTATGTAATATTATGCCCACTTTGCAGAGGTGGAAAATGAGGTTCAGAGAGAAGACATGACTTGTCCACAGTCCCAAGTCCATGCTGGGAAGCAGTGGAACTTGGATTAGAACGGAGTTCTAGGGGCGCCTGGGTGGCTCAGTCGGTTAAGCATCCAACTTCGGCTCAGGTCACGATCTCACTGTCCGTGAGTTCGAGCCCCGCGTCGGGCTCTGTGCTGACAGCTCGGAGCCTGGAGCCTGCTTTACAGTCTGTGTCTCCCTCTCTCTCTGACCCTCCCCCGTTCATGCTCTGTCTCTCTCTGTCTCAAAAATAAATAAAAACGTTAAAAAAAATTAAAAAAAAAACAAACGGAGTTCTAAAGCCAGCACTCACATCACAACTTACTTGTCAGGGAAGACTGGCAGTCTGCCTGGAGGAGGGGGTCATGGCAGCCTTGAGAGCAGAGGGGAGCTCATGAGACAGTGCCATGGTCTCTTGAATTCTATAAGAGTGCCTGGCCTTGAATCCGAGCTCCAATGCTGTGTGACTTTAGAGAAATGGCTTAACCTCTCTAGGCCTCAGTTTTTCCACAGAGAAAATGAGGGTAATAACACCCATCTCATATGATTTATTGGTAAGCTGCTAAATGCAGTGCACTTAGGGAGGTCCTGCCTCCCACTCTACCTGTCTCCAGGAGTCAGTGCCCTAAGACACCTGACCTTAAGGAGTCTGTCTTCCTCCTTATGCCTTGTGTGGAGTGTGGGACTACCTAAGCCAGAAATGTCCCCAGGTCTGCTGTGTACAGGGAGGTCCATCCTACCTCTGACTCATGGGGAAGGAGTCTGACCAGGAGTCAGGCAGGGCCCTGCATATGGACAGATGAGCTGTGTACACTCTAAGTGGCAAAGCCCTGGGCCCCCCACAGCTGAGAAACAGGAGTCCTGAGCCTAGTCTTAGTTCTGTGCTGACTCATTTTGTACCCTGAAGGCCCTTTCCTCAGTCTCCTCCCCTGCAGATGAAGGGGGTTACACTGGATGCTCCCTGAGGCTCCAGATGGATCTTCGCCTATACCTGGAGCTGGAGAGAGAGGAGAAGGAACCACCCCAGTTGTTGAATTGCTTGGAGTTCTAGAAAAAGGGGCATGAACAAGGATTGGGGGGATTGGCAGGAGCAGAAGGAAAGGTCTCTGATCGGCTGATGGAGAGCACCCAGTTTGGGGGGAGGTGATTTTGAGACTAAAGTATCCCCAACCCGCCTGCCCCACTGGCTGCCCCAAAGCCATGTCCCTCCATCTTTGCTCAGTGCATCTGTCTTCTGGGGAGGCAGTACCCCCTCCACGGTCCTTCTTACCCTTCCCCTACTCAGCCTTGGCACAAGGTCCAAGAAGTGGTGGCCACTTCCCGGTATTTACTCTCCATTTCCTAGTGCCTGGGAGTAACGGTAGGGAGCTAATTTGCACACCTAACTTGGGACTCTGGGAAATCAGTGCATCTCCCTGGCTCCATACCATTGTGCACTTGTGCAATTGTGAGTCAAGCCTCAACTGCAAGACAAGGCTCATGTGTCTCTCAGGGTCCCAAGAATTCATGAATGAAGGAATCTGGAGTTGTCAGGCTGAATGATACCAGGAATCCCCCATTTAACACAGGCAAGCAAAGAGGGGAGGCAAAGGCATCTCAGCATTGGGGAGGGAGGAGGGATCAACAAAGGTCTTATCCAGAGCAGGAGAGAACTGATAGGAGGACAGTATCCCTATCTGGATCCCAGGCAAAGTGCTGGTACTTATCTAATATCAAGACAAGCCCATGAGGTTGGTATCATTATCTGAGTGTTTGGTGGAGAAACATTACCTCCCAGGGGATCCACAGCCAGTACTCAACAGAGCTGGAAACAGACCCAGGCCCATCCAAAGCTAAAGCCAAACTCTTCTCTGGACCTCCTGGGAAATGCTTCTCAACTTTGAGGACCACTTCAGTGACAGGCAGGGGACACCAAAACTGTGATCTCCCTTGGGGTTCAAAGCGGGACTTTAACCCTGGCTCCATTCCATTGTGCATTTGTGCAATTGTGAGTCAAGCCTCAACTTCAAACCAAGCCTCATGTGTCTCTCAGGGTCAGGGGTAGACTCAAGAAGGCACTATGTGACCCTAAGCAGGTCCTTCTCTCTCTCCTTGGGCCTCAGTTTCCCCATCTCTATTGGGGAGGGACTAGGAATCTAGTTAATTGATTGCCAAGGTTCTGGCTCTGATTGGCCAGGGTTCTGTAAGCCTAATGCAGGGTTTGTCCTAGTCAGAACCTAACAAGGCCATTCGCTCTGGGTCTTTCTCTCTGGGGTGCCAGCAGGAACAGAAAACAACAGAGATGACGTCTCTTGGCAGCACAGAGCTCAGCCAGAGAGGTCGTCCCCGGAGGCTGACAGCTCACACCTGGGCAGCATTCCCGGCTTCCTCTCATCCTGCCTGGGTCCTGGGGATGTTCACCATCCCCAAACACTTCACCAGGAGGTCAGCTGCAAAGGGCCATGTCACAGGCTTAAACGAAGGGGGCTTGGAGAGGAGTGGGGTTGGTTGGGGGGTGGGAGGGAGGGGAGTAGTGGGTGCTGGCCAAGGTGCTGAATCATCATTATTGCCCACCCGGGAGTGGTTATTTCTCCTTCCTCTGGGACACCCACGATTCTACTCTGTCTCCCTGGGAATCCTGACCCACCCTTGAAGAAAGGGTGATGGGAAACAGAGTAGAAACAGAGATAGAAAGAAAGAGAGATGCAGTAAGGAAGCATAGCCTCCAAAAAAAAAAAAATAGCAGGAAAGGATACTTTTATTTTGAAATGTGTTCATTTTCCTTTGTTTTTCCTTTTATCTGGATGAAATGACAGTATGTTTCTTTTTGTTTTACACTGGGTACAGAATAAAAGTCTTTTATCTTCTTTCACAAATTTGACAGTTCTATTATATTTCTGACTATTTCAGAATGCCCCCCACTCACCCCGGGAATTAGATGAAGTATGGGAAGGATTGCCACCTTGGACCAGAGGCCTAGGGGCTTCCTACTTTGATGTCATGACAAGGGGGACCTTTCAAGAGGCTGGATCCAGGGGCACAAAGCCCAATTCCTGTTGAGTTCCCCAAAACTGTGGTCCTGAGTGTGATCAAGTCTGAATGCCAGTGGGGCCTGGGGGATCCTGAGGCCCAGAGAGGGTTGATTCCTAGCTCAAAGGCATATAGCAAATGGCAGAGCCAAGACCTGATGTCCTGGTTCCCAATCAGTACACAGGAGAGGAAGAGCAGCCAGCTGAGAAGGCCCCGCCTAGGCAAGGAAAAGGAGCACAGAGGACCAGCTGGAAGGGGGCTGGAGCAGGGCTGAAGAGGGAGGCGCTCAGAGAAGGATCTCATGTCTAAGGTCAGCAGGGGTGGAGGGGTACCCTCAGTCAGCACCTGCACCCCTCAGAGAGGAGGAGAACACAAAGGGGTCACAGGGTTGGGAAGTCCTCTCTGCGACGGAGACAACCCAACTGAACATGTCAGTAAGCATCACAGGATGGCTGCTGAGAGACCACTGACATCAACTTTACAAAGAAGAAAACTATGACCCAAATGAGAAGACACCAGCCTGTGGGCCATAGCCAGGCCTGGCTCAGGCCTCCTGCCTCCCCGCCATGCGCTCTTTCCACATAACCTTCAATCTCCCTTCAGTGGATTCTGGTGCTTCCTCCCACCCCTGGGGAACCTGGGGCCTGAGCAGAAGGAAAAAGGGAGTGGCCATGGCCCCCACAGCCCTGGGCACCAGGAGCGGAGTGCCTTTCTCTGTCCTTTACCCCAAGAACAAGGGACAGTTAGCCTGGACCCTAATCCTCTTCTCCAGGGCAAAGCCAGTTGGTGCCTGCCTACACCTGGGACCTCCTTTGCTGGCAACACAGTCTGGAGCCAGAATCAGCCACAGTAGGAACAAAGTCACCTGGGCAGCTGCTGGACCCACAGGGAGTTCCAAGTAAGTGAGGACATCAGGGGCGATAGCCCAAGGGGGTCCCCTGATTCCATGGCACGAGAGTTAGCCCTGAGACTTCGGTGATTTAAAGGTTTTGGAATTTTTTTTCCTAGGGAAGGGGCTTTTGCCCCCTCACACCCTGTAGGCTGAGCCGCTGGGCCTGCTTCCTCTGTCTACCACAAACCCCAGGCAGAAGCCCCTCCCTCACCAAACTGCCAGATCTACAAACCAGGAATGAGGTCCTGGGGCCCAGCAGCAATGTTCTTGCCACTGGGAGAAGGGAGATGCAGATAAGGGCTCCAGGAGGTCCCAGAAAAGGCAGAGCTGGCTGGACATGGTGTGCATCTCACAGGTGTGGAATGCAGGGTCGAGACCTGGGAGAGCCTTGCTAAACCAGGAGTGGACTCTGGCTCCATCCCTGACTCTCCAGTGACCCTGGACAGTCCCCTTCATCTCCACCTTAAGAGTGTTCATTCTTCATTGGTTCCACAAAAGGGATGGGTAGCCCTGGGTGATGGGGCAAACTCGAGTTCTAAGGTTCTAGCTTGAGGCTGTCTCGGGGAAATTGCCCCACATTGCCCACCCCTTCACCCTCCCTCTTCCTCTGTCACACTCCTTCCTCCATCAAAACACACCCTCCTGTGCTTCTCAGGATAACTGGCTTATGGTTCGAGATGCTGCCCCCTTCCCATCCTCTGTGCATTCATAATAGAGCCACTCCTGAAAGAGTAGCCAGAGGTGGGATTTCAGGGACCACACCAAGCAGGTAGGCAAAAGTTTATAGGGACGGTAGAAAGAAAGAGGGGGCTTTTTGAAAATGACTCTATTCGGGCCGCACGAGAGCAGCTGTTACTGGATGGGCACAGAGCTGGCTAGCAGTGACAGTGGCCCCCGTGTACCTGGCCAGGGCAAGCGCTGCTTTTGGCCCAGGCTTCAGGCATCACTCCCTGTCCCCAACACCCCTACACAGGGTGCTGGCCATGACATGGCTTTTCCATTTCCAGGGGCTGCCTGTGGAAGAGAGAAAGACTGCATATAATGGTGGAAGGAGGGCACTCAGAACATTAGGGTCCCAAATGGAGCGCGTTAAGCCTGCTTTGGTCCTTAACACCTCTGCTTCTGTCATACTCATTCCCCTGCCTGGAATGCCCTTTCCCTCCTTTTTTCCTCCTGTGGAAATCGTATTCGTCCTTCATCCACCCAAGGTGCAGCTATGCCAGGCTTTCAGACCTAGAAGAACTCAATCTCCCGCCATCACGGACATCTTGAGGCAGGGATCACATACCCCAGCTCTGCCCACTGGGTGCAGAGACAGGCTCAAGAAATGCTTGCTGGCTGGAACTGGCTAGTGCCAAAGCTGGATCTTGAAGCCACCCCAGCTCCAAGTTGGGGGGCGATCTTAGAGACCAGAGAAATCTCCTCCCTAAAGATGCTTGGATGGAAACTGAGCCCACAGGGTGAGCCCACTGTCCTGTCCCCCGTCCCAGCCAGATTCCACACTGGGAGAACCAGAGAGAGCCAGCAAAGACCAGGAATGTTGTTTGATTGTTTGCCTTTTTAAAAAATTACAAAATAACTTACCCTCATGGTTTAACAATTCAAATAAATGAAAGACTATAAAGCAGAAAACTCCCTCATCTGGCTCCCAGAAATCAACAGCTGTTAACAGTTTGATTCAGGTCCTTCCAGGCATTTTTGCTTATGCATAAACAAAACTAGAGCTTTCTTTTACGAAAATATGATCATTCTTCATGTTTCTGTGTGTTCTGTGGAGTAAATTCCTACAAATGGAATTGTTGGTCAAAGGCTTGCTCGTTTAAAGTATGTCGCTTTCCTGAGTAAATTGTTTATTTTATTATTATTTTTTTAATGTTTATTTATTTCTTGAGGGGGGAGGGGCAGAATGAGAGGGAGACAGAGAATTCGAAGCAGGCTCCAGGCTCCGGGCTGTCAGCACAGAGCCCAATGCAGGCCTCAAACCCACAAACCACGAGATCATGATCTGAACCAAAGTCAGACGCTCAACCAACTGAGCCACCCAGGCACCCTGAGTAAATCTTTTTCTTATTACGTGCTCATTATAGAAAATTTAGAAAATACAGTCAAGACACAAAAAAGGAAAAATCATCCATCAGCCACTGTTCAGAGATAACCACTGGTGGTGCTTGGGTGATAACATTTGCAGTCTTTTTTCCCATGTGAGTATGTTTATATACAAGAATCAGAACACACTTTCTTATTGCTCCATAGCCTGTTTTCCCCACTTTATAATAGATCGTATTCATTTTTCCAGGTTGTCAAAAGTCTTCTATGCATCAGTTTAACACCAAGAGGGATGTCTGATCTCAGAGCCCCTGGAGGCCTGCTTTTCCTGCCCTCCTTTCTGAGTAGGGAGCCTGTTGCCACAGCTGCTCCAGGATCTAACCTTGGTCTTCCCCTCCTTTTTAGAAAGGGGAATGCCCTGAGCCCCTGCCTACCTCCACCCCTCCTGAGCTGAGGCCCCAACACCCCACTGATGGGCACAGAGCCCCCCTGCAACTGCTCCATGGATACCCTCCTGTGCAGTAAGTAGAAGCCCACTCCTTTCCTCTACCACTTTCTTGAACATTGGGCTCCTCCCATCATGGGGTGGGGAGGGCTCGGGTGGACTTTGAGGCAGAGGAAGGCCTCTAGACTCAAGTGGTGGCATGTGGGATTCAAGAAAAATATTACTTACCCTTGTACTTCAGCCAGCTCTTTAGCCAGCTTTCCCCCCATACTCAAGGGACGGGGCAAGGAACAGGGTCAGCCCATGCTAGGGGTGGTGGGGAGGGAGCTCAGCCACTTGAACATTTTCTGGTTTCTAAAGCAAATACCTAGCTTCCCAGCCCAGGCTCACCCTCTGCCCCAGGAATTTTCCAGCCAAATACTGTGGACTTGAGCGTGATCTTGGGCAAGACCCTTCTCTGCTCCAGGCAGGGGGAGGGTGGTGAGGGTGGGGGTGGATCTCAGTGACCTCACCAACATACCATGTGGTTCCTAAGGCATTTTCCCAACTCTGGAATTCTATAACCCAATTAGAAGCCATGTTTCCAAATGCTCTCTTTTCTCTCCAAGTCCCTGCACACCTTATGATTTATTGAATCTAATTGTGCACCAAGCCTTGTTTGAAGCATTATTAGTATAATAATTATTATTAGCTGTCATCTCAGTTAATCCTTATGACAAGCCTGAGAGGAGGTACTACTTTTATCCCCATTTTACAGATAAGAACACTAAGTCCAGAGAGTTAAGATGATTTTCCAATTAAGCAGTAGAGTTCAGATTTGAACCCAGGGCTGGGTGACTCCCAAACCCATGCTCCTTGTCGGCTTCCCATTCCCATACCATCCTGCGATATGTGTAGGGATCTGTTTCCTTGCTACAGTTGGGGAAACTGAGGTCAGAGAAGGAAGGTGAATTCCTCAAGGTGACACAGCAAGTTCATGGCAGAGCTTGGTAAGTCCAGCTTACCCCCACCTACTGCCCAGCACTGGCTAATTTCCAAGGAGGGAAGTTGATGAATCAGAAAGAGCCCTTGAACTGGAGTCAAGACACCCAGAACTGAATGGGGGTGGAGTGGCCAGGTGAGGAAGGTCATATTTGGTCAGCCCACACTGGGTCCACCCTCCCTGAGTTCAGTCCAAAGAAGTATTGCTTTGGGCAAGTTCTGAAGAAAGAAAAGGTGGCATTACGTGTGGGGTGGGGATGGTCCGGCCAGAGGACTCCCCTCCTTCTCTACTTTCCTCCAAAACAGCCCCACTGTGCTCTCCACTCTCTCCCTCTCTCTTTCAGTCATTCACCCAATAAACCCCTAGAGGGTGCCTACTAGGTGCTGTCACTGAGATAAGCAATGACAGGTGCATCCCAGGTCTCTATCAAAGAGTCACAGCACATGGGCAGAGGCAAGGCTAGAGAAGAGGCTGCTGGAGAAGCAGAGGTCTGCAGGATGAGGAAGAACTGCAGGATGGGAAAAGTGTACCAGGAAGAGGAAACAGCATGTGCAAGGTAGCCAGAAATGAGGCTATGTAGCTGAGGGTTGAATGTGACGCAGGGAGGCAGAGCGATGCCGCTGGAAAGGAAAGCAGGGCTGCGCCATGCCACTCTGTGAGACATCTGAGGACAATGTGGAGCCAGGACAAGGTTTTGCTTCATTTTTTTAATGTTTATTTATTTTTGAGAGAGAGAGAGCGAGAGAGAGAGAGAGAGAGAGCGCACGCGCAAGCATGAGTGGGGGAGGAGCAGAGAGAGGGGGAGACACAGAATCCAAAGCAGGATCCAGGCTCTCGAGCTGTCAGCACAGATCCTGATGGGGTTCCAACCCATGAACCGTGAGATCATGACCTGAGCCGAAGTCACGCTTAACTGACTGAGCCACCCAGGAGCCCCAGCAAGGTTTGAAGCAGGGGAGAAGTGGGGTCATATTTGCATGTGGTAGGGCAAAGCTGGAGGCAGGGAGTCCAAAAAGAAGGCTGAAAGGCTGGTAAGGCTGAAGCACAGGATAGAGAGAAAGACAGGAGTGAGAATTCTCCTGGGAGCACTGGGAGCTGTTTCAGAGCTGTATTGCTCAGCCCCACTCCTTTACTACAAGAGCCCCAGTGAGGACAGGTACAGCAAGCTGGCAGTTCCATGGAACAGGACCCAGAGCCCCCATGCTGTTCCTGGCACCGGCAGAACCCTTAGAGTGTGATTCTTGCAGTCTCGCAAACCGTGGCATCCCTGGGTATGTTTGTTGGCAGGGAGCTCATTAGTTCTGTCACAGGCCATCCCACTACTGGACAATAATAATCAGGAGGACTGTGACCCACTGGTCCTAGCTCCGTCTTCTGTGTCCCCCAGACAAGAATGGCCTCCTTTTCATAGGATGGCCTTTTAAAGACCCAAGGACACCTTCCCATTCTTCAGCTGAATAAACTAAGGCAGTAGTACTGGATTCCTCTGCTGCCTAAGCACCTTAATGGACACGAGAAAAGAGGAGTCAGCCCGGGTTTGAATCCTGGCCTTGCCACTTTCCAGCTGGGTGATCTGAGGCAAGACATTTCACCTCCCTAGCCTCAGTTTTCCTGTCTGAGAAATGGGAATGATACTATCTATCCTTACTCTGGGGGCCAAATGGGTCAATCTAATATTAATACATAGTGAGAGCTAGAATTTGTTGAGGGACTGTCGCGCGCCAGGTGTTGTCTTACTGGGCTGGCCCATTCTTGTTGGGAAACACGTCAACAGCATGAAGACCTGGCAGCATGCAGACCTGGGTTCAAATCCTGCCTCTGCCCCTTACTAACTCAGACAAGCCAACCTCAGCATCTCAGCTTCTCCACCTGGTAGCGGGCGGGGGGGGGGGGGGGAATATCACGGGCAGCTTGTCAGGTTGGATAAGACAAGGCATGTAAAGCACGTAGTGTTATTAACATCGCTTCTCTCCCCTAATAGTCCACAACCGTGTACCAAGTATCATGTCCTTCTAAGTGTAAACCTCTGGGGGAAAGGAACTATTGGCTCCTTGCCCAAGGCTACTCAGTCTTTGCCTCCAAGTCTGTTCTTGCCTCCTCCAGACCTGGGACCCCGATATTCTGTGGGCACAGCTACCGAGGGCAGGGGCACTGCCTGCCCCTGGGAGCAGTCTGCTACCCCTGCCCTGACTTCTCATTCCCTTTGGCCACACGTGGGTGGCTTGCAGCCTGCAGTGATCATTGTCCCAGCCCTGTTCTCCTCATCCACTCTGCTGATCTTCAGCTGCATGTTATGGAAGACATGCTCCCAGTGGTCTTGGGCCGCCCACCCCAGCCCACCGTCCCCATCAGGGTCCCAGGTAAGCCACTGAAGGGCCAAAAGACTGAGGAGTTTCCATTTCTGTTTTATTCTCAGTCTCCTTGTGCATAACACTCGGGAAAAGCCCTATCAAATCTGCATTGCCCAAAGGTGTGATATATGTGACCCTCAAGTCAAGAGAAGAAATCCTCTCATGAGAAGAAACCATGTTGTATGGCCTCATAGTCTCCTGTGCCCTTGTCCAGGTTCTGTTGGACATTACTCACAAACCCTCAGGTCAGGAAGCCCATTCTGCAGCCCCTGTAACTGTGGCTCTGGGTGACTATGAGACCAAGGCTGCCCTTGGCCACATGCTGCCCACTATCTCTCTGGGAACCCCCCTTCCCTGGCCTGGTGGGGTCTCCACAGGGAACCTCACCAAGGGCAGGAAGTCCTTCTCCAGGGACTGGATGAGAGCATACCTGGTTTCATCCCAACTGGGCACTGGCTTATCAGATTATCCAAGGCTTAGTGTACTTGGAATTTTCCACTTGTCATATCTTAAAACACCCACATCATCTTTGCTTTCCTGAGGTCATGGAGTTTCTGCTTATTACATGGTTCTTCTGGGGAACATGGCCTAAGCCCCTGACAGGCAAAGCCTGGATGGCATGGAAATTGCCAGGGCCCCGAACCCCTGTCCAACCTGGAGCCTCTCCTCTATCTTACCCACTGCCTGAGCTCTGGGATTCAGAGGAGCAACAAAAAGAGGGAGTGGGTCTCACACACCTAATACAAAAGCCCAGCATTCTCACCACTGCCCTAAGATCTCAAACATTGACTGTCCGCCAGCCACAGATTCACGGCTCCTTCCACCCATCCAATGATACCCAGGTGTGCTGGGTGCTGGGTTCTTAATGATAAATGAGATCCAGACTAGTAATCTAGTGCTTGGAACAGAACAATGACAATGAGAAGGCTTGGATGGGGTACAGGAGTTTGTGGAAGCATAGAGAAGAGGCCATTAATCAGACAGGGAAGGAGAGTTAAGGAAATTTCCAAGAAGTGGCATCTGAACCAAGAACTGAAGAATGACTAGCAGCTTGCTGGAAGAAAGGTGGAAGAGGATAGTATACGAGGCAAAAACGGAAAGTACAGTGTAGGAGTTGGCAAAATATGACCCACTACCTGGTTTTACAAATAAAGTTTTATTGAAACATAGTCATATATCCATTCACTTATGTATTGTCTCTGACTGCTTTTGCTGTACACGGCAGAGTGGAACAGTTGTAACAGAGATAGTATGGCTTGTAACACATAAGATATTTACTATCTGGCCCTTAACAGAAAAAGTTTGCTGACTCCTAGAGGTTACAGAACTCAGACTTCCCTTTAGGAATATAAAGGCTGGAGGGTAGAGGGAGGAAATGTACAGCAAGCAGCTCACAAAGAGTCCTTAATGGATTGACCCAGGAATAGACATACCTGATTTAAACTATCTATTCAGATTCTCTCTTCCTAGGAATTTGAACTGTGGAATGTAAGACCCAGAAATAGAGCTGAGTCACAATAACGTCTGCGAACCTCTGCTGCTGAGGCCCCAACCTGACTTCACTAGTTACTATCTGTGCTAGCCAAGCTACTTCCTATCTAAGCCTTGGTCTCCTAGCTTGTAAATGGAAATAACTTAAATGGTTGCTATGGTTAGCAAGTCAGGTGCAGTTCTAAGCGCTTTAAATGCTCATTAATTTAATCCTTAGAACAACGGTATGAGGTAAGGACAATTATGCCATTTCACAGATGCAGAAACTGTGGCACAAAATGTGAACCTGCCCCAGGAAACAGGCAATAACAGACAGAACCAGGACTACAACACAGGCAGCGAGGGGTCGGAACCTGTCAAAGTAACTTCACAGGCTTGCGCGGATGAAATGAAATAAAGCGAGCGAGGGGCAAGGGCGGGGCATGGCACACAGTAAGCACTCTATTCTTTCAAAATGTAAAATCACCTTGGCCTCCGGCTCAAGATTTCGTTCAAAGCCCGTTTCTCTGCGTGAACTCATCACGTGACCCTCTCGGGTACGAAACGGACAGACATAGAGGAAATTTGAAGACAAGCCTCCCGGCACCCTACAGATCCCGGGTCCTTTTACTCTAGGACCCTCCCACTTTGTAAAGCGAGGCGGAAGTAGCTCGTGGGTAACATGCCCACTTCCGGTGTTACTTTGAGCCTTTCTAGCCCGGCCGAGACCAGGTCGCCGCCTTCCCACGCCGCTTTCGTCCCGGCCTGACCCCTTTCCTGTGGGAGCCCCGCCCGCGGCAAAGGTTTGGTTTTTCATTGGTGGAGGCTGGTAGCAGCGTCCGTCTTTCAACCAATGGACTCCGCTCTCTCTTCCCTTTGGTGAAGTCAGCTTCTCCTCCGGGCCGGCAGAGGGCGCGATAGCACGGGGCTCGAAGCCTAGGAGGCTCTCTGGCACGGAAGTGACATCACGCCACCGGAAATCCGCGGACGCCGCGGTTGGAAGCCGTGCGTTCGGTGTTCCTTGAAGCCTTGGCGGAATCGTTTCCGCCCTCGACTGGTGCTAAGTGAGAAAACCGAGCTCCTGCAGGCAGGGCCTTGCACGTATTCACTCAGCGAGAAACTCCCCTGAGACCAGCGCGCTCCCACACGGCTCAGCGGAGGGACAGCCCCTATGGAAGCATTCCTCCGCCTGGGGGGCCGCCCGAGGCTGGTCTCCCAGAAATACCCCCTTTCACAGATGGGGAAAACGAAACCCAGAGAGAGGGTAAGGTTACCAGTTTTAGCAAATACAATGCAAGACGCCCAGTTAGAGCTGAATTTCAGATAAACAAGTGACGTTTTTCTGTAAGAGTATCTCAAATACTGCACGGGATGATCGTTTACTAAAACGTCCGTCGTTTGTCTGAATTCAGATTTATCTGGCAGTCCTAGGCCAAGGCCACCTAGCTAAGTGGAGGAGCAGAAAGAGCTCTTGTGGCACCGTGTGTGCCTTCCTTCCTAAGGACCCTCCCTCCGCAGGGTCCTGGCTGCTCTGGAGCTGAGCCGAAGGGGCCAGATGCCCACCCGCCCCGCCCTCCATGACTAGTTTATTCAAAAGACACTAAACACCTAGCCTACAGGCACAAATCCAGGCTCCAAGTGACGCTGGCAATTAAGAGATACTCCATATCTTTGTGGGGTTAACCGATTGGCAAGAAGAAAAAGTAGACAAAAATTACCTTGTGATCAACCGCTCTTTAGTATGATTAGATAGAGGATACTATGAATGCTTACAAAGCAATACCTAACCAAGGCACAGAGGAGGAGAAAAGGGAGAGGTGCCTACGCTGAGATCTGAAAGATTCCTTCTTTCAGTTATTTATGGAACAGCTATGTATAGGGCACAGTTCTAGGCACTGGGGACAGGGCAGTGAACAAAATAAATCTGTGCCTTTAAGAGCCTAATTCCAAATAGACAGTATAGTATGTCAGAAGGTGAGCTATGGGGCGGGGTGGGGGAAGGGGAAGGGTACCAAGAGATAACAAAATGCTGGGGTGGGAGTGTTAGTTTTTAAAGAGTGGTGGTGGGCAAGGCTTCACTGAGAAGGTAACATTTGAGCGAAGACCTGAAGGAGGGGGAGAAAGAGATCACGGAGCTATTTGGGGCTGTAAAGAAATGGTGCCTGGCATGTCAGAGGAACAGAAATAAAGGAAATGGTGTATTATCTCCAATAGGATAGCTTCCTAAGGATATTCAGGGACAATCCTGATGTGGTGGTGTTTTGTTTTTTGTTTTGGTTTTGTTTTGTTTACCTAAAATAATGCCTTTAGGATCTAATTCTTATAAAATGTGACCTCACCTAACATGGACAGGGGGCCATTTTGTAGAGGGTATTCAAAAAGGCCTTTCCAAGGTGGTGACATTTAAGGTGACCCTTTAAAATGAGAATGAGTCAGCCCAGGAGAAGCAGAAGGAACAGCAAGGGCAAAGGCCTGGAGGCAGGAAAGAACCCTGTAATTGTGAGGAACTAAAAAGAGGCCAGTGGGCCGGAGCATGGTGAAAGCAGAGTGGCAGATGAGATTGGTGAGGTAGGCAGAGATCTCAGCCAATTTTGCTTTTATTGGCATCACAGTGGGGATTGACTGAGGGATTTCAACAGAGGACTGACAAGATCAGATTCAGATTTCAGAAAGATACCTCTGACTGCTAGGAAGCTGCATCGAATCATTTTGCTGGTTGAATTTATACAGGTTTAGCTGCTCGTTCCAGAGGTGGCAGGAAGGGAATTTAAAATGGAGCAGAGTGTTGAGTGGGAACTCCCATCCTGTTTCCTTCCCTGTGGTCCCTTTGTAGCTGGAATGAGCTGGCCTGGGCAGGTCTGTTTCCAAGGGGAGGGATGACACCCAGAGAGCCACAGTTTCCCTCTAGGACAAGGGTAGACAGAGGTGACAACTGTGTCCCTTGGACCTCTGTAAGGCTCCCTGGCTGGGCCCTTAACCAGGCTGTCGGGGGAAGGAAGTGCATGCTACCACCAGCCCACCAGGTCTCTTTCCTCTGATCTTTTTGAATATACTTTCACTTATCTTTTCCAAGGTCCTGTCATGCTTCTGTTCCAGAATCATGTGGGGCTGGCTCCCTACGGCCTACAGAATTAAGATCAGACTCCTTACTCTCATTCAGGCTTCTCTATGACCACACTGCCCTGTGAGTTCCGTGAGGACTCCTCTGCATCCCCAGCATCTACTGCAGGGCATGGCCACAGTAAATACTCAAGGAATTTCCTTTCAACATCATTTACTGAGCACCTAATGATGTGCCAGGCCCTGAGCTGGGTGCTTTATACCATTTTCTTACTTAATCCTCACAGTAACCCTTTGAGGGCAATTTGGCAGCCGCATTTTACAAATGAGGAAACGTATTCAGACAGGTCAAGTTGCTATGTTTATTCACTTGTCCATTTGACATACACTTTTTGAGCACCTAGGTTGTTCTAAGTAATGAAGACCTAGCAGTGAAAAAAATAAAAGTTCTTGCCAAGCTCCCATTCCGGAGGAGCTGACAGATGATGCACAGACCAACATGTAAGGGAGTGTGTCGAGTGCTGATAGGTACCGTGAAGAATAAAACCAGTTAAGGGAGAAGAGAGAGCCTGGAAAGGGCCTTTTCTAAAGAGTCATCAGAGAAGCCCTTGCCTGGGGAAAACATTTGAGTAGAACCTGAATGGAGTGAGCCCCACAGATAACCCGGAAAGGTCATTTCAGAGAGAGGGGGCAGTAAATGCAGGCCCAGCATGGGTGCCGTGCGTGGAGTGTTTGAGGAATAGAGGGGCCAGTATGTCTGGGGAGTAGTGGATAAGGGAGGAAAGGGAGCCAGAGAAGAAGTTGGACAAGGACTTTAAATGTTATTCTTGATGAAATGGGAATCAGGGGTGACTGGATCCAGTGCTGAGTAGAGTGGACAGTGGAGGGGAAGGAGGGGGCCAGTCCCTGGGTGAGAGGTGACAGCTTGTTCCAGGAGTGGCAGTAGCGGGTCTATTAACCTCCCGGAGTAAGTAAGTGAGCTAGTAAGCCCACGGGAGGAGGCACAGATGGATTATGGGGAGGTGTTGAGAGGAGGGTGTCCCTTAGGTGAGGTCCCAGGGCAGGATGGGGTTGGGAGAGGCCACCAGGAAAGTGACCTCTGGGGCAGCCAGCATGGCATGCAGTTTCACTGCCAGTGGCTTGCTTAGGGAGGCACTCAAAGGAGGCAAATGCCCGTGCAGCCCAGGCTCCAGGAGACCCCGGTCAGATTCCCTTGTACAGGCCTGAAAGGCCCTCAACATTCTCCACGTGTTTAATACTTTCCACACACAAAAAAAGATGGAAATGACAAAAACAACTGAAAAGAAATGACTGTTTATTACCAAGTAAGTCACATCAACTTCTCTGTATAGCTTTCTCAGAAAAGTAAGTTTCACACATTTCTTGCAGCAAATGGAACATGAAACCTTTTGAAAGGCTCCAGTGAGAAATCTGTTCAAACTCCCTGCCAGCTGCTGTCACTTTAAAAGCCACAGACGCATCTCCCCAGTGAACCTGCCTCAGACAAGGTAATGAGTTAGGCCTAGATCTCACTGCAGCCAGCGGTCTTAGCAGGGCATCTGCTGCCTTTGGAAGCAGACCCCCGCTTCCAGCAGAAGAACCTATGTTTGCCCTCTCCTTCCCTTTCCTCCAAAAAAGCAGGAGTGGGTCCAGGTCTGCTTGGGCATCAAAACGGAAGTCTCAGAAATGGCCTCATAGACGAGGGCTGAGCCCGGCATGGTAATATGTAAAACCTGGTTGTGGGTGAATAACTAAGGGGCAGTAGAGTGGCCCTTTCTGATTGGTCCCTGAATCTCTTGGTGTCCTGTCAGCCTATTTAGTGTCAAAGTATCAAAAAGTAGGCCAAGCCTGGAAAAGATATCTCTGCTTTTGACAAGCACCCAGTTCACTCAGAACACACTGCCTCATTAGATGACCTCAGAGCCACACGCAGGACCCAGGACTGGCTGAGATGCTGAGACAGGATGACGAGATATGATATTATGACTTACAATAATAAATGTATATTTTGTTTTCACCCCCATTCCTGGCACAGAGATCCTAAAAATCTTTGGAATGTCCTAAGTGATGAGAGTGACAAAGGTGTCTTTTGTTATATCCTACCCTCAAACTCTGGGGAGGGGAGGAGGCTGGAGATTGAGTTCAATCACTGGTGGTCAATGATTTCATCAGTCCCGTGTAGGTAATGAAGCCTCCATAAAAGCCCAAAGGACAGGGTTTGGAGAGCCTCCAGGCTGGTGCAACATGGAGGTGCTGGGAGGGAGGTGCACGCTTTCTCCACACCTTGCCCTGTGCAGCTCTTCCTCTGGCCATTCCTGAGTTACATCCTTTCACAATAAACCAGGAATATAGGAAGTAAAGTGTTTCCCTGAGTTCTGTGACCCATCCTAGAAAATTAATTGAACCCAAGGAAGAGAGTCATTGGGACCTCCAATCTACAGCCTGTTGGTCCAAACACAAGGCACAGCCTGGACTTGGTGATTGGTATCTGAAGGGGGGGCGGGGGCGGGCAGTGAGGAAGTCTTCTAGGACTGAGCCCTCAACCTATGGGATCTGAAGTGATCTCTAAGCAGATAGTGTCAGAATTGAATTGAACTGTGGGATACCCAGCTGGTGTCAGAGAATTGCTTGGCGGTGTGGGGGAGGAAAACAACAACAACAACAACAACCCACATACCAGGCTTACCCAGAAAGAAGCTCAAGTGAAGGTATAAAAACATTATTAATATGTCTGGAACAGACAAATCCATGGGGATGGAAAGTAGATGAGTGACTGCCAGGGGCTGGGGAAGGGGAAAAAGAGGAGTGAATGCTGATGAGCACAGGGTTCCTTTTACATGTTCTGGGATCGGACAGTAGTGATGGTTGTACAAACTCCGTGAATTATACTAAAAACCACTGAATTCCGTGCTTTGAAAGGGTGGATTTTAAGGCACGTGAATTACATTTTAATGGTTTTTAATTGCAGAAGAAAAATCTTTTGAATCCCCTGTAGCAGCGAGGGGAACTCTAAATCTGAACTCTTTTGCTAAGCAACTCACGTACCCCAGGTGCATAGCCTGGGACCCTAGCAGTGTGAAGGAGGCTTTATCCTGATGATAGACTTCCAGTCGAGAAGACATCACTCTCAGGGCCCCTGGCACTGGATGTGGCAGTGCCCCGGGGCCACCCTGTTATGGCAGTTACTGCCTGAGTAAGTGACACCAACCTCCATGTATTTGTATTACTCCTACTGCCTTGCAGACCTGCAAGGAGAGTAAGGGTGCAAGTCTCCTCAAGACCTCTCAAACACCCATCTCTTTGCTCTTTATCTTTGGTATGTATTTCCAGAGCCGTGTCAGATATTCAGTTGCCCCTGTGTTGGGCCAAGCCTTAGGCTGGGTATTGGGTTCACACCGAGGCCCCTCACCAGTCAGGAGATGCAGCTCTAGGGCTGAAGGGTGGCAGGCAGCTCTGACCCCTACCTCAACCCTAACAGCTCACTCTTCCTCATGACACCAGGCATCGCGGCCTATGCAGAGGAAGGAGATGAGTCGGAGAAGCTGGGTGCCAGTGGGAGAGACTGCAGCCAGGTCAGGACTGAAGCAGAGGGCATGGGGTCATCAGTGTAGGGTGGACTAGGCCCTGGCCTAGCCCAGGCTGCTTTGTGAATTGAACTGCTAGATTCCACTGAAGTATTAAAAAAAAAAAAAAAACCTAAATATTTATTTGCTTCATATTTACAAAGTAGGAAGGAGACCAAGGGAGACCCCCAAGAACACCCCCACACCTGGCTGACCAGGCCCCTTGCGCTGCAGAGGAGGCAGACACAGCTGGAAGGGACAGGATTTATGTTGCATACTTGAACTACAGTGAGTGTAAGACTGGTCCTATTTACAGGGCAGAAACACTACAGGTGGGGCATGGGGGGCAGCAGAGTGAGCACCAGAGTCCTGGCCAGAGGGTGCCCCTGCTTGCTGCCTTCCCCAAGTCTCCCAGAGGCATCTCTGCGGCCCCGCTAGAGTTCTCCAGGGGTGGGGGGGAACGGGGTCCGCTCACATGATGCTCGCCGGCGTGAAGACAGGGCCCACGCACAAGGTGTCTGTGATCTCCCAGCCACAGGACAGAGGCTTGCACATGCCCTCGGTGTCCTCGTCCTGTTCTGCAGGCAGCAGCTGCCCTCGAAGGGCTTCCCTGCAGGCAAGAGAGGGGCACTGGAGGCAGCCAGCATGGGGCCCACAGGCCAGAGGCTCCTGAAGGCCCCTGCACCAGAAGACCCAGCCCCCTCAGTATAGGGTTCCCACATGGGCCCCAGAGCCCAGCCTAGGGCAGGAGTGGGGCAGGTCTGCTGAACTCTCCCCGCACCGCTCTATTCTCCCCTATGGTCCACTTCCACAGTAAGGGGAGAGGAACCCACATTTATCGAGCACTCACACTATACACCAGACGTTGTGCCAGGCACTTTACTTACAGTGTCTAATTGTATCCTCCCCCAAATCATAGAAGCGCAGCATTATTATCCCCATTTTACCGGTAAGGAAGTTGAGACCCAGAGAGAAGTGACCTGCGCAAGGTCACATCCTTAGAAGGTGGTAGAACTAGGATTCAACCCAACTGTTTCCATCGAAATCCCACAATCTTTATAGCCCAGGCTTAGGACTTTAAAAAATAAAATCATCTCCTGCCCCCTCTCAAAATCCCTACGAACCTACCTACCCAGGCTGATAAATGGCTGTACCATCTGACCAGCTGCTCAGACACAAGTTGGGAATCTTGTTCTCACACCCAGTCCATCCCTGCCAAACCCAGCTCCAGAATTCCCTCACAGGCACCCATCTCTCTCCATTCCCAGTGCTGCCACCATCTCTAGCCGGGGCCACACGGCCTCCCTGCTCTGCTCCTGCCACCACACGATTCAGGCCCAGGTTCGTCTTTCCAGGAGGCAAATTCCTGTCCTTGAGTCATCATCAGCTTCTGTTTGCTCTCAGACGCTGCTCAGCCCAGTCTCCCACCTGCAGGAGGGCCTCCCTCTTTGCTGATGTGTGCAGTTGGTGATCAGGCTGTTCCCTTCTGGCGGAAGGCTCCCCAGGCCAAGCACCCTCTGTCTGTCTCCTCATCGCTCAAAACGGATTGGTCCCGTTTCTTAAAAAGTTATCAGTGGCTCTCTACTGCCTTCAAGATCAAGTCCAACCTGGACCTGCAAGGCCCTCCTCCATCCAGTCTTCCGCACAGGCCACTCCAGTCAGGCACAACTACTTGCAGCTCTGTGAATGGACTGGACTCAAGCCCCCACATCTCTCGGCCCAGACTGCTCCCTTTCAGCTTTCCTGCGCCTGGCTGCCTCCTCCGTACCCATCAGCCCTGACCACCCCTCCCCAGTCTGCCGTCTCTCACTCCCCAGTACCTTTCTGCCCTCTGCGCCAGTGTCCACGTGTGCAGGTCACCGTGCTGTCTAAGGTGCTCTTTTCCCCCCAGGGCCCAGCACAGAGCCAGGCTTGAAAGCAGGATGTTTTGCCGGGACTTCTTTGATATGGGGAATTTTTCGGCACGGTCATTTTAATACATCAAAATTTTTTGTTTCTAGTAATGAATAAACTGACTCCCCACAACCTCCTCTGTTTGCTTAAGGTGGAGCTGGGATGGGATAAGGAGGCCTGTGGTAGATTTTTTAAGTTTGTTTCAGGCCTTGTCACAATATCCCTGAGGTCACAATGGCTGCATCAGTCCATCCTGTGCCCTTGCGGGGAGGAGGTACAACCAAGGACTGTTGACTGGATGAATGAAATGTGACTTTGATGCTGCGCCCCATCAAGCGGGGGTTGCTACATTGTTGGGGGGAGGGGGTCCCTCAAGCATCTAGTGTGTCCCCCAGGACACAGGCAGCACTCACTCCTGAGGCCCAACATGGAAGTCCCCCCAACTGCTCCTGCCTCCCCAGGCATCTCCCAGCCCCGAAAGGGGGCTCTTCACCACTGACCAAAACTCTCTGTGATAGCATGGATCCCGCAGAGTTGTGTGCAGGTGAGAGGAAATAATCATATGATTCCTGACCTAACGCCTGACAGGCTCAACAAATGTGACTTCTGTCTGCCTTGTGCCCCCCTTGCCACCCTGAATCCCAGCACTGGCCCGGTGAGGCAAGCAGGGCTAGTGTTGTGTGCATTTCCTGTGAGGCTCGGCCAGCAGGCAAGTCTTTCCTGGGCCACAGAGCAGCCACCCAACTGGTCTGCTCAGTCCACATCTGCCCTTGTCCTCCCTTATTCCCCCCCGAGTAGCCACCGTGGTCTTTCTAAAATCCAAACCTGACCACGTCACTCCCCTGCTTCAAATCAGTCCATGCTTTGCACTGCTCAAAGCCCTTCACTCGGCTTTCAAGGCCCTTCCCAGATCCAGCCCTGCTCCCTCTCCAGCCACAGCCAGCCTCAGTTTCTTGAAGGCAGCATGCTCACTCCCTGTTCCTTCTGCCTGGAGCCCCCTACTGCGTCCTGCTGGCTAGCTCCCATTCATCTACCACCTTCTTTCCTTTGGGGAAGTCGGTCTGGGCATCAGGGAGGGTTCTCAGGTTCCACAGCCCAGCCTCGCCCCCCGGTATTATGAGGAGTGCCTGTCTACCGGTCTGTGTCTCTCACAGGGTGCTGAGCTCCTCAGGGGAGGCTCCATCTCATTCATGGTCATGGCAAGGTGCCAAGTGCAGGCCTCACTTGGAATCAGCAGCCAAGAGCTACTTGTCAAGCTGGATTACATGCAAGCCAGTCTCAATTCTCAGATTTACCCCCTTTCCCTACCTGTTCCCTTCTCCTCCCCGACCCCCTTCTCAGGGCCCCCTTACCAGGCCACCCGGGACATGGCATACGTGACTCGGCATGTCTGGGCCCCCTCAAGGAGGGAACCCATGCCCACAGTGTAGGCGCCCATGTTCTCAAAGACCAGCCAGTCCCCTACGTGTAGTTGCGGCAGCCACAGGCCCTCAGCTATGCAGTCACAGCCATCGACCACGGGGCCCCACAGGCTGCTGCTGTACAGGGGCTGCTCCATGGATGATTTCTGCAGGAGACAGGGATAGTCACATTGAGCGCAGCCTTAGCATTCCTCCCTCAAAAGCTTTCCATGGCTCCCATAACCAGTTTAATAAAGACTGGATGGGCACGTAAGGCCCTCCAGCTTCTCTGCGCTCATTGCCTTATACATTCTGAAGCCACAATGCCTGGTCTTAAAGCCAGCCTCCAAGACTTACTAGCTGTGTGACCTTGGGCAAGGTACTTAATCCCTCTGTGCCTCAGTTTGCTCATTTGTAAAATGGGAATAATTGTAGTACCTATCTCCTAGGGTTACTGAAAGGATAAGTGAGCATATGTAGAGCATTCATAACAGTATCTGGCATATGACAAGGGCCCAGTAAGGTAGCGCTATCATTATTGTTATTGTTACCACCTCCTCGCTTTAGTCTTCACTGGCATATCTGCCGCTTTCCGAACCTCTGTAGCTCTTCCCCCTTCCTCAAATCCACCTTGACCTCTGGGCCCAGCCCTGGGGCTCCCTCTTCTATGAAGGCCTCCCAGTTACTCTCATTGCCATGCCAGGCCCCATTGGAGAAGCCAGAAGTACATAGGTGAGTAGACCCCACCCTCCCTTGGGCTCTGAGACGGGAGGAAGATGGACCTCCAACAGATAATCACAGGGTGGCCTGGCAGAGGTCACAGAGGACCCCATGGGGTAGACAGAAATTCCTCCCATTCAGGAAAACTGAGGCTCTGAGAGATTGAGTGGCTTGCCCAAAGACACAACCACCAATTACATAAAATGTTTTTTCTTAAATGACTGAAAAATCCAGGAAAGAACTCTGTAACACAGACCATTTGCTGACAACCAGTGCAATTTGTCACAGTGTGGGATCCTGCCAGGCAGGTCCTAGAGGAGAAGTCATGACCGAAAGATGGACGTGAGCAAACCCTGACTGCCTTTTAGTCCCCTTGTCCATCCCTGCTGTGCCATGTTCCAGTCACTCCAGTTGCCCTGGGCTCCCAGGGAAACCCTGTTTCCCTTCCCCCAGCCCCAGCACACCCCATGATGTTCCCTGAGGAATGCCACCAACTCCTAATTTTCCTTCAGATCTCAGCTACAATGGCTTCTTGAAAGTCTTTGCTAAAGCTCCATGCCCCACCCACAAACTTTGCCTTCATGGCCTTTGTCAAAATTTATAATTAGGTATTTGTGAAATGTATCTGCTCAGGCCTGTCTTCCCTGTCAGACTATAAGTTCCATGACCCCAGAGATCATGGATGACCTCCTTGTTCACCCCACCGTCTCCTCCATGCCTAGCAATCTGGCATATAGTAAGTGCTTTTATGAATAATATCTTTTAAATGAATGAATGAAGGGGTGCCTGGGTGGCTCGAGCCCCATGTCAGGCTCTGTGCTGACAGCTCAGATCCTGGTGCCTGTTTTGGATTCTGTGTCTCCCTCTCTCTGACCCTCCCCATTCATGCTCTGTCTCTCTCTGTCTCAAAAATAAATAAACATTAAGAAAGAAAAAAATTAAAATAAATAAAATGAATGAATGAATGAATGAATGAATAGCAAATATGAGTGGTGAGAAAGGGAAGGAAGGAAGGAGAGAGAAAGGGAGAGAAAGAAAGGAAGGGAGAGAGGAATAGAAGCCATCCAGAGTCTAGAAGGAGGTAGTAGAGAAGACCAATGAGGAAAAAGAAAAGGTGCTTCAATTCCTTAGCCAGCAGCAGGAATGCATAAAATTGAGAAAGAAAAGCCACAGATTCCATAGGCAGAAAAAATATTCATGTATATGAGAAGTTAGTAAGCCATTAGTTTCATTAATAAAGAAAAACATGCACATATTAAAAGTCAGAAATTCAAACTATCCTATATTCATTGATTCATTCAACAAATACTTATTGAGCACCTACTATGTGCCAGGCTCTGATCTAGGGGCTGAGAAGTTCATATTCTAAAAAAGGGAGACAAATATATCCTTGTTCATATAACTTAATGTTCTTGTTTATGAGCTTTTTGTTAATAAGTAAAATTGATCTCAATTGCTCTGAAGTATTTCCCTTAGCTCCACTTCTTAAAAAACATTAAGCTAATTTCTAAAGCTTTTGGGGGGAAATTCTATATATGGATCTATGAGGATCCTGAGAAAAGAGGTTCCAAAGGTTCTTTCACAATAAAGTAAAAAGAAAAGACACACTTGCATTATAATGAGTTCTCTTCTTTTTTTTTTTTTTTTTTTTTTTTTTTTTATTTTTTTTTATTTTTTTAATTTTTTTTTTTAAATTTTTTTTTTTTTTAACGTTTATTTATTTTTGAGACAGAGAGAGACACAGCATGAACGGGGGAGGGGCAGAGAGAGAGGGAAACACAGAATGGGAAGCAGGCTCCAGGCTCTGAGCCATCAGCCCAGAGCCCGACGCGGGGCTCGAACTCGCAGACCGCAAGATCGTGACCTGAGCCGAAGTCGGCCGCTTAACCGACTGAGCCACCCAGGCGCCCCTAATGAGTTCTCTTCTTATTAGTGGCATAAATAAAAAATCAGTGGGGAAAAAAAATTAACTTCGCAGGGAATAATGCAAAGCTATCCTTTTGCCATTTAAAGCCATTTTTTTAGGGGCACCTGGGTGGCTCAGTCAGGTGAGCGTCCAACTCTTGGCTTCAGCCCAGGTCATGATCTCATGGTTTGTGAGTTCAAGCTCCACGTCAGGCTCTGCACTATCAGTGTAGTCCAAGAGCCTGTTTGGAATTCTCTCTCCCTCTCTGACCCCACCCGACTTGTGCTCTCTCTCTCTCTCTCTCTCTCTCTCTTGCTCCCAAAATAACTTAAAAAAAATTTTAAGCCATTAAAAAAACAAAAACAAAAAAATTGTGCAAAATAAATATTCCAAAAGCATGTGGCAACACACTTGTTAAGTCCTGGCTCTTTTTATGAGTCTGGAAACTGAGTGGAAATGGACAAGCACCTGTAAAAATATCAGCTGCCCAATATGCTGCGAGGCCCCCCTCTGTGAGAGGGCAGAGCATGCCCACCACTACTTCACAGCTCATCTGAGAGGCAGCTGCAATTCCCATTTTACGGATAGGAAAGGCAGAGAGTGGAAGTGACCTGCTGCAGATTCTGGAGGACGTTAGTAGCAGAACTCCGAGTGGTCCTGGACAAGGGGCCTCCTAGCTGCACCAATGGGCTGCCTTCCTCAAAGAGGCCCAATAAGTAAGTGGATCCACAGAAGAAATAAGATCAAACACTTAAAATGTTCAGTGGCCCTGATAGAGTCCTCACATAATTCCCCAACTTTTAAAGAATGAATCAATAATCCCTATTCTACATAAAGTACACAAAAATATTTTAAAAGGAAAAAAATGGAATGAACAAGAGCAGCACACAAAAAGGCGAAAAAGCAGAACAAAAACATATGGTCACAATTTAACTTATGAACATACAGGAAAATCTGAAATGAAACCGTAACTAACCAAATCTGCCCTCCTAGTCAAAGAATCACCTTCAGTGATTTCCTTCAATATGGAACAATATAGACAATTTGCCTCTGTATGAAAGGCAGGGACAATATGAGCAAGGCGAACACTGACTTCATCATAATATGGAAAATACAGATCTACAATTGAAATCTAATTTTCCTAGTACATGTCAGTATGGCATTCAATAGCCTATACCGTCTATTCTTGATTAAAACTACAGACAAAGTCAAACCCCACAATGCAGAGAAACTATTTAAAATAAAGAGGCAACTCTAACTTAATGGAAATACATTAGAATGGCCTCATTTCAGAACCAGAAGCAACCTGAGTAATTAAGTTCAGCCCTTCATTTTTCAGACGAAGAAACCAGAGAAACAGGCTGAGATTAAGGTCAGTTACTTAGCCAGTATATGGTAAAGTCAGGACCCATGTCTTCTGACTCCAAGTCTGAAGCTTTCTGTCACCATTCCTATCTTATATATCATCTAATAGCCATTAGGAAAAAAATATTTTAAAAGGTATAGTATATAGAAAATGAAAAAAAATAAAATATCACATTGCAGATAACATGTTTGCTTACCTGGAAGATCCAAAGGGAAGGAGGTAATTTATTAGAGGAAATGAAGGAGTCTCGGCATGCAAGCCATTATCTCAGCTCAAAAACACAGGGAAATGTTTCCATTCACAATAGTAATGAAAGCATTACGTTATTAAATTCTTGGATGTACTTGGGCCACAATAACTTATTCAAAGAAAATAATAAAACCTTAATGAGAGAAATAAAATACAAGAGCTCTACACTCTCTTAACTGGAAAAACTTAGTAAAGCAAAAAAGAGAATTCTTCCCAATTTAATAGATTAAGTAGACTACTACTAATTAAAACCCCCAAGATATTTTTCTGAATGTTAGACATGGCATGATAAAAGAATAAATGTGAGCCTATCAAAGAATACTAATAAGCAATAATGATAGACTCAATTTTGTTAAATATTTAATTCCTACAAAAGAATATTTATACCATGTGTAAGATGTAAAGAAAAATAATAAAATGAATATCTGTGTATCCACCACCAGCTAAAGAAATATAAACTTTCTAATATCTTTGAAACTCCCGCGTGGCCCACCCAGTGACATGCCACTTCCCTAACCCCTCCGGAAGTAACCATTATCCTGAATTTTGTTTTCATTATTCTCTTGCTTTGTTTTCCACAAGCATCGTATTTAGTTTTGTACACTTCTGAAATTTATGTAAATGAAATTATAGAGTATATAATCTCTGCAACTTGCTTTTTTTGTTGTTGAAACTTACAGTCCTATATATATATATATTAGTTGGATGAATCTTGGGACTGTATATACACGTGTATATATATATATATATACACACACATACAGGTATATATATAGCCATAATTCACAATATGCTGCATAGAATTCATTATATGGAATACACGGTAATTTGTTTATCTGTTACCCTGCCAACAAACATTAATGTTGTTTGTTTCCAACATTATATATATATATATATATACACATTATATATATATATATATATATATATATATATATATATATACAGTGTATATATATATATATATATAATGTGTGTATATATATATATATACACATACAGGTATATATATAGCCATAATTCACAATATGCTGCATAGAATTCATTATATGGAATACATGGTAATTTGTTTATCTATTACCCTGCCAACAAACATTAATGTTGTTTCCAATGTTTTATATTATAAAAATTGCTCCTGTGAACATTCTTGTATTTTTCCCCAAATACATATGGGAGCTTGCTGGAAGATACGTTATACACACGTCTAACTTTACCTGAGTAATGCCAACTTGTTTCCCAAAGTAGAAATACCAACTCCTGTCAGTGTCTAAGAGATCCAACTACTCTATACCCTCACCAACTTTTGATATTGTCATGCTTTGTTTTTTTCTAATCTAGTCAGTAGAAAATGGTGTCTCCTCATTTGTATTTCCTTGATTACCAAGGAGGTAGAGCACTTTTTCATTTTCTATTTGGATTTCCTCTTCTGGGAAATGCCTGTTAAAGTCTTTTTGCCTTATTTCTGTTGCTTTCTATTTTGTATTGCTTTTCTTATTTTCTTAAGATTCTTACATAAGAATCCTCCATATATTCTGTCTACTAATCCCTTATCAGTTTATATATGTGTTTCCATATTTTCTTACAGTGTGTGATTCCCTCTTTCCTTTTGCTAACAGATGAACAGAAGCTCTTCATTTTAGTGTAAACAAACATCAGTTTCTTCCTTTTTGGTTTTTAAGAGATTTTTCACTGTTCTTCCTTGTTTCAAGGTCAGACAGATATTCTCCTATATTGATATCTGGGATTTATATTCACATGTGCTGTGAGATAGGGATTCAATTTCATTTTTTGCATGTGGACAATCAGGTGTCCCAGCATCATATATTAAACAATCCCCAGTGATCTTCTTTGCAAGCCCTATCAAAAATCAAGTTTCTAGATATATATGGGTCTTTCGTGTGCTCTCAACTATGGTTTTTTGCCTAATTTTTTTATGCTGGTGTCAAAACTAATCATTTTAATTATCATCAGTGTTGGTAATTACATTATATAGTTATCTAGATATTATATATTTCTATTATATACATTATCCATTATATTACCTATTTTTATTATTTTATGGTTACTCTAAACACTTACTTTTTAACATGCATGCCTAACTTAAAGTCTAAAGTCTAAAATTAATCAATATCTTCCTCTCAGTTAAAAACCCTAGAACACCAACTTGGTCACTTTACCTCCCTACTTACATTCTCATGTTGTCCAGTGTTCTATTTGATCTTATTTGTGGCAGAGGCTGCTAATTGCCTACCCCAGCAATTCCAACCCTCAGTTTTTGCTAGGAACATGACCACCTAGAATAAAGACCATATTTGCTAACTTTCCTTGCAGGTAGTTAGGGCCTTGGGACTAACATCTTAGCCCCATGGCTATGTACTTGTAAAACACAAGTGTTATGTGGCTACTTTTAGGAAGTTTCCTTAAAAGACAACTGGCACATCGGCTTTACTTCTTCTTCTTTCCTGTAAGGGCTGGCACTTCATTTTGTATCTACCAAGATGAGGACAACACCTAGAAATAGGTACAAGTAGGAGCAATATGGTTCCATATGACTCTAAAACCACTATACCAGTTCAGGATTGCCTGCGTCTAGACATCTACATGAGCAAAATAAGCCTCAGTATTTCATTCAAGTCATGTAAGTTGGGATCTACTCACAGCTGAACCTAATCACACCTGAAACCTATTTTTAACCCCACAAATTAACTGTTATTGTTGGAGTGGTGGTGACAGTCAATGATCCTTTGGATATACCCAAATATTTAGCTATCTTTGGTCACCATTCCTTCTTGCAACTCAGACCATCCATCTGGAATCATTTTCCTTATGCCTGAAGTATATTCTTTAGAACTTCTGTTTGTGAAGGTATGTCTCTCAGTATTTGCTTTGTCTGAAAATGCCTACATTCCATACTCATTCTTGAAAAGCAATTTTGCTGGATACAAAATTCTAGGTTGATACATTAAGGCTGCTACTCCAGGATCTCCTCCTTCCACTGTTATGGGAGAAAAATAAGCTGTAAGTCTGTCATTATTCTACAGGTAGTCTTCTATCTGTCTCAATTCTCTCACTAGTTTTAAGATCTTCTCTTTGTCCATAGTATTCAGTTTCACTAATGTTTGGGATTTGTTTGGATTTCCTAAATCTGAAGATAGGTCTTACTCTCTCCCAGTCTATTGACTCTCTGCCAGTTATTAACTTTTTATCTCTCAGCCTCCAATCCACCCTTCTTTGCCTTGCTTTGTGGTACTGGAGCTGAACGCTATAGACTTTCCTTATTTGCCAGGTAGCTCTAAGTTAGGCTTTGTCAACAGAGGTTGCTGGCAAGATCGGGAAGAAAAGACTTTTCCTCTTTTAGTATGCTGTTTTTCTTTGTGGCCCCCTATGGCTCAGCATATGAGGGTCTGGTAGTTCTTACCTCAGTGGCCTTCACAGTTCAACCTTGGCCCACACCCTCCAGCAAGTTTCCTCTCCACTCAGCAGCAGGCTGCCCCTATGAGTCAGTTGTGGTGGGCACCCTCTGACAAGTTTCTTTGTCACTGGCAGGCTGCATGTCTCTGTGACAGTCACAGCCTTTCTTCAAAGGTTTCAACCTCAGCTTTGGAAGGGGGAGCCCTCCTCTGAGTTGCTTCCTTCTTCACTCTATCTTACCAGTGGTAGTAACTGCTTTTGACCCTTTTAGTAATTAACCATATATAAATGTTGACAATTCTTTATATTAAAATTTCCCTGTTCAAATTACTGGTGTGGTTTCTGTGTCCTCATGCAATCTCTTCCTGAAACTATGATTATAGTTCAGACATTATGCCTTCTCACTCTATCTGCCACTTCCTGTGCCTTTCTTATTTTCTGTCTCCATGTCTTTGTGCTACATTGGCATAATTTCTTTAGCTCTGTCTTCCCATTCTCTAATCCTCTCTTCAACTGTCTCTAATAGCTTTGCTTACTCTGTGCACTATTACAATTTTCATACTTTTCATTTTTAGAAGTTCTATTTAATCCTTTTAAAATCTGTTAGATAATATTTTTATATTTGCTTATTCTTTGGTGTAATTTTCAGTTTCTTATTTCTTTAAACATTGTAAATATTTTGTTTTATCTTTAACATATGATAATTCTAATACATGAAATAATTGCAGGACTGATTCTGCTGTCTGTGACTTCTGCTGGCTTTCCTTCAGGGTAACCTATTTCTTTGTGTTTTGTGATTTTTTTAATGTGAGCTCATGTACTTTGGCACTTGTGAGAATTCTTAGAAGCCTAGGCTGAATATTTCTACTGCAGAGAGAAGTTGTGTTTGCTTCTGCAAGATAAAATAAATTCTAGCCTTGAGGTTTATCAGACAACACATCAGACAATATGAATTTGGGCAACAAAGCCAGGAAAAGGCTGGCTTATGGCTGTAAATTCTTAATTCTGTGCCCTCTTCCAACCACTACCAAGGTCAAAAAGACATGTTTTTGTTGTTGTTGTTGTTGTTGTTGTTGTTGTTGTTGTTGTTGTTTGCTGGCCTCCTCTGTGGGACACGTGTTTTCTGGTTTACCCTTACACTGATGATGATGTACTTTTGAGGGGTCCACAGCTTTATGTGAGGGATCCTATCAGATTCCCCATCCTGACTGAGTCCCTAGGAACCCATGCAGCTATCAAAACTGAAGATCAATACTACAAGGATTCAGCATACACTCCCAGAGAGAAACCAGTTTCAGAGTTAGGTTTTCTCTCTAGGTTAATTAACTCATTTGACTCATATTTGAATAGTCACTATTTTATGTGCTTGGGACACAATGGCAAACAAAATAGACAAAGTCCTTGTCCTATGGGGTTTACAGTCTAGCATGAGGGAGGCAAACAACAAAATAAAGAAGTAAATTATATAGTATATTGGGAGATAATAAATGATATGAAATAAAAGAAAGAACAGAGCGGGGGAGGGGCAGGTTGCAGTTTTATATAAAGCATAAGGTCTCACTGAGAAGATGACCTTTGGGCAAAGATGGAAAGGAGGTAAAAGAGTGAGCCCATGTGGTACTTAGAAGAAAGGTGATCCGGGCAGAAGAGCAGGTGCAAAGGTGCTAAGGCAGGAATGTGCCTGGGGGAGTTTGAGGAACTGCAAGGAGGCTGCGGTCACTGCAATGGGATGAGCAAGACCAGAGAGTGGTGAGGGAGGGGATCAGAGAAGAGACAGGGCAGGTCACAGAGGGCCTTAGAAGCCCCTGGAGGACTTTGGCTTTAATCTGAAGTGGCATGGGAGCCAGAGTAGGGTTTTAGGCAGTTTTAATAAAACCAGACATGATTTGACTTACGTTTTTTTTTTTTTTTTAATTTTTTTTCAACGTTTTTAATTTATTTTTGGGACAGAGAGAGACAGAGCATGAACGGGGAAGGGGCAGAGAGAGAGGGAGACACAGAATCGGAAACAGGCTCCAGGCTCCGAGCCATCAGCCCAGAGCCCGACGCGGGGCTCGAACTCACGGACCGCGAGATCGTGACCTGGCTGAAGTCGGACGCTTAACCGACTGCGCCACCCAGGCGCCCCATTGACTTACGTTTTTAAAGGATCTCTCTGGTTATTGGGTGGGGACTAGACTGGCTTTCACTCTAAGTGGAGATGCCTGCTTTGATTTAATTTTGACCTCTGAAGGATCCCCTGCTTTCTTGTAAGTCAGGATCCTGTTTTCTTTGTTGTCAGTGGGGCGGCTGTTGAGAGTATCTAGACTACCACGTTGCTGGAAATAGAAGGCACCCTACTGGTTTTCTAAACACAGTACAAAGCTATTGTCAAAACACTACGGAATAGGCTGAACAAGGAAAAAAATTATCAAAAGGTCAGGATAAAGACAAGACATAGTTGAAAAAAAAATAAAACTAGTGTATAGTATGGCAAAGAGTAATTTTAAAAAAGCATTAGGAATCATTACTTAAGGATTTTTAAGATAAAAACTAACCAGATCCACACTTGACAAATGCTATTGCAATACACTCAAGACAGAGTCCTGCTTTTTTAACCATAAAACACTAGAATAAAATACAATGGCAAGTAAGAAAGCCCAATCTTGTCAACAGAGAGACGGTCTTCAGGTAAAGTGGAGTGACTGAAGCTTGTACCCTGAATTCTGGTTCCCAAGATTCTTATAAAACTTCTGTGGTACTTACCTCATCTGGGCCCCTCTCCACACCCAACTATAGCTTACATTTATAAAGTGCCAATTCACATTTATTAAGTCGTATCTTTAACCCTAAATATATGTCATTTTAGACCACTCAATGAATGCTTAAAATGTTTATACATTAAAAGTCCACCTGGGGCACCTGGGTGGCTCAGTCATTTAAGGTCCGACCCTTGATTTTGGCTCAGGTCATGATTGCACAGTTTGTGAGACCAAGCCCCAAAATGGGCTCTGTGCTGACAGCTGGAGCCTGCCTGGGATTCTCTCTCTCCCTCTCTCTCTACCCCTACCCCGTTCTCTCTCTCTCTCTCTCTCTCTCTCTCCCTCTCTCTCAAAATAAATAAACTTAAAAAAAATAAAAATAGAACTATGGTGAGATCCAGCAATCCTACTTCTGGGTATTTATCCAAAAAAATTTAAATCAGGGTCTTTATGAGGTATTACCTCTCATGTTTACTGCAGCACTATTAACAACTGCCAAGACCTAAATGTCCGTTGACAGACGAATGAATTAAAAAATGCTGTATATACATATATCCAATGGAATATTATCGGCCTCATAAAAGAAGGAAATCCTGCAATATACAACAACGTGAATGAACGTTAAGGATGTTATGTCAACTGAAATAGTCACAGAAGGACAGATACTGCACGACTGCATTTATACGAGGTATCTAATAGTCAAACTCATGGAAACAAAGAATAGAAACATGGTTGCCAGGGGTGATGGGAGGGGAAATGGGAAGTTGGTAATCAATGGACATAAAATTTCAGCTCTGTAAAATGGACAAATTCTAGAGACCTGCTGTGCCTATAGATAATAAGACTGTATTATACACTTAAACGTCTGTTACAAGATGTTTATGTTAAGTGTTCTTACTACAATAGAAAAAAAACTACATTAAAAAAAAGAAAAACCTATATGAAAAAATGGTAACACATGAGTCAACACATGGGTACTTTGCATGAGAAGAGACAAAGGAATGAGGTGGCAAAATGTTAAGAATGCTTATTACACTAAAAAGAAAGTAATACACTTTGTATTATACTACAGAGACACGTTCTCCCGTGAAACATTTTTACCCCAAAACTGATTGGGAATCTAATGAAACCATTCAATCTAACGACCTAGTATCAAAGAAACAAAAGGCACAGTATAACGTATTCAATAGCAGTGAAGGGATCCAGAGAATTCACCAATCAGGAAAATCCAGAATGCAGGAAATTTTAGGACCAGTTTTAGTCAGTTTCATCAACAAATAAAGAATTAAAAAAAAATGTTGGTGAGACTAATAGGGTAGTAGAGAGACAATTCAACCAAATATAGTATGTGAACCTTTTTTGGCTGCTGATTTCAGCACATCAACTAGAAAACCCATCTATGAGGCAAGATGATAGGGGATACTATGGAATTGTTCATTTCTAATTTGATAATGATATTATGATTTTTCTAAAGTCTTTTCCTTTAAAAATAAAAAAAAAATTAATGTTTATTTATTTTTGAAAGGAAGAGACAGAGACAGAGTGCAAGCAGGAGAGGGGCAGAGAGAGAGGGAGGCACAGAATCCGCAGCAGGCTCCAGGCTCCCAGCTCCCAGCACAGAGCCCGACACAGGGCTTGAACCCACAAACCGTGAGATAATGACCTGAGCCGAAGTTGGACACTTAACTGACAAGCCACCCAGGGTGCCCCAAAAGTCTTTTCCTTTTAAAGATATATACTAAAATATTTTTTTAAAAAGTCCAATAATACTTGTTCTGTAGTTTTCTGTACTTTTCTCATGACACTGTTGTGGCCTAGGTACTAATCACACACACACACCCCTACCCAGCAGAATTGTATTTCCAAAGCATAGACCTTTTTTTCTCACCTACTATTCTGTGCAGGCCTCAGCATAGTGCTTTGCATACTGAGAGTACTCAAATATTTATTAAATTCTTAATTTTTTTTCATGTCTTTTATTTTGAGAGAAAGAGAAAGTGTGTTTGTGTGCGTGTGTGTGTGCGCATGCACCTTCAAGTTGGGGAGGAGCAGAGGGGGTGGGGAGGAGACAGAATCCCAAGCAGGCTCCACACCATCAACACAGAACCTGTTGTGGGGCTCGAACCTATGAACCATGACCTAATGCTGATCATGACCATGATCATGACCTGAGCTGAAATCAAGGGTAAGATGCTTAACAGACTAAGCCACCCAGGCGCCCCTTATTTAATTTTTAAAAAGAAAGCAAGCAAACAAAAAAGGGCCAAGTAGGCTCCAATGATGATAAGTATACTTTGAACCAAGATTTATGTTGAATATAACTTTCTGTACATGAGGTCCAAACACAAAGTCCTGGGGAACAAAGAGCAGGGATGCAAAGCTGCCATCCTGACTAGTGAAGGGGATCTTCCTTGGGGAAGAAGGTACAGAAACCCCAGCCAGCCTGGGTCCCTCTGACACACTCCCAACACAATTGTAGCTAACTTTATTATGTGTGCTGTCATCTGTCTCCACCACCAGACTGGGGCCCGACCCCGCATCTGGTCACGTGGCTGGACCTGGTAAGTGGTTGACAGCCCAAAGGAAGAAACTTCAACATCATCCAGAGGAGAAACAGGACAGACCACAAAGAGGGTCAGTAACATCGTGGGGCCTGAGACGGCAACACCAACTGGAGATTAATCAAAACAGAGACTCTGGATGGGGGGTGTGGTAGTCGGCTGGGCCCACTCGTTCATCTGAGGAGCTGAAGGGAACAGGGAGTGGATCAGGGACTGCATGGACCGGAAAGAGGTGCACTGGAAGGCGGAGGGGGTCTAAGGGAGACAGGAACTGAGAAGCAGCTGCCACCCTCCTGTATGACGTGGGGCATGGCTGGCCGAGGCCAGCCTGGTTCTTTCTCCGTGCAGAAGGATGTGGGAAACCACAAGAATGCAGGCAGGGCTAGTGCATCACAGTGGAAAAGTGAATTCCTGAGCACATCAGGGAGGCTTACTCAGACTAGCCGGAGGAAACCACATTTAACAACCCAGCTACAGAATGAGGATGCAATCAAGTTGTGGCCTGGGCACCTGGAGGTAGGAGGGCTCCTTCTGCCTGTGATAGACGCGGGGCAGGAAGAGCTACAAAGAGGAGCTGACACCTGAGTGGGTCTTGAAAAACTAGACAGGATGGAAAGAGAGAGCAAAACAAAAACACACTGAGCACTCATGATGGTCTAGGTGCTGGTTAGGCACTTGAGTTCCCTTCCAGAAAAGGGGCTACATAGACAAAAATACAACGGTGTGCCTGATTGTCTTCCCCCTCTTTGTCCATTCCTATTCCCTTGTTAACCTAGAAAAACCCATTAAAGACGAACTGTTTCTTTTTACTTCTAGAAATTCACTCCAGGGCTTGATCAGAGATGGATGTCAAGATATACTTGCGGTGCTCAAAAACAGGAAACCAAACCACTAGGGTTAGATGAGTTAAAATAATACGTAGTCTTCAAAAAGCATGTTGTCAATGATTAGCTAATGGTATGGAAAGAGCTATACCCCATATTGAGTGGGAAAAAAAGCAGTTACAAAACAATACAATCCAACTTTATTTTTTTAAATATAATACAGTTTTTAAAGACTGAAAAATCTAATGTTCAAAACGTCTATCTCTACGTGGTAGGATTATGGATGATAATCCCCTTCATCCCACTGTCTTCTATAATGAATGTTTCACTTTTTGAAAATTAAATAAAAACACCCCCAAAATGTTATTTAAACACACACACACACACAACTGAAAACAGGCCCACGTGGGGTAGGCTCACCTTCTGTAGGATGGGGGTAGGGCAGGTGTTGTCAAACAAGACTGAGTTGAAAATTCCATACACGCCCTCACCGAGGTGGTACACGATGGTCTTGGGGGTGGAACCGCTTTCCTCTGTGGGGAGGGGAGGGGTCAGGGGAAGTACAAGCAGCAGTGTGAAGGGGGCTGGGGCTGGGGAACTGGCACAATGGTAGGCTCAGCAAGGATGATAGGTAACTGAAGTAAAAAGGTTGCCCCTTCCTCAACTATGGGGTGGGTCCTGCCTCCTCCTATGACATGAGGTTCATGTTGTGCACACTCACGCTTGCAGCTGAGCAACCCTGCCCAGGACATACTTCCTGCCTGCATCTGAGCCCCTGGATGCCCAGCAAAGGCAAAAGAGCAGCCCAGCCAAACTCAATACCCCAAGATGTTAAGCCACTTGCCCCACACACGATGGGGCAAGTGCATGAGCTGAAATGAGAAACCAGGTCTCCTGGCTGGATTAGATACGGCAATCACCCAGATTTATAAAGGAAGCCAGAAGAATGTCGTCTCTACACACATACACACACAGGTACACGCACACACAGAAAACCTTTTACCTGGAGCCCACCACCCTGCCAAATGGATTCTCAGGGGAAGACACACAGACCTCAGCTCTCTTGCCTGGGGTCCTAGAGCAGAAGACAAAACCCCAAGATCAGAGTCCCTGACCCCACTCACTCAAGAGGCTGATGGGAGAATTGATCTATCTGAAAAGGCAAAGATGAGTGCTGATGTTGCAGTGTGGGCAGAGAACCATGAGTCAGTCCAGCCTGCACTTGAATCCAGGCACTGCCCCTTACCAGCTGTGTGACTTTGGGCTAGTGACTCGACCTCTCTATGCCTATGTTCTGTCATCTATAACTAGACTTAGACAAATATAAGTTGTTATTAATTATTTTCATTATGTTATGAGAATCAGTAGGATGAGTAAGAGTCTGTACTTTGGAGAGGAGACAGACATGAGGTCGAATGCAGGCTTTACTTTTTCCTATTAAGCAATTCACTTGTATTCTCTTTGGCTCTCAATTTTCTCATCTGTACAATGGGTTAGTAAAGTATCTATTCTCCCTGAGGTTGTTTTGATCTCAATCTTCACAAGATATAAACATGCATAGGAAGAAACAATAATAAGTATCTTGGAGGTAAGAAAGGACTTGGTTGTAAGTTCCCTAAAGCAAGGATCCATCCTTCAAATTCCCCATTCCCTAAAACCAGACCTTGCTCGGCCAGCCACTGTCCCTAGCTTGAGGAAAAAATGGGGCTGTGCTGCCCACCTGGCACCTACCCTCCCTGCCAGGCTGGTCCAAAAGAACCTCCTTCTTGGCGATGATGCTGACTGCCAAGGTGAAGGCCGAAGTCACGTAGTAGCGCCCCAGCTCCGCAAGGATGTCCACACCACATCCCTCTGGGAAGTACAGGTCCAAGGCTGAGTTGATCACAGAACAAATCTGGTGGTAGGGGGATGGGAGACAATTACATATTTGAAATGTGGGGTTTACATACTAAGGACTTGCTATAGCTCCAAGTGTATTTCTTTTTTTTTAACAACTTTTTCTCTTTTTTTTTTAAGTTTATTTATTTTGAGAGATAGAGAACGAGCAGAGGAGGGGCAGAGAGACACAGAGTGAAAATCCCAAGCAGGCTCCATGCTGTCAGTGCAGAGACCAACACAGGGCTCAATCCCACAAACCCTAAGATCATGATCTGAGACAAAATCAAGAGTCAGACACTTAACTGACTGAACCATCCAGGCACCCCTCCAAGTCTATTTCTTGAAAGCTTCTTTGATTTCAGAAAGAAGGACTTGGCAGCTGCTAAGTTCCCAGCTGGGGACTACAGACAATTGGCCAAGAAGGTAGGAGGCAGAGAGAGCTGGGTCAAGACTCTTATACTCATGTAAGTCAACTTCCTCAACGCCTACATTATGGGAGGAGGTAGTCTCAGATTCCAGAAGCCCTGATATGGAACTTTCTTTTATAAATGACCAATCTGTTAAAAGATATTTTTTTGTTTTTTTTTTCACAGAAAATAAAGAGAAGGAAAAAGATCAAAACCACCCTTAATTCTTTTTTTTTTTTTTCAACGTTTTTTATTTATTTTTGGGACAGAGAGAGACAAAGCATGAACGGGGGAGGGGCAGAGAGAGAGGGAGACACAGAATCGGAAACAGGCTCCAGGCTCCGAGCCATTAGCCCAGAGCCTGACGCGGGGCTCGAACTCACGGACCGCGAGATCGTGACCTGGCTGAAGTCGGAGGCTTAACCGACTGCGCCACCCAGGCGCCCCAAAACCACCCTTAATTCTATCATGCAGATTGTTAATCATTGTTAACTTTTTGGAGTAGTCCCTTTCTTTTTTTTCTCTTTGATACAAATGCCATTTTTATTATAAACATAATAGGGATAGATATATATATATATATATATATATATATATATATATATATATATATAATAACCTTTTACTCAACAGATTCTGTGAATGACCTCAGTGGGTAAGTCATACAAATGTTTCATAATTTAACCAATTCCCGAGTGTTAGATGGACCAGGAAAGTCCACTGGACTTTTGTTATGAACACCGCAACAATGCTCATCTTTGAAGCTCTTTGTGTCCATCAGGGGTTATTTTCTTAGGGTCAGTCCCTGCATGTGGATATTCCAGGACCAGGCTCTTACTAAGGAGAACGACCCCTAGTGGTTAGAGTGGGGATTGCGGCGACACATTTTTTCTTGATTTCATCTTGAGAGGAGTACACAGAAGGTGGGCTTTTCCTTTTCCCGCCCTCCCCTTTCATTTCTCATCAGGTCACCCAAGGGAGAACAGAGCGTACCAGGCCCTCAAAGAGTTTTAGGACTTAGCAAATAACACTGGTTAAGCTTCAAATTTGTGCATGGGCTAGAGACAGGCAGAGCTGGGACTCAGAAAGTGACATAACCTCCAAGAACCTCAGTTTGCTCAGCTGTAACACAGGGCTAATAATAAGATAGTTCAGGGGCTCCTAGGTGGCTCAGTAGGTTAAGCATCAGACTTTGCACTGACAGCGAAGAATCTGCTTAGGATTCTCTGTCTCCCTCTCTCTCTCTGACCCTTCCCCACTCACGTGCTTGCTCTTTCTCTCTCTCTCTCTCAATAAATAAACATTAAAAAAAAGATAATCCAGGTAAAGCACCAAGCACAGTATGCAGCACATAGGACCCACTCACAGTGCCCAGTACACACCCCCCACCCCCCACAGAGCCCAGTACCACACTTCTGACCCCAGGATTACCTCTTCGAATCTCACTTTGGCCCCCTCCAATCCAGGGAAGCCACCACCAAGGTCCAGGATGTGCATCCTGTGGCCCAGCTCACTGCCCATTTCAAACACAAGCCGGGCGTCTGCGATGGACTGAGTGTAGGCCTGAAGGTCAGGACAGCCAGTGCCAACGTGAAAACTGAGGAGGGAGGAAGAGACTTGGCTTACGTGCAGGGCCCCAGGTGCCACCAGCTCAGCCCCAGCCAGGAGCAACCTTGGACAGGCACATTGGACACTGTGCCCATTCTACAGATGTAGGGACTGAGGGTCTCAAAGGTTAAATGCATTTCCAAGGGTCTTGTGGAAGTAAGGAGTGGACAAGAGACCAGACCTAAGGTCCGCTGGTATTTGGTGTCCCTCCCATCCCTTTGTGCTGCCACTGGGGCTGAGCCTTCTGGGATGAGGACCAGGGCCCTACCGTCAGCCAGGTCTGTATTTACCTGTCAGCGGTGTAGCCTGCCTGTGCTTTAGTTTCCCCATCTATAAAGTGGGGATAAGATCCCACAGGGCTGTGGGATAATGTACCTGAAGCATTTAGCACAGTGCCTGGCATATCCTAAGCACAGGATCAATGAAAACTATACTGTTAGGCCTTTATTATGACTTCTTCCATATCCCTGCAAGAAAAGAGGCAGAGCAAAGATGTGGCTGCATAACCTTTGGCCTACAGGCTGGTCTAACTCCTGCAAAGACAGGTCTCTCCGGGAACCTCCAAGGACAAGACCTTGTGGGGACCATGGGGTTGAGTCAGCGGGACACTCCAAACCTTCTTTCCAAAGAGAGGAAAGTCTCCGATAGCAGGACTCTAGGCCTGTGGCCTGAGGACTCTGTGCCTCTGATGGCAGGACTCGATGGCCTCCTTTGGAGGCCCTGAGGGGGCTCTTGTACAGAGTTGATTAATTCCTGGGAAAGGGGCAGCAGGCCTGGCAGGGGTGGTGGGGCCTCCAGGTACTCACCTCACACCCACCACCTCCATGTGGCTCCTCTTGGCATTTTCAAGCAGGTGTCTGCAGGATTTCAGCAACGCCCCAAACTTGAAGCTCAGGCGGCTCGGGGAGTCCTCAGCAGCGATGTGTAGAACCATCCTGAGGAGACAGGTACCTCTGCCGGGTGGACCCCACCTCCCCCTACCCCAGCCACGTCCTCTCCGAGAAAAGGGGTGTAAACTCAGAGCTGCCCGCCCCGCAGGTCCCTGACCCCTTCATGTCCCTGCACTGCCGGTCAGCCTCCAGGGCCTGTCAAGTCCATTCTCTGAACGTCCCTGGGCCCATCCCTAGGCCCCTGCCCTGGTCCCGACCTCCTCAGTCCTCTCCAGAAGCTCCACCTCTTCAACCAGCCTCCACACCAGCCGGACTTTTCCAACTTTTCTTGCATGAGAGGCCCCACTTTTTAAACACATTCTTACTGAGAACCCCAATATCATTTAAAACAGACAAAATGAAAGCTGCTTTGGGTGAACCAGAGTGGTCCAGCCACCTGGCCTCCCCATCATCCCGAGGAGGCCCTCCCTGGAATCCCCAGGGTTTCAAGTGACCACGTGCAAGCCACAGCCCGAGCAGAATGTCCAGCCCTGACCCCTGCCAGAGCCCATTTGCACCAGGCCCCTGCCCTGTGACCGTGTTGACCAACATTCACTGTTGCCCTCGCCCCGCACACATGGTATGTTCCAGCCACACCAAATTCCTGCTCATGTCTCAAACGCCCCCTGCTGTTTCCGACCTCCATGCGTTCCTTTCTTCAGCAGTTCACTCTGATGCACTGTCTGTGCGCCCTCCTAGTTCTTTTCACCCCTCAGGCGCACCTCAAATGCCACCTCCTTGGCGCAGCTTTCCTGACCACCCCCTGTTGCTCTCGGCCCGCGACTTTGACCTCCATAATACCGTGGGCTTTGCTCTGCTCGGGCTGTAATGGTTATTCTTGCCTTTGTCCTCGTCAGGCCCTGGCATGCTGGGTCCAGTCCAGGAGTGCCCGCCCCAGCCTCCCGTGAGTGTGGCAGGGTCCAGGGCAGGGTCCTCTGCTCCACCACTACCCCGCCCATGCCCGCTGTCCTCACACTCGGCCCAGCCCCCCACGTGAGCGGTCCTCGGCTTACTTGGCACTGGGGTGGCTCTTTACCACCTTTGCCAGCTCCAGCTCGTTGTCAAAGCTCAGCAGCCGGACCCCACGCTTGGCAGCATACTTGATCTGTGCAATTTGCTTACAGGGGTTGGCGTAGATGATCTTACCGGCGGGGATGCCAATACGCTGGACCAATTCCATCTCTGCCTGTGGGGTCCCAAAGGTGAAGGTGAGGAGGCTCAGGGCCCACCGGGCCCACAGAAGCCGAGAAGCACAAACGAGGGGCAAAGTCATAGCTATGCATGGGGACGTCCATAAGAAGGGGGCCTCATTTTCACACAACAGAGACATGAAAATCGGGACTCACGCTGGTTCACCATTCTCGGACAGGCAAGGCTGCCACAGCCAGCCACGCAGGTAGCACACTGTGCAGTTGAGGGGGGGGACGTCCCATCCGCAGAGGATACATAAGGTAGATTTATATATTTGTTACAACTTCCCGGCAGTAAAGCCTCTCATCCTGACAAAATCAGTGTATTCATCACAACAACTGTCTTAAGGGATATATTTCCTAATTCACACAAAGACATGACATGGAGTCATAACGGCCCTGACAGTAGGCATGTGACACATTTTCCTGACAGATTTAACGTTTAAAGAATATCCCTTGATGTGGTGGAGAGTTCACCGAACCAAGTCATCCCACATCCAAAGTCCTGCTGTGCGCGTACCACTGTGCCGGGGGACCCTGGCAAGCCCCTGTCCCCGAGGGGCCTCGTCTTCCTCACCTTTACGGAACACCGTTCCACGAGATTGCTGCATTCATGGTACAGACAGTGATGATGATGAGAGCAGCCATCGTCACTGAGCGCCCACCACAAGCAGGCACCGAATGCGATGTTAGTAAACCTTTTCTGTAAAGGGCCAGTGAGCAAATGGTTTAGGCCGCGTGGGCCATGTAGGTTGTGTGACAACTACTCAAGCCGCGAGAGAGAGTGCATAAGTGAACGAGTGTGGATGTGACCCAGTCAAGCATCACAAGATCAGGCGGTGGCCTGGATGTGGTAACCATCCATGGTTTGCCAACCGTTGCTTTGGATTAACTATCTTATTTACCCCTTAGAATAACCCCATCATCAGAGGGGCACTGGATCCACTCTATAGAGAAAGAAACTAGTACTCAGAGAGGCTATGCAGCAACAAGGAGGCAGGGCCAGCTTTCAAACTCAAGTCTGACTCTCCATGATTAAGGGAAGGAAGTCAAGAGGAAGCCAGTTCTGAAATGCTATAGCAGGCACAGGGCCATTTTTAGCCACTCTGAGTTTTTGATAAGACTCAAAGGGCGCCTGGGTGGCTCAGTCGGCTAAGCGTCTGACTTCAGCTCAGGTCATGATCTCACAGTTCATGGGTTCAAGCCCCGCATTGGGCTCCATGCTGGCAGCTCAGAGCCTGGAGCCTGCTACAGATTCTGTGTCTCCCTCTCTCTCTCTGCCCCTTCCCTGCTCATTCTCTATCTCTCTCTGTCCCTCAAACATAAAAGTTAAAAAAAAAAAAATTTATAATAAGACTCTAATGTAAATTTAGCAACTTTTCAGCACGAGGTACTACTGTGAGTTATCCCATGTGATGCCAGTAACTGTCCTATGAAGTATTTATTGGCCACATTTTACAGAGGACAAAATCGAGTTCAGAGGACTCCACCTGCCTGCAGAAACACAGGTAGTAAGGAGCAAAGTGGGACAGGGCTGGCGTTGCAGCCGTCACAGCTTGCTTTCAAAGACCCTGAGTCTGAGTGGACATGAAAACGTGTTTTTGCTCCCAGCTTCACCACATGAGGTAAGAGAAGAAGCAATGGTAGCAATTTGGGACTTGGGATTTAGCTTCGATTATACTTAAACAGTATATACTTAGATATATATACTTATACTTAAACAGTAACTACTGTTACTCATTGAAGGATTACCATATGCCAGTCATTGCATTAAATATTTTATATACATGGGGCATCTGGGTGACTCAATCGGTTGAGCATCTGACTTCAGCTCAGGTCATGATCTTGTGGTTCATGAGTTCTAGCCCCGCTTTGGGCTCTATGCTGACAGCTCAGACCCTGGAGGCTGCTTTCGGATTCACTGTCTCCCTCTCTCTCTGTCCCTCCCCTCCTCATGTCCTGCCTCTCTCTCTCTCTCTCTCTCTCTCTCAAAAATAAATAAAAACATTAAAAAACATATTTTATATACATTTTCATTTAATCCTCATAGTAATCTTATGAGACAGGAAACAGAGGACAGAGGCTCAGAGAGGTTAAGTGACTTGTCCAAGGTCTCACAGCTTTCGAGTGGCAAAGCTGACAGGACTGCCAGACTTTAGCCTACACCAGTTCCTAGCCACAGTACTTGTAATGGAAAATTCAACCTCAATACTGAGTTGACAAGTGTTTCCTGACTATCTATTAACATGCCAGCCTCTATGACTGGTGCTAAAGAAAACAAGTGGTGAGTAAAATAAAGTCTCTGACCCTGTGAAGCTTTCAGGTTGGGGAAAGTGGGATGGTGAGACCCAGGTGTGAGGAGTGAAGGACAACTTTTCTGAGGGTCAGAAAATTAAGCTGAGCAACACAGGAGGTCATATCCAGGGGGAAAAGGAAGGAAAGAATGTTTCTGGTAGAGGAGACAGCCCGTGCAGATGTCCTGAGGCAGAATGTGCTCGGCCTAGTCAAGGAAGAGAGAGCGCTGGGGGGCCTGGGCAGGGGGAGCGCAGTGGGGGAAGATAAGGCTGCAGGGGGGTGGGCTGATGTGGATTTATATTTTACCCTGCGAGTCACGGGAATCCGTTTGAAGGGTTTCACGAGGGGAAACGACATGGTCAGATTTGCATTTTAAATGCAAGGTTTAAATGCGTATCACTCTGGCTACCATGTGAACTCAGGGCTCAGGAAGGGCCGAGAGGATTCTGGAGGGACCGGTCACCATTGCCCTGGGTGAGGTAACAGATGGGGGAGTTGTGCTCTGGAGGCAGGGCTGGCAAGCGTGGTGGTGGATTGCAATGTGGGCATGTCTGACTCCACGCCCTGCAGGCCGAGGGGCCCTTCTCGAAGGGGGAGATCATGAGCGCATTTGAACACCCGGGTTCCGGGCACCCTGTGGGATCAAGTCAGCTGCTGGATAGAAGGTCTGGGCTGGAGATCAAAATGCGGGAGGTGGTGGCACATTGATGGTATTTAGGGCCGTGGAAGGAGATGAAATTCCATAAGAGGAAGGAGAGTTTACAAGAGAAAGGGAGCCTGAGACAGAATCCAGAGGAATCTCCCATTTTGAGAGCAGGAAGTCAGCACCTGGGACCAATGGAGAGGGAAGGAGAAAGAATGCGTCCAGAAGAGGGGGAACGATACACAGATTATAACATCACTCCCATCACAGCAAACCTTGCCTCGCAATTCATGTCTGTACAGGAGAAGAGTGTCGGGTGTCAGAGGCGCCCCGTGCGAGGTGGGGCAGGTGCGGAGCTGTGTCCCCCATCAGTTGATTTGCTGCTGAAGGCTTTACAACTGGGAGCATAGGTGACTGTTGAGTTTTTTTTAAAAAGAATGTCACAAATGAGGAATTGTTATTTAGTGGGCATAAAGTTCCAGTCCTGCAAGATGAATTAAGTCCTAGAGATCTGTAGAACTCTGCCTATATAGTTAAGAATACTATATTGTACCCTTGAAGATTGGCTAAGAGGGTAGATCTCACATTAAGTGTTATTATCACAAAAACAAACAAACAGTCACTGTGCTGAATGCTGTTGACAATCAGGCTAATAAGAGGACCTGTGTCCCCGACAAGGTCTAAATGCATCAACATGGACAGATTTCCAACACCTGCTGAGTTTAAAGCTATTGAGACACAGTACCCACCACATAAATATCTTTTATATTTTGTATATTTTCTATGGATCATATTTGTAAGTATTTTTTAAGTACCACATACCCACCAAACTCAAACTCATAATGGTGATTATCTCTGGAGACATAAAGCCAATGGCCTACGTGTGTGTGTAAGTGAATCAACGGGTGATTTGAATAATTCAAAGTGAATGTTGAAAATAAAGTGCTTACTGGATCCTGGAGATCTCTGGGGATGTTGGTAAGAGGAGATTCCTCAGAGTAGTGACAGTGGCAGTGGGGAAGCAGTGGCTCAGATGCAGGTGCTGAAGCAAAGAGCCAGGTGCACGCAGACAGGCGAGTGTAGACAACTCTGTTTGGCCGTCAAGTGGGAGCATGGGACCGGGCAGGGGGGTGGTATGGAGTCCCGGGAAGGCTTTTTAAGATGGGAGGATGCTGATAGAGACTGCAAGAGAAGGCAGGATGGGGGCAGGGGAAGTGACAGAAGGTCCTTGAGAAGGTGGGTGGGTGGACCGTAGCCCCACGCGAGGCGTGGCCTGTGCCCTTGACCTGTCTGTTGCATAACTGTACACCCGGCCCTCGCTCACACCCGGCCCTCCGTCAACCCTCCGTCAACGTTGGCCAAAGCGTGGAGCTGTCAGGCGTAGCCACTAGTGATGTCCCACCAGAAGAGGGCAGCCTTGGCCTTTCAAGAAAAGCTGTGCATCCCAGAGCCACCTCTCAGTGAATGTACCCAGAGGCTAGTGATCTTCCCGCCTGCGGGGAGGGGCCTTGGCCTCTCCCAGCCCACTCGTTAGCTAAAGCAATGGTCACCAGCTGAGGCCCAGCTCTGCCACCCTCTCCCCAAGGACAATGGAAAGATGCAGTGAGAGAGCCGGAGACCACCCCCCTGCCACTGGCCCTACTCAAGCGGCCACTGGCCAGTGAGTCCCTCACCCTCTGTGCCTCCTTTCCCGTATGTTAAATGCTTCCTCACAGGGCTGTTGTCAGAATCAGGGTAATAATAATTACCTCACAGGGTTGTTGCGATAATAAAATGAGATCACCTACAGAAAACGCTCAGCAAAGTGCCTGGCCCGACAGAAGCACTCAGCAACGGTACATGCTTTTAATGTCCCTGTGGACTTCAGGATCCTTCTGAGCCCTAACACCCCACAACTCTGCTCTTTGTGGAGACCGGCCCTGAGCCAGAGGGCCAAGCACAGTGTACCACCTCTGGGTTTCCAGATGCACAGGAGGTCCTTGACCCTAGACTGAGAAGGCTGGAAAAGGATCCCCTTCCTCCTCTCTGGGAGCAGAGCCCCCAGCGTGCTGCGGGGGGGGGGGGGGGGGGGTCCTGGTCCTGCTACCGGCAAGCTGTGCATGGCTGGCCGATGGTTTCCTCAACTGTAAAATGGCTATCTCTCTCCCCATGCACCTCCCTTCATGTGACACACGCACGAAACTAGGTGTGCAAAGCAAGTGCTAACGCAAAGGGGCTTTGCAGTGACAATAGGGGTGGACTCAGCTTTCACTCACTAAGAGCATGAACATTCATCTTTGATAAAGGTTAACCTTCTCATTCTCACTGTTCCACCATGGTGCACACCTCTTTCCCACCCAGAATCTTCCTACCCCTGTCATCCTGCCCAGGCTAGCTCTCCTTCTTTCTCCTCCAGGGCCCCCTTCTAGAATCCTCCTCACTAACCAAGAGGTTAAAGAGGAAAATGAAAAGCACATGGAAGCCAATGAAAATGATAACACCACAGCCCAAAACCTCTGGGACGCAGCAAAGGCGGTCATAAGAGGGAAGTATATAGCAATCCAGGCCTTCCTAAAGAAGGAAGAAAGGTCTCAGATACACAACCTAAACTTACACCTTAAACAGCTGGAAAAAGAACAGCAAATAAAACCCCAAACCAGCAGAAGACACGAATTAATAAAGATTAGAGCAGAAATCAATGCCATAGAAATCAAAAACATGGTAGAACAGATCAATGAAACCAGGAGCTGGTTCTTTGAAAGAATTAACAAAATTGATAAACCACTAGCTAGTTTGATCACAATGAACAAGGAAAGGACCCAAATAAATAAAATCAAGAATGAAAGAGGAGAGATCACAACCAATACTGCAGAAATAACAAACAATAATAAGAGAATATTATGAGCAATTATATGCCAATATATTGGGCAATCTGGAAGAAATGGACAAATTTCTAGAAACATATAAACTACCCAAACTGAAACAGGAAGAAATAGAAAATTTGAACAGACAATAACCAGTAAAGAAATAGAATTAGTAACCAAAAATCTCCCAGGGGCGCCTGGGTGGCTCAGTCAGTTGAGCACCCGACTTCGGCTCAGGTCATGATCTCGTGGTTCATGGGTTCAAGCCCTGCGTTGGGCTCTGTGCTGGCAGCTCGGAGCCTGGAGCCTGCTTCGGATTCTGTGTCTCCCCCTCTCTCTGCCCCTCCCCCACTCACACTCTGTCTCTCAAAAATGAACAAATGTTAAAAAAATTTTTTTTTCATAAATTAAAAAAAAAATCTGCCAAGAAACAAGAGTCCAGGGCTGGATGGCTTTCCAGGGGAATTCTAACAAACATTTAAAGAAGGATTAGCACCTATTCTCTTGAAGCTATTCATAGAAATGGAAGGAAAACTTCTAAACTCATTCTATGAAGCCAGCATTACCTTGATTCCAAAACCAGACAGAGACCCCACTAAAAAGGAGAACTACAGACCAATTTCCCTGATGAACGTGGATGCAGAAATCCTCAACAAGACATTAGCCAACCGGATCTAACAATACATTAAAAAAATTATTCACCACGACCAGGTGGGATTTGGACCTGGGATGCAGGGCTGGTTCAATATCCACAAATCAATCAATGTGATACATCACATCAATAAAAGAAAGGCTAAGAACCAAATGATCCTCTCAATAGATGCAGAGAAAGCATTTGACAAAATAAGGCATCCTTTCTTCATAAAAAACCCTCAAGAAAGTACGGATAAGAAGGATCATACCTCGAGATCATAAAAGCCGTATAACAAAAGACCCATCGCTAATATCATCCTCCCTGGGGAAAAACTGAGAGCTTTCCCCCTAAGGTCAGGAACAAGACAGGGATGTCCACTCTCGCCACTGTTATTCAGCATAGTATTGGAAGTCTTAGCCTCAGCAATCAGACAACACAAAGAAATAAAAGGCATCCAAATCGGCCGGGAGGAGGTCAAACTTTCACTCTTCTCAGATGACATAACACTCTATATGGAAAACCCAAAAGATTCCACCAAAAAACTGCTAGAACTGATCCACGAATTCCCAGCCATATTGCTGGCAAGGGTTTAAAAGGAGTTCCCCTAAAAATAATCATTACTAACCATTAAAAAAATAGCAGTAATGGGGCACCTGGGTGGCTCAGTTGGTTAAGCGTCTGACTCTTGATTTCAGCTCAGGTCATGATCCTGCAGTTTGTGAGTTCGAGCCCTGCCTCAGGCTCCATGCAGAGCCTGCTTGGGATTCTCCACCCCCCTTCTGCCCTTCTCCCCCTCCCTCAAAATAAATAAATGAATATTTAAATAAAAATTTTTAAATAACAGTAATGACAACATCACAAAGCAACAACGCACCAGGTTTGCTCTCACCTCAGGGCCTTTGCACTTGCTGTCCCCTCTGCCTGGAATGTTCTTCCCCCAGTTCTCCACCTGGCTTGACCCTTTGCTTCCCTCAGGTCTGTATTCAAATGTCAGTGAAGCCTTCCCTGACCAAACTATATAAAAGTATAATCCTCCCTCCCAACATTTCCTACTTCCCTTCCCCACCTCAATTTTCCCCGTAGCATCGACCATCTTATAAAATAATATAGATTTTCATTGTTGAACTTGTTTTTTAAAAAGCAAGTTCCATGAAAGAGGGGCCTTTTTGTTTTGTTTGTTTCATTCACTCTCTAAATCCCCACCTGAAATAGGACTTGGCCCCATGATAGTTGCTCAAAAAAGGTTTGCTGAATGAATAAATATATCCATAGCTATGCTCTGAAGAAAATTTTATAGCTTAAAGGCTTTTATCAACTAAGAACAGGATGAAAATGATAAGCTAAGCGTTCTCAACTCTGGGACAAGGGAGCCTGGCTTGCTCAACACTGTGTTGCCATCCCAACTTACACACTGACCAGCACATCGTAGTTCAACGACTAGAGAATGATAGTAAATAAGCAAAATAAATCTAGAGACAGCGAGAGGCGATTAAGACAACAGCATTAATCGAATTAGAAGGGCAGCAAAATGGGCAACACAACAGAATTCTCAAAGGAATAGTTGAGAAAATGTACTGTCACACATTAATAAGACTATAAAACAAACAAACAAATAATGATAAAAGGTGTTTTCGTTTTGTTTCACTTTAATCGAACATTTTATACCATGTATAGCTCTAGGCCAAGAAGCTTGAAAATCTCCATTGAAAAGGTGACCCACCTACCCAGAGACACACAAGTTTCCAGTTTAGAACTTCCATGCCTGTTTTGCCCTCCCTCATCCCTTAACCGCCTCCCGAGTGGGTGGCCCTTCCCAGAGGGCAGGGGCCAACTGCAGGCCACCCCTGCTTCCCCGGGGCGGGGCGGGGCGGGGCGGGGGGGGGGGCACCCGCAGCAGCCCAGCCATGTGTGTGTTGAGTAGGCAGCGAGGGGCAGTGCACCAGTGGGGGGCATGGGCTCACCTTGTTGGCACAGCTGAAGCCCAGCCCCAGCTCGGCGAGGACCTTCAGCACACCTGGGCTGCTGTTGCACTTGACAGTGTAAAAGGGCCGGACCCGTGGCAGGCACTTCAGAAAGCAGAAGTGCTTCCTCACGACGGCACCCAGGTCGGCCACGAAGAAGGCAGCAACATCACCCTGCACGAGAAGGGTAAATGTGAGGCCCCGCTCAGCCCCCTCCTGCTGCGGGCCATCTATGGTCCTCCCAGGTACCTGTCCCGAGCCTGAGCCCGGCTCCGCCACAGCCACACTGCTCTAAAAGTCTCTGCACAGAAGGCAGACTCTTCAGCCTGCGTTCAGGGGTTCTGTGATCTGGCTCCAGCCCCTCCCCTCGCTACAGCTCAAGCTCCAGCTGCAAGCTGGAGTGTTTTCCCAACTCCAAGCTCTGGTTCCCACCGTGCCCTTCACGCAGAAGACCCTTTCTCCAAAAAGGCAATCCACCTTCAAGTTTCAGCTCAAATGCCACCTCCCCCAAACCAATAAAGCAATTCTGCCTTTAATGCTCTCACTGCATTTTGCACACGCTTCCAAAGTATCGGAACCGTGTACACATTCATCTGATAAATCCCTGTGGGCCAAAGCTATGGCCTGCAGCCCACTGTCTTCCACATATAGGTGGTCGCTGAAGCCTTGAGCTAATTCCACGGCACTGCAACCCATGCCTGTCAGCTGGGCAGCAGATCTGCTGAGGGCTGAACATGAATGAGACTGTGGGTGAGACAGCATCACTTCAACCCTCATTGGGACTCAGTTTCCTGTTTATGGAGACATTTTTTACTGAAGCCCATTTGGTGTCTGACATTATGCTAAGGGACAGAGATGACCAGACAGGGCTTGGGTCTTGAAGAGAACAAAAAACCCTTTAAGAAATTACAAGCCAAGGGGCGCCTGGGTGGCGCAGTCGGTTAAGCGTCCGACTTCAGCCAGGTCACGATCTCGCGGTCTGTGAGTTCGAGCCCCGCATCAGGCTCTGGGTTGATGGCTCGGAGCCTGGAGCCTGTTTCTGATTCTGTGTCTCCCTCTCTCTCTGCCCCTCCCCCGTTCATGCTCTGTCTCTCTCTGTCCCAAAAATAAATAAAAAACGTTGAAAAAAAAAAATTTAAAAAAAAAGAAATTACAAGCCCGTCCAATAAACTCGACTGGAGTTCCTACAGAAGGCAGTGGAAGCCACGGAGAAAGGGACATAAAAAATCCGCCTGGGAGAGTAGGAAAAAGTAACACTGATGAGTAATGAGGAAGGACAGAAACAGAGCGAGAGAGGCCGGCAGAAGGGCATTCCAGGCAGAGGGAAGAGCCCAGGAAAATGGGGCGAAAACAGAGCACATGGCATCGCTGGGGAAAATACCAGCAGTGGTTGGGCTCTGATGGAGCATGATAGATGGTGGGGAAAGCTGGGAGAGGGACGGTGAAGACAGAGAATTCTGGCTTGGCCCTGCTGGTCGCAGGGAACCGCCAAACAGTTCTGAGTTTGAGCGTGGCCGTGATAAAGTGGGAGCAGGCAGGATGAGGCAGGCAGGATGAGGCAGGGAGGAGGTTAGAGGGCCTCTAGAGAGATGAGGCCTGATCTACAAAGCCAGGGCCTCGGAAGACCACAGGTGGTGGTCAGAGCTTGGTGACGCGCCAATGAGAGGGGTGTGGGTGGGGGAAGCAGGAGTCCCAGGTTTCTGACCCAGAAGGCTGGGTAGGTGGTGGTGGTGGTTCATCAGGGCAGGGCAGGCAGGAAGGGCAAAGTTTGGGGACGAGGACAAGGAAATGGGGATACAATGAGCCCGTCTCCGGCCAACAGCAAGGACTGAACACCAAATAAGTGAGGGAAGATGAAGGCCTGAGAAGTCCTTTCGGAGAAGGCAGCTGGGCCTGCACAGGGAACAGGGGACCCACCCCCGCTCCCAGCGGCTCACCGTGGTGGCCTGTGAGGCCCCCAGAGTGAGCTCCTCCAACAGGTCTCGGGTGCTGAAGCCCTCCTCCACCATCACAAAGTCCGTTTCGCTCAAGTAGCCAGCCATGCCGAGAAGGAGGAGCCGATGGGCTGGATGGAGCCGCAGCCCCGCCGCCTCAGAAAGTATGCAACACACTGCAGGGAGGGGAGGTGTAGAGTGAGGGAGCTGCTGGAGGGGGTTGCCCTCCGCTGCCCTCTCTGACCTCCCCCAAGCCAGGGCTCTCAGTCCTGTCACACCCGCCGCCAGCACAAGCCTGGGGACCTTGAGTTCACTGGGAAGTGTGGGGACGATCAGGAACCCTGTACTGCGACAAGGCATTACATGCCTAGATGTCATTCACTGCCTCTCCGAGCCTCAGTTTCCCAATCTGTAAAATGAATGTATTATTTTGGAGGTCCTTTCCAGTTATGAAACTCGGGTTTTAGCAAAAAGGGAAAGAACGAGAGGGTACAGGAAAGCCAAGAAGCTCCAGTGGGGAAGTTTTCAGGGGACCCTCAGTCTTGACCACGCCCAACTAAGAGAGTGGCCCCACCAAGGAGTCTCAGCCCGAGAGCAAGAGCTTAGGTTCGAGTCTGCCCTCTGCTGCGTGACATAGGGTACTCCCTAGCCTCAGTTTCACCGTTTGGAAATGGAGGGCCAGGCTGGTCCTGACGTGCTAGGGTTCTAAGGGTGCATGGGGCCACATGGTGGGTGGGGGTCGCAGGCTCCCGGGAGGGAGCCAAAGGCTGAGGTTCTGTCCTGGTGAGCCCTCCCGAGTTCAGGGCCGAGGACCCGCCCCCCACACCGCCTTACCAAGCCCGGTCCTCCTTCGCGGGGGCCAGAGCCAGGCGCGCTGCTAGGGGGGGTCGCCGGTGACCTCGAAACTTGTGCAACACCCCGAGGAGGAGTGGCAGTTGCGGAGCCGAGGCCCCTGCTGAGAGGAGGCAAGGGGGCCGGGGACAGGTCAGCACTGGAGCCGAGGGCGCCCGCTCCCGGAGGCTCCCCGAGCCACTCCCCGCACTCGCCTTAAAACGCATTTACACGGCTTCGGCCCATAGGTCTCCCCAGCGAGTGAATCGGTTCCTCGGCGCCTCCGCTCGCCCTCTCCCCCCCGGCTCGGGCCGCGCGGCCTGCGCCCCGCCCGCCCAGCAGCCACCGACCCCACGCCCCTCCTTCAGCCTGCCGTCCGCTTATATAAGCCCCGCCCGGGCCCCGCCCCTGGGCCCAGGCCCCGCCCCTCTAGGCCCCCTCTGTAGCCCTGGCAACCGGGTGCCGCCATCCCATTGGTCGATTCCGACAAAAAGCATTGAGCTCTGCCACCCTGTTTCGCAAACCTGTGTAAGCGTCAGCCCTCCCAGCGGAGCTGGCTTCGCGGCTCCCCACACTGGGAAATGGGAACTGCAGGGCCGCCGCCTCAGAATCCCCAGCGCCTACGCGGTGGGACGCTTAGATCCTGGATCTTGGATGTTAGCGAGGGGCAGGAAGCCAGGAGGTTTCCTATTTGCTCCGGGAAATCTTTTCTGTGACGACCTCCACTCTCCTCTCCCCTGGTGATCTGCTCACTCAACCCTCAACGCCCAGGTCAAATGTCATCTCCTTGTCATCTCCTTTTCTAATAAAATCCTTTTTATTTAATTAACCTCTTCCAGCATCTTCTCTGATTCCTCCAACTCAAAACCCAGCTAACATGTCTTCAGAGAGCCTCCTTGTGACCTTCCCAGCTCAGGGCAATCCCTTCCTTCATGCCACCCTCTGAATGGGGCAAATGCCTACTCACCTCTCAAATGAAATGTCTCCTCCAGGAAGCATTCTCTGAATTCCTCAACTCAAAACATTTCTTCTCTTCTATACCTGACAAACTCCTGTTCACCTATCAAAGTACACTCACTATAATGTCACCTTCCCTGTTGAGCCTCCCATGACCTTCCTAGCCTGCAGGGACAATGGAACTCACAGCAGTTATATCTGTGTGTCCCCCTCACTCATTTGGCTCTTGTTACCCAGAGCATGAGATTCCTGTTGTTTTACACTTGTTGTTTGGTTACACTTCTCAGCTGTTTTGTGAGCTCCCAAGGGCAGGAATTGAGTGCCTGACTTCTCAGAGTGCCCAGTGACTGGTATAAACAAAAGTGCTGAAGAAGATTCAGTATCAGTGTTACTCAAAAGCGATTTCAAAAGTTCATATGAGGAGCACCTGGCTGACTCAGTCGGTAGAGCACGTGACTCTTAATCTCAGGGTCGTGAGTTCAAGCCTTATGTTGGGCATGGAGCCTACTTAAAAAAAAAAAAAAAGGAGAAGAAGAAGTTAAAAGTTTATCTGAAGCAGTGATTGTATAAGAACAGCCAAGACATTCTTGGAGGAAAAAAAAAAAAAAGAGGACTTCCTCTACCAGGTATCAAAATATGTTATAAAGCTGTGGACTTTAAAACATCATGGTGCTCTGCAGGAAGAGACAGCTGTAGAACAGTCTTCTGCGTATTGGATAATTTGATACATAATGAGGGCAGCATTTCAAATCAGTGCGGCCAAAGGGCTTTTGGTCTAATGTATGTGTTTGTCCTGCCTCAGTATCTCCCTAGGGCATTCTGCACAACCTAATCAGAAAGTGCTTAGCGCACATATGGTGTACACCATGGAGTATGGAAAAGCCGTTTTCTGCTCCCTGCTCAGCCTGGCTGCATGACTCCTTGGTTGGGTCATCCTGCTTAGACCAAGTTACTTGTGCCTGGTTTGATTACCCCACTGTGAACTGAGAGGGTTCAGACTGAATGAATTCTCTAGGTCCTTCTGCCTGGAACCTCCTTGCTTTCTATACATAGGAACAGTCTTTCAGGGGCAGCCAGCTTTACAGGATGGGTCGTTTGCAGGTCCATGCTTTGAGAGATTTGTAGTCATTTGCACCATAGTATGAATTAGTGACATCTATTTTGAATTGAACATCTACTGATGGGGAGGGGGTAGACCAGCATAGCCATGGCAGAAACCTCGAAGGGAGACCTCAAGAAAAGATGACAGTAAGAGAAGAGGAGGGGCACTCAAACAAATTTGGCTGTACTTTTTTTTTTTTTTTTTTAGTTGTTCTTTGAGAACAGCTGACTGTACCTGGATACTATGGTCTAAGTCCACCTCACTAGCTCTTTTCATCACCTGGTACATAGTAAGCACATAATGGGCACATTCAATATTCTTGCTGAATGAATCAATAAAGATAAGAAGAAACAAGCTAGAATCCACTCTGTCCATTTGTAATTTGTCAAGGGTTAGTAGTCACAGCAGGAAAATCTATAACCTGGACAGGATACAGACACACTGTGGATTTATCTTTTTCCCTACTGGATATGTGATGTCACTGAATCTCCCTGACAACCTTACATCATAGGGGCTATAATTGTTCCCATTTTACAGATGAGGAATCTGAAACTCAGAGAAATTCGGTAACCTGCCCAGGGTTACAAAGCAAGTGAAGGTGGAGCCTGTATTAAACCTATCCATCCTGATGCAACCTTTATGCTTACCTGCCAACCAGTGCCTGAGTATTTTGGCCCCAGCTCAACAAAAGTCACCCAGTCATCCTGCTGGCATCCAACCCAAAAGCTGGTGGCTCCTCTCCTGCCAGGCTCACCTACCACTCTTATCTGCGCACGGCCCTCAAAGACATGTTGTTGAAGCAGAACAAAGAGCCTCTGATCTCTGGCCAGGATCATGTCAGTCTATTTCAATCCATTCTTCCTAAACCAATCATAATTCTAGTCACAAACACCACCATAATAAAAATGCCTTACGTGTGCATAGAACTGGAGAGTTTACAAAACACTTTCTGGTTCATCATTTCATTCCGGCTTCCCGATCCCTCGTGGGATTGGACATCAGGTAAGTTTAGGTTTGGCTGAAGAAAATAAAAAGCCACAGCCCACAAAGCCATAAACAAACACGGGTTTATTCTGCCATGTTCACAATATAACACTGGAGGTGGGCAGCCCAAGTCTGGTGTGGCGTCCCCACAAAGTCATCAGGAACCAAGGCTCCTCCCCTCTTTCAACTCCGCTGTCCTCAGCTCCTCCCTGGCTTCTAGCCTCATGGCCCAAAATGGCTGCTGGAGCATTCCCAGGACTAACATGTAACCAATATGACCAGACAAGTTGTTCATGCCCGGTATCCTCTCTGATTAGCGCCCATCTCCATACTGATTGTTAACTACGTTAAACACCAGCACTGTATATCGTAGGCATCAGGAAGGCTCACTTCAGGCAGCCGTCACCAAATCGCACATTTGTTAATTTCCTAGGGCTCCTGTACCAAAGTACCAAAACCCAGGTGGCTTCAAACAACAGATATTTATTGTCTCACAGGTCTGGAGGTAACGAGCCCCACATCAGGGTGTGAGCTGTGCCATGCTCCTCTGATGGCTCTAGGGGAGAGTCTTCTCCTGCTCACAAGGCTGTCTTCTCACTGTGTGCCTTCACAGCATCTCCCCTGTGTATGTGTCTGATTCTGTGTCCAAACTTCCCCTTTGAGTAAGGACTCCGGTCGTATTGGGCCCACCCAAATGACCTTTTAACCTGATGAACTATGTAAAGACTCTGTCTTCAAATAAGATCACATTCTGTGGTGCTGGGGCTTAGAACTTTAACACAATTGGGGGGGGGGGGAAGGGTGGAGACACAATCTGACCCATCCCACCACCCCAACGCTTCCTTTCACATCATTGGCTAAAACATAGATACTCAGGGCCACGTAGCTGCAAGGAAGGGATGGGGAAGGCGTAGTCGTTAGTTGAGACACATTGTTGCTTCTTCCCACCCCAATAAAGTCAAAATACAGTAAAACTTTGGATTGCGAGTAAGTTGTTCTACAAGTGTTCCTCAAGACGAGCAAACATTTCTAATAAACTTTAACTTGATAAACAAGCGATGTCTTGCAATATGAGTTGTACGTGATGCCAAACGTCCCATGATCACAACTGAGCCAACGATTCTTCTCTCTCTCTCTGTCTCTCTCAGGGGTTGTGGGTTATTGTCTCCCGTGTTCGGATGTTCGGTCTCAGGCCATGGTGTTTGGCAGAAATCAGTGACTTTTCAGAACATTGGAAGGTGCTCACAATTGGCACTACTGTATTTTTTGTCACTTCAAAGCACCTATGGACAACAGTCCTCTGCTTTTCCATACAAGAGTAAGCTTAGGAATGCTCTGCTTCATTCTAGGTCAGGCTGCCTGGCGATATAGACCCTCTCCTCTGCTGCCTTATTGTCAGTTACATTAAACACAGTCGATGACAAGAGTTTATTAATACCGTACTGTAGTCAGCATCCGTGTGAGCATATACAATGGCCCCCATGCAGAAGAAGGGTGAAAAGAAAGGCGGTGAGTAGAAGATGATTACGGTGGAAGCGAAGAGGGAAATCACCGAGAAGTAGGCGTGAGGTATGCAAGGGGCCGAAATTGCAAGATTTCATAAGACGGCTACGTTGGCCATCGGCACAATATTAAAGAAGAAAGAAGAAATGAGGGGGCTGGACGCAGCAAAAGAAGTCACGAGAATATCAAAGCAACGACCACGTGTGCTGGTTTGAATACACAAGGAGCAACTAGCAGGCGATAGTGTGACTAAGAACTTTATCTGCGAGAAGGCAAAAGCCTTGTACGCCGACTTTGTAAGCAAACCACCACGTACGTCAACAGAAAAGGAAGAAGGCTTCAAGGCAAGCAGGGGGTGGTCTGATAACTTTAAGAGGAAAAGTGGCATCCACAGTGTCGTGAGGCAGGGAGAGGCTACGAGTTCTGACGCTGAGGCAGCTGAGGTGCTCGCTACGGAATTCAAGAAGCTCATGGTTTCCAAGTGTTACCTGCCAGAGCAAGTCTTTAACTGTAATGAGATGGGACTTTTTTGGAAAAAGATGCCAGAGAGGACCTACATTACAGAAGAAGAGAATGCAATGCCTGGCCACAAGCCCATGAAAGACCATCTCACCCTCTTGTTTTGTGCTAATGCAAGCAGGGATTTCAAAGTCAAGTCCCTGCTCGTGTATCATCCTGAGAATCCATGAGCCTTCAAGAAACACAAGGTGCAGAAGGGCCAGTTAAACGTTATGTAGAGGTCCAACAGCAAGGCTTGGGCCACTCATATCTTGTCCATTGAGAGGACCAACGAGGTCTTTGGTCCTAAAAGAATCTGCCATGGGGGCACCTGGGTGGCTCAGTCGGTTAAGCGTCCAACTTCAGCTCAGGTCATGATCTCACGGCTTGTGAGTTCGAGCCCCGCGTCAGGCTCTGTGCTGACACCTCGGAGCCTGGAGCCTGCTTCGGATTCTGTGTCTCCCTCTCTCTCTGCCCCTCTCCAGCTTGCACTCTGTCTCTCTCTCTCTCTGTCTCTCAAAAATAAATAAGTGTAAAAAAAATTTTTTTTTTCCTAAAAGAATCTGCCACTCAAAGCCTTGCTGGTTATGGATAACGCTCCTGCTCATCCTCCAGGCTTTGAGGACGACTTACTGGAGGAATTCGAGTTCATTAAGGTCACGTTCCTTCTTCCCAACGCCACTCCAATCTTCTAGCCCTTGGATCAGCAGGTCATTTCGAACTTTAGAAAGCCTCACACCAAAGCACTATTTCAGCGATGCTTCGAGGTGACCGAAGGAACAAAACTTACCTTCTGAGAGTTTTGGAAAAATCATTTCCACATTGTGAACTGCCTCAAGATCATCGATAAAGCCTGGGATGGGGCCAGCAAGAGAACCCTCAATTCTGCTTGGAGGAAACTGTGGCCTCGTTGACTCGGAGGGGCTTGCTCATGAACAGGAGCTGCCAGCTGTCGATGAAATTGCGTCCTTGGGGAGGACTATGGGACTGGAGGTGAATGAGGACGACATTCAAGCGCTGGTGGAGGAACATGGCCAGGAGATGAGCACCCACGAACTGATGGATCTGCATCGCCGGCAACAGCAAGAGGTTATGGGGGACATCTCCTCTGCAGAGGAGGAGGGGGGAAAGGTGGAGGAATCCCTCACTTCAAATGAGATTAGGGAGACGTGTGAAACGTGGGAAACTGTGCAAAATTTTGTAGAAAACACCACCCAAATAAGGCTGTCACAGTGCGAGGGAGGAATCTGTTTAACAACAAAGCAACATCACATTTCTGTGAAATCCTCAAAAGGAGGCAAAAGCAAGTGTCACTAGATAGGTTCCTTGTTAACATTGCGTGAAAAGAAAAAGATTCCATTGAGCCAACAGATAGCAGTGATTCCCGTCAGTGATAGTGAAAGTCGTCCTCCACCATAACCCTCCTCTCTCTTTTCTCCCTCATCCCAGTCACAAAGGTTTTCAGAGGTAAGTGCAGGTGAATTTAGTTTTCTTTATATTTTGTATTTTCTTTATTATTTTGTATTTATATTACAGTATCGTAATCACTTTTGCATGAATATTTTTGGGTTGTGGAATGAATTGTCTGCGTTTCCGTTATTTCTTACGGGGAAATTCACTTTGAGGTACAAGTGCTTTGGATTACAAGCATGTTTCTGGAACGAATGTTGCTCTCAAATCAAGGTTTTACTGTACTAAAGAAGAGGGCACCTGGGTGGCTCAGTCGGTTAAGCATCTGACTCTTGAGTTTGGCTCAGGTCATGGTCTCACAGTTCATGAGATTCGGCTCTGCACTGACAGCCTGGAGTCTGCTTGGGATTCTCTCTCCCTCTCTTTCTGCCCCTTCCATTCGCTCGCTCTCTCTCACTCTCTCTCTCTCTCTCTCTCTCTCTCTCCCCCTCAAAATAAATAAATAAACTTAAAAAAAATACTAAAGGGGCACCTGGGTGGCTCAGTCAATTGAGCGGTCAACTTCAGCTCAGGTCACGATCTCACAGTTCATGAGTTCAAGTCCCGCATCAGGCTCTCTGCTGTCAACGCAAAGCCCACTTCAGATCCTCTGTCCTCCTGTGTTTGCCCTCCCCCACTCACTCTCTCTCTCTCTCTCTCTCTCAAAAATAAATAAACATTGGGGCGCCTGGGTGCCTCAGTCGGTTGAGCGGCCGACTTCAGCTCAGGTCACGATCTCGCGGTCCGTGAGTTCGAGCCCCGCGTCGGGCTCTGTGCTGACCGCTCAGAGCCTGGAGCCTGTTTCAGCTTCTGTGTCTCCCTCTCTCTCTGCCCCTCCCCTGTTCATGCTCTGTCTCTCTCTCTCAAAAATAAATAAACGTTAAAAAAAAATTTAAAAAGAAATAAACAAACATTAAAAATGTTTTCAAAAATTTTTAAAATATTTTTAAAGTTTATTTATTTTTGAGAGACAGAGAGAACAGAGGAGGGGCAGAGGGAGAAGAGAGAGAATGTCATGCTGTCAGTGCAGAGCCCGGTGCAGGGCTCAAACTCATGAACTGTGAGATCGTGACCTGAGCCAAAACCAAGAGTCGGACGCTTCACCGACCGAGCCACCCAGGCACCCCTAAATTTTTTTTTAAAAAAAGAAGAAAGAAAAACTAGATATCACATGGAGGCTGGAAACATTACTTCCCCCTTTTACAGACCGGTATACCCGTTCAGAGTGGTTCTGGGATTTGAACCACACAGAGAAGCAGACAGAGAAGTAAATAAACATTGTGGAGCACCTGTTGTGTGACAGGCACCAACCATGCTGAGTATTTACAATGATTGCATTTACTCCTTGGACAGACCTGCAACATACACATTAATAGTCCCATTTTACAGATGAGAAAATTGAGGCTAAAGCGTTTGTCTGAGGCTACATGGCTAGTGAGTAACAGAGCTGGGACTTAACTCTGGTCTGGCAAATTTTAGGCCTATGACTGGGGTCCTGGGAATGAGGCGTGAAGCCAGAACGAAGAATTCTAAGACCAGGCCAAGAACAAATGACAGGAGACCCCGAGAGAGGCTGAAACGCAGCGTCAGACGCAAGATGAACTGGCAGAAATTGCAAACTCCAGGAAGGCATCAGTGGGATGGAGACCCCGAAGCCACCAGAAGTCAGAAGGGGAAGCAGCCTCAGGCATCGTAAGGTCAGCGCTGTCTGCAGGTTAAGGATGGAAACTAGGGGCGCCTGGGTGGCTCAGTAGGTTGAGTGTCCAACTTCGGCTCAGGTCACGATCTCATGGTTTGTGGGTTTGAGCCCCATATCTGGCTCTGCGCTGACAGCTGAAAGCCTGGAGCCTGCTTTGGATTCTGTGTCTCCCTCTCTCTCTGCCCCTCCTCCACTCATGCTCTGTCTCACTGTCTCTCAAAAATAAATAAATGGGGGCGCCTGGGTGGCGCAGTCGGTTAAGCGTCCGACTTCAGCCAGGTCACGATCTCGCGGTCCGTGAGTTCGAGCCCCGCGTCAGGCTCTGGGCTGATGGCTCGGAGCCTGGAGCCTGTTTCCGATTCTGTGTCTCCCTCTCTCTCTGCCCCTCCCCCGTTCATGCTCTGTCTCTCTCTGTCCCAAAAATAAATAAAAAATGTTAAAAAATAAAAAAATAAAAAAAAAAAATAAATAAATGTAAAACAAAAAAAAAAAAATTTTTTAAACGGAAACTAACAATAACACTAGCCACCATTTACTGAGCATCTTCTAGATTCTAGTTACTGTATTATGTGCTTAATAATAATAATAGCTGGGGTGCCTGGGTGGCTCAGTCGGTTGAGCGTCCCACTTCAGCTCAGGTCACGATCTCACGGTTCACGAGTTCGAGCTCCGTGTCAGGCTCTGTGCTGACAGTCGGAGCCTGGAGACTGCTTCGGATTCTGTGTCTCCCTCTCTCTCTGCCCCTCCCCTGCTTGTGCTCTGTGTCTCTCTTTCTCTCTCAAAAATAAATAAACATCAAAAAATTGTTTTAATAATAATAATGGCTAACATTGCAGAATACACGACCTTGTAAGATGGATATAACCTTTAATTTTTTTTTTCAACGTTTTTTATTTATTTTTGGGACAGAGAGAGACAGAGCATGAACGGGGGAGGGGCAGAGAGAGAGGGAGACACAGAATCGGAAACAGGCTCCAGGCTCCGAGGCATCAGCCCAGAGCCTGACGCGGGGCTCAAACCCACGGACTGTGAGATCGTGACCTGGCTGAAGTCGGACGCTTAACCGACTGCACCACCCAGGTGCCCCGGATATAACCTTTAACCTCACGGCCTATGAGGTATATGCTGTGGGGATTACAGGGGAGAAAACAAGCAGAAGAGGTTAACCTGCTCAAGGTCACCCGGCAAATGTGTGGCACCACTATGCTACCTACATTTCCTCCGTCCTCGCAACAAGCCTGCGAGGTGAGAATTATTACTCTCATTTCACGATGGATGAACCTGAGGCCCAGAGAGGCCAAGTGATTTTCCCAAGAGGACACAGCTGGCACATGGCACAGCCTGGACTCACCCTCAAGGCTGTACATGGTCAGGAACTTGAAATGGTGGAGCAGACCGTGGACCCAAACCCTGGAACCCGGAATTCTAGGTATTAGTGTGGTGTCTGTGTCCCCTGACACAGAGGCAGGCAGGACAGAGGTCCAGGATGAGGCACTGAGGAGGCAAAATTCAAGTGCGCTGACTGCACATGGGATTATAGTCACACCCCTTCCCTAGACAGACAAAGATGTTAAGATGCTGAATTTCGCAGTTTGGATCTCTTTATTTTCACTCTCTTCTAGGCTGAACACAAATGTGAAAAAAATCGTAATAGTGGCAACAATTAAGGAATTCACACACTCTCTCGCGCCAGACCTGAGTTGTTTCTGACAAAATGTGACAAGAAAACAATGGCAACCAAATAAAAAATACGCAGCCGAAAATTCTCCCTTTCTCCAGCTGCCAGCCCCAGGCAGCGGAACAGAAAAGGCTGTCGTCTCTCCTGAATTCTCCAGTGGTTCTCAGACGGGCATGCATTAAAATCACCTGGAGGCCTTGTTAACACCGACTTCCTTCTAGGCCTCACCCCAGAGGTTGGGATTCCGTAAGTCTGAGGCGGGCTCCAGAATATGCCTTTCTGACAAGTTCCCAGGTGATGCTGAGGCTGCTGGCCCAGGAATCACACTTTGAGAACCCTTGCCTAAATGAACTTGAAACACCGCAGGCCAAGAGGTCAAAGCTATATACTCTTGAGAGAGTCCCCAAGAGGCAGGATGGGACAAAAACCAACCTGGGCTGAATGGCTGTACTGTCTCCAGGTAGCAAGAGAACACATTTCAGGGGTATGTAAGCCTCAGCCCATCTCCTGGCTGGGTGACCTCGGCAAACTTACTTGTCCTGTGTGAACCCCGCTGTATTCATCTGTCAAATGGGCATGAGAATGCCTACTTCCTAGAATTGGGGTCAGGAATTCACGAGTATATATAAGCTTTGCCAAGTGCCCGGCACATACATTAGCAAATGCATTCTAAGTAGTAGTCATTAGTGTGATTACCCTGAGCTAAGGATGCAGGAGACCAGAGGAGAAAATCCAAAAATGTGTCCGAAGGATATTGCTGGGGCAGGGTGGGAGAAGCAGCCCCCCCAGGGTGGTTTGTTTGGGGACCCGAGCTGAGGAACACCCAGCAGGGGGGCAGGGGCTCAGGGAGAGTCAGCCCCGAGTAAGGGGGTGGGTGGTAGAATTCTGTCCCATTCCATTCCATTCCCAGAGAAACTGGGACTGAGGCCCGAGTGCTGAGCACTGAGTCATGCAAGCCTCACCCAAGCTTAAATTCTAAGTCACTGTAGTAGTCGTGTTCTCGTCTGGAAAACTGCTCACTCACCCCCAGGAAGAGCGGAGCCAGGCAGCCCTGTCTGTACCCCCGGGGGCTCTCTGCTCCCCTCCCCCACTGCTGACTAAACAGCCCCGAATCCTTAGGCCTCCAGTTAACGCACAAATCAGAGACACAGAGACCGTGCTCAGGTGATAGGTCAGAGGCAGGGTCAGTGGAACCCACTCCAGAGGGAGCCAAAGAGTGCTTTCTTCTTTGAGGCTTCCGGCCACACCTAGCGTCCAGGGAGAGAGTCTGGGTCCTTTGGGAAGGCCCCTTCACAGAGGCCACATGGCAGAGTCCTCAATAACATGGACACCAGACCTCCTGCCCTTGAAAGGCACAGTGTCATTTCCTCTACATTCCATTGGTTAAAGTGGGTTATGGAGCTGTCCCAGATTCAATTGGTTCATTGGGGGCCATCTTGGGAGACTGGCTGCCACAAAAGCCATCCAGTCTCTGTAGTTCCCACTGCCCCAACTCTGTCTGAGTCGTCCTCGTCATCTCTAGTCTGGAGGTCTGCAATAATTTTCTAAGTAATCCCCTTGCATTACTCTTACCTCCAGTGAATCTAGTCCCCACACAGCCCCCAGAGTGTTATTAGAATGCAAATAATGTCAAAATGCAAATTAAGTCAATCCCTCTTTCAAAGGCTGCAAGACTTTCCTTTGCTCTTGGGATAATGTCCCAGATCCTGCCTGTGAGGCCCTCCATCAGGGACCCAGCTCTGGCCTCCTCTCTGCCCAGCTCCTCACCCTCCCTTCCACTACCAGGCCCCCATCCTCTAGCTCCTCCAACCCTCCACGGCCTTTCCTTCCCTGGAGCCCTTTGCCTGCAGCATTTTCCCCACCTCCTCACCTGCCCCACTGGGCATCTTCCAGGTCTCTGCTTAAGCATCCTTTCCTCAGAGATGCTGTTCCAGACGTTTTGGATCAGTCAACACATTTTTTTGTTGTTGTGAGTAAGAAACTCCCAACACTCACACTGGCTCAAGCAAAAAGAGAATTTATTTTTGCCACATGTAACGAAGCCACTGAAGGGTTCAAGTTCAGACACAGACTTTGCTTCGGGTCTGAGCTCTGCCTTCCTCTGGATCGGTTTCCTCCTCAGGCAGGCTCTCACCCCACTAAAGCTCTGGACCCCGGGACTGTCCTGTTGGCCCTGTTCTTTGAGGTGCACGTCTTTGATTGGCCAAGGCTGGGTCAAGAGCTACCCGCTCCCCCAGATGAGAGATGGGATCAATATGGAAGGAGAGTGGGGAAGGGGTGGTTCCCCAAAAGAAAAATAGGCTGTTGTTTCCTAAAACACCAGTATATTCCCTTTCTCTCTTTGCTAGCACCGAGTATTCCCTTCGCACACTCTGGCTCTCTCTCACTCTCTCTCTTTATTTTGAAGATTTTATTTTTAAGTAATCTCTATACCCAACATGGGACTAGAACCTACAACCCTGAGATCAAGAGCACGCTCTACTGACTGAGCCAGCCAGGTGCCCCTCAGGCACTCTTTTGAATTACAGTTCGCACAGGCTGCTCCTTCTGCTACAGTGCCTTTCCTCTTCTATTTTTAATAACATAAATTCTTTTGGGGCACCCTGGGGCCTCAGTTGGTTGAGCATCCAACTCTTGATTTCAGCTCAGGTCATGATCTCATGGTTCATGAGTTCAAGCCCTGTATCGGGCTCTGTGCTGACAGCGTGGAGCCTGCCTGGGATTCTCTCTTCCTCTCTCCCTGCCCATCCTCCACTCACGGACATTCTCTCTCTCTCTCTCTCTCTCTCTCTCTCAAAATAAAGAAACTTAAATAATATAAATTCTTTTTAAAATATTTTTATTTTGAAAATTCATACAGAAAATTTCTATAATTAACATTTTTTATTGTTTATTTATTTTGAGAGAGAGAGAGAGACAGCGTGAATGGGAGGGGGCAGGGAGAGGGAGAGAGAGAATCCCAAGCAGGCTTCATGCTGCTGGTGCAGAGTCCAACTCGGGGCTTGAACCCATGAAGCCGTGAGATCATGACCTGAGCCGAAACCGAGTCAGACTCTTAACAGACTGAGCCACCCAGGGGTCCCTACAGAAAATTTCTAAAAATAGTACATACCCTTCACCCAAGTTCCCCAAATAGTAACACTTTAAGACTATTTGTATCATTCTTTTTCTCTGTGTACGTGTATATTTATATACGTGTGTATACACATACATATTGTATGTCCATGTGTATCTCTGTGCCCATATAATTTTTTTTCTGAACTGTTTGAGAGTAAGTGGCAGACATAATTTCCCTTTACCCTTAATATATCAGTGTGTATTTTGCCAGGTACGTATTTCCTCCGATGTCCACGTGGCTCACTTGGATATGGCATACTTTATTTACCGCCTTCAAGTCTTTGATCAAAAGAAATCTTCTCAAGGAGGCTGACCCAGTCACCCTTGTAAAGATGTCAATTCACCCCCTCCGTATGCACTGTCGTCACTCTTGGGTCTTACCTCCCCCCCCCCCCACCTTTACTTTTTCTTCTCTCCTTTTTTTTAAGCTGATTTATTTACTTTGAGAAAGAGACAGAGATCGAGCAGGGGAGGGGCAGAGAGAAAGGGAGAGAGAGAGAATCCCAAGCAGGCTCTGCGCTGTTAGCTCAAAGCCTGAAGTGGGGCTTGAACTCACCAACCTGTGAGATCATGACCTGAGCTGAAACCAAGAGTCAGACGCTTAACCAACTGAGCCACCCAGGTGCCCCTACTGTTTCTTCTTTTACTCCTTTCACTTTCTAGGGTACTTTGGAATTTATATATTACCTCTACGTATTTTAAGCTTCATAAGGGCAAGGATTTTGTGTTCACTGAAATATCCCATGCTCCTAAAACAGTACTTAGCAGATAGCAGATGGTCAATAAATACTTATTGAATGAATGAATGAATGAATGAGTGAGTGAATAGGGCAACCCAAGGTTACAGCAAATGAGTAACGCAGTGCTTGTTAGCAGATCCTGCGCAAGCCAGGCACCGTTCTGGAGCTGTTCTGTGATGTCCTCTGGGGCTGCCTAGGCTCTTGATGGGACCATCTGTGATGCTGGTTTATATAGCCCCTAGCCATTGTCAATTTCACCATTGTTACTTGTGAATTCCCTCTCTCTCATTCCCCTACCCCAAAGCCATCCTTTACCCTATTATGCTTCTCCCACATGGCAATCATTCCCCTCTTATGTGACAGAGACAGGGCAGTATGGTCCAAAGATCCCTGGGCAGGAGTCCTTGGAAAAGTCACCTCCCTCTCTGATCTCAGTTCCTGCCTCTGTGACTCTGTGACTCCCATGGTCTCTGAGACTTTTGGTGCTGAGGTACCATTGGCCAGTCTCTTTATACCATCGCTCTGTGGAATCTGGGTTGAGAGTGTGGCCTTGTCTCTGATGGAAGAATGCGTGGGTTTTTTTCTCACAGGGAATAGATAAGAAAAGTATTTTCAGGTCTGGGGTTGCTGCTTCCTTGCCTCTCAGTTTGGGAACTAGACAAATTTGGATTTAAGTCTAAAGCAGGGGTGCCTGGGTACCTCAGTCGGTTAAGCATCCGACTTTGGCTCAGGTCGTGATCTCACGGTTCGTGGGTTCGAGCCCTGCGTCAGGCTCTGTGCTGACAGTGCGGAACCTGGAGCCTGCTTCAGATTCTGTGTCTCCCTCTCTCTCTGCCCCTCCCCCACTCTCTCTCTCTCTCTCAAAAATAAATAAACATTAAAAATAAATACATAAATAAAGCTGCCACACCCTAATAGCTCTGTGACCCTGGCAGTTGGCTTCAATGTGCCGTCTCTGTTTTCTCCACTGTAAAATAGGGTTCGTAATTTCCAGGAGTACTGGGAAGAGTAAATTAAAAGACTTTGCAAATCACCTGACACGTAGAAAGTGTTCCAAAAATAGTAGCTGTTATTAGCTCCGGAGCCCTGCATGGATTCCTGCAGGTTCGCATGGGCATGAGGCAGAGAGGAAGGAGGAGCATTTCTAGAGTCCTCTCTCCACAGCAGGTGTGGGCTGGCCACTGTGTGCAGCTGTTTCTGGGCTGGTGCCGTGGGTAGGAGCCGTGGCCACGTTGGAGACACCAGTTCCCAATGTCTAGACAGAGCTCCAGGACCCTCACCTCTGGGTTCCAGAGACTGAGCCCAGAAGTCTGAGTCACAGAAAGCACTTGAAAGTCCCTGGAAAAGCCAGCTGGGCCGAGAGCACTTAGAAGCTCTTTTCCCCCACACGTTTGGTTTGTTGAAATATTGTATTCATCGTTTATAGTGACTCCCCAAACTTAATGGCTTAAAGCAATAAACATCCATTAACCCACACAACTTCTGAGAGTCAAAAATCAGGAGGCAACTTAGCTGGGTGGTCTGGTTCAGGGCCTCTTGTGAGTTTGTGGTCAAGCAGTGAGCCAAGGAGGCTGATACCTGAAAGCTTTAACGGGGACTGAAGAATCCACTTACTGTAAGCTCACTCACCCAGCTGTTGGCAGGAGGCTTCAGATCCTGGCCACAGGCACTTCTCCACGGGGATGCTCGGCACATGGTCTCTTCCAGAACAAGCCATGAAAGAGGGAGGACTAAGATGAACAGCAGCGTCTTTTATAACCGAGTCTCAGCACTGACTCACCATCACTTCTGCCATATTCTACGGGCCACAGAGACCGACCTGATACAAGTCAGGGGGCAAGGTGTGCACAAGGGCGTGCACACCAGGAGGGGGGGGAGGGGTCACGGGGGGCTATTTTGAATACTGCCCATCACAGGTGTAATTTACATGAAATTCACAGAGCTTATGTGTACAGATGAGCTTTAACAAGTAACTATTTCCTCATGACCCACACTCCTATCAAGGTTTAGAACATATTCACCGCCTAGAATATTCCTCCTCCTCAGCACACTCCGCAGAACATCCATCACCTCCTGCCTCTTCCCAGCCAACCCCACTCATCCCAGGCAGCTATTGATCTTATTTCTATCTGTGTATCATCCATAGTTTCACCTGGCCTGGAACTTCACAAAAATGGAATCATACAGTCTGTACTCTTGTTCTGCATGATGATTCTAAGATTCATCCATGTTGTCGTGTATTCCAATGGCTCATTCCTTTTTAGTGCTGAGTTAGCCACTCTCTCCTTTGTGTGATTCTTACCCTATTCAACATGCCCTTAACTTGACATCGGGCAGATAATGCCTCATGTTTCTCCTCCCACTAGATTGTGACCAGTGTCTCACTTATTTCTGGGTCCCTAACATGAGCTCTGTGCCTGGCAGGCCATAGGTGCTAGGAATTGTCCCTTCCTGGGATCTAGGGGTGTGGCATGATGGGAAGTAGGGGTTGCAGGGAGGGGAGGGGCGGGGCGCGGCAGGATGGACACTGGACAGAGACCTGTTCGCTTGGTCACGAAATCACCCCAAGACCCAACATCCACAGGTCCCAGGAGCTCAGAGGGCTGTCCAACCAGAGGTTCCAGGACAGAGAGGGGGTTTCAGTCCAACAAGTGAAGAGGGGCAGTGAGTCTAGGCCTGTCATTCTGGAGGTCACCCTTTGGCCACTGAAAAACTCACTGACCGGGGAGAGGCCTGAAAAGAAAAGTTGAAATGGATTCTTCCTTTCTCGTTTCTCCTGCCCTTTCACCCAAACAGCATGCCTGACAATTAGCCCCCACCATCAGGCAGAGAGCCCCTCCTTCCCACACTGCTCACACTGGCCTCACTTACAGCAGGGCCCTGATGAGACCAGGGCTAAGGCTCCAACACCCAGTAGGCTTTCTCGAATCCCAGGGTCCTAGAGCATGGACTTAGAGGTCATGTTGCTGAGTCCCTGCATACCGCTTCCGCCTATGTGACCTTGGTCAGATGACTTCCTGCTCTGCAAAATGGGGTCATAATTCCTAGCTAGTTGGTGAGCACAGGACTGACTGAGGTAAAGTCGTAAGCACTGTGACTGGGAGGGAAAAGGAAGTGGGCCTCTGTGGGACAAGGTGCCAGGGGGGACCTACCTTGTTTATCCAGAAATGAGCACCAGAATCCAGAGCTGAGAAGAAAACACAGGAAGTACTCTACCTTCCAAGCTCAGAGGATGGCTGGCTCCTCTCAGGGTTTGATAGGAATTGCCATTTCAGCAGAATCAACACGAACCCCAGGGCTGGAGGTGTGTTGCCGGTAAAAAGCCATGTATCCCTTTCTTCTTGAGGGCCAGACCAATGGATTGGTTTCTCCCCCTGAAGCAGGGCTCCAGCTGTATTTTGCAAAGGTGGCCACTCCATCTCCCATCCCACTTGCTCTTCTGCAATGTGACCTTATCATTCCTCCATCAAGAGAACCAGTCAAATCTCTTCCCCTGGAATCTGGACTAGCTGTGGTGACTCACTTGTAACAACAGAATGAGGTGGAAATTACCCTGCTTGACTTCTGAGGCAAGGCCAAAAGTTCTCTTGGAAAGCTTACTCTACAGATGCTCCTCAGGGCCCAGCTACTATGCTGTGAGAAGCCAAGCCACGTGGACACGCCACATGAAGGCTTTCCAGGTGACAAGGCCAACAGAGCCTTCAAGTCATCCCAGCTTCAAGCAACAAACAGGTATCAGCTGACAGTTTCTGACAGTCGGGAATCCGAGAGCAGCATATCTGGGTGGCTGTGCCTCAGTATCTCACAAAGTTATCGTCTAGCTGTCGGCCAAGGGTTACACTCATCTTAGACTTTCTCTGGGGCCAGAGGATACACTTCCAAGCTCACTCACGTGGCCGTTGGCAGGAGGCGTCAGTTCCTCTCCAGATGGGCCTCTCCATGTATGAGTGCCTAACAACATGGCCGCTGGCTTCCTCCAGAGTGATCCAAAAGACAGAGAGGCAGAAACCACGATATCTTTAATAACCTAAACTCAAAAGTGACATACTATCACTTCTGCCATATTCTATTGGTCCCCCCAGACCCACCTTGATACAAAGTGGGAGTAGACTGACACACAAGGGCACAAATACTGGGAGGCAGGGATCATTGGGAAGCATCTTGGAGGCTGCCTACCACAACTGGAGTCCAACCACCCCCCTGTGCCCTGTCAAATTCCTGACCCACAGAATCCATGAGGATGATAAAATGATGGTTGTTTATGCCATGAAATTTGGGGTGGTCTATTACACAGCACTAGATAACTGGAGCAGAGCCAAGAGAATTATTTGTTAGGTTTGGGGTGCCACCAAAGGGACTGACTTCTTATTCCCATGGATGTCAGCCAAGCCATGGTACTTCTGACCTGCTCTGGTGTTAACTGAAATAGGGGAAAGGGCACTGGAGAGAGAAGGCCAAGGGTGTGACTGAGTGGCCAGTGGGCAAGAAGAAGAAAGACAGATTCAGCCCATGTCTATAGGTCCCGGGGTTGGGCCTGCAAAAGGTAGATGTGATGGGGGCAGCAGTCTTGCTGGAGGCAAAGAGGTGAGCCTGAGGCCACCAGCAGAGGAGAGCTCTTTGGCATGGAGTCCTTCTACAGGATGGTCTGTGTGGTCCCCAGCTCCATGCTAGGGGACCATAGACAATGAGCTGAGCAGCTATGATGACTGGAACTCAGCCACCTTATAAGCAGTGAAGAAGAGACCAGCCAAGGGCCAGTAGGGGACACCTAAGGAAGCAGGTCCTGTTTTCCTTTTTGTCCCTTCCCTCCAGAGGGCAGGGAGGAGAGGGCAGACCATGTCCACCTCCTTTCCCACCACAAGCCCTGCCTGCTGGGCTTTGGAGTCCAATACAAGATTATCATTCAAAAATAGAAAGACAGTGGCGCCTGTGTGGCTCAGTTGATTAAGTGTCTGACTCTTGGTTTTGGCTCAGGTCACAATCTCATGGTTCATGAGATCAAGCCCTGCATTGGGCTCTGTGCTGGCAGTGCAGAGCCTGGAGCCTGCTTCAGATTCTGTGTCCCCCTCTATCTCCGCCCCACCCCTGCTTGTGCTCTCTGTCTTTCAAAAATGAATAAACATTAAAAAAAAAAAAAAAGAAGAAGAAGAAGAAGAAGAAGAAGAAGAAGAAGAAGAAGAAGAAGAAGAAGAAGAAGTCTGGTCAGTTGGTCACCATGTCCTGATCTGTTCAACTTCCAACTCTCTCTAAGCCTCTGTCCACTTCCTCCACCCCAGATGTCTCTGCCTGGGTTCAGGCCTCAGTAACCCTCATTTGGATTATTTCCTTGTCTCTGATCTCTTACCATCCAGTCCTTCCTCCACCCACTCTAAGAGAGATCTTTCCAAAAGGCAAATAGGATTGTCACTCCCTGTTGGAGATGGATCGTCGTTTCCCAGCCTCCATCCTTCGTTAATAATAGAGCTTCCTTCCGCCTTTTAGCTAAGCACATGTCTGCCCAGAAGAGAAACTACATTTCCCAGCACCCTGGCTCCCAGCAGTGGCCATACGACTGGATTCTGGGTGGTGTAATATAAATGAAAGTGGCATGTGCAAGTTCTGGTTTATGCCTGTAAAGGGAAGGAGTATATATTCCCCCATCCCTTTTACTTCTCCCTGCTGGCTGAAATGCAGAAGTGAGGGTAGGAGCCAGAGCTGGCTTCTTGGACCACGGGACGGAAGCCTTTTGTTGAAGATGTCAAAGGAACAAACCAGAAGGAACCACGGTCCCTCATCATTGTGGAATGAACCAGAAGTTTCAGTGGGAAATGATGATGCAAAACAGAGGGCACTGGGTTAGAAGTGCTCCTAGAACAACATTTACTAAGCACCCATTATGCCTGGGAGTCAGAACTCTGTGGCCCCTCGGTCACACCCACTCTGGCTTGCCTATCTGGGTTTTCACATAAGCAGGAAGTAAACTTCTATCTTGTTTAAGCCATTGTTAGTTTAGCGTCTTTGTTATAGCAGCTGAGTCTATTTCCTAACTAATATAATAAATACTCCAGCTCAAACTCTTCCATCGGCTCCCACCGTCTTCAGGTTAAGCTCAAGCACCGAGACCCAGCAGCCAGATGTGGCCCCCGTCAGCCTAGTCGCTCACTGGATCTGTTGTTCCTTTTTAGTCTAAACTCTGGGCTTTAGTCATACCCAGCTGCTTGCACTTAGGAGATGTGCGGAGCTGATTCATGCTTCTAAGCCTTTGCTTCAACTGTTCCCTCTGCCTGGAATGCCCTTCCCCCTTCTTTGCTGCCTCCTTCCTGCTCATCCTTCAGGAATCTCTTCTGGAGTCACGTCCTTCAGAAAGTTATCCTAGAACCACACCCGCACCCCAGATTAGGTGATTTGCCTCTGCTAAAGAGGCCGATTAGGTTAATAGCACTCTGTGTCTATTTCTCTCAGGGCTGTTAGACTATAAACGTCAGGAGAGCAAAGACAGTCCCTGTCTCGTTTACACTTAATACCCAGTTCCCTAGCATATCAGGAGAGTTCAATATATATGCATTCGATGAAAATGACTAAATTAGGCAGCCAGCCTCACTTATCACTCTGTATCATCACCCTTTGCCCACACTTGTCTGTCTCATCTGAATCCCTGACACAGGGACCACAGAGTCCTGACTGTCAGGCAGAGTGAGTGCGTACGCAATACATGTTGTTCTAGGAGCACTTCCAACCCGGTGCCCTCTGTTTTGCACCATCATTTTCCAATGAAACTTCTGGTTCATTCCACAAGGGTTTCCTCACGGGGAGTGTCCAGGGTGCAGCATTTCCAAACAACGTGTGCAGTTGTCACGGTTAACATCTTCTTGGAATACTGGTAGCTTTCATGGAAATCAGCGTTTGGCCACAATGACCTCAAAACAGTAGCCGAAAGGCTCTTCTCATTCAGGTGGCTTGGACTTCGCCAGTTCTGTAGAAAACCACATCTCGGTGTTGTGGTTTGAGTGGCAAAAGAGCAGGAAGCGTGTTACGAACATCGGGAAGCGGGTGCCAGTTCCGGTGGGACAGTGAAGCCTGATAAGGGCACAGAGGAAGGGGTGCACTCTGACAGGTGGGAAGGGATTGGTCTGTGTAGGTGACTGGAACTCCAAGCTTATAGTAAGTGGGTCTTGGCCCATAGAGCAAGAGTCTCCTGTCCCGCCTCTTTATTCTGACCCCAAATAAGGGTGAGATTGGTTAAGATGGGCTGGGTTTTGGGGTGCCTGGGTGGCTCAGTCGGATAAGTGTCTGACTCCGGCTCAGGTCATGATCTCACAGTTTGTGGGTTCGAGCCCCACATCAGGCTCTGTGCTGCCAACTCAGAGCCTGGAGCCTTCTTCGGATTCTACGTGCTCCTCTCTCTTTCTGCCCCTACCCCACTCATGCTCTCTCTCTCTCTCTCAAAATAAATAAATAAACATTGAAAATAATTAAAAAAAAAAAAAAAGATTGGCTAGGTTTTGACACAGGAAGAACAACCAGGAACATCTCAGTAGCTTAAAACAACAAAGTAAGTCCCTTGCCTATAACATAGGCTCATTTGAATCAACTAAGGGTCTCTGCTCAAGGCAGGTGGTCAAAGAACTAGGAAAATGGAGGCTCCCTCTCAACACAGGCTTCCATAACTGCCGAGGCAGGGAAAGAGAGTGTATGAAGCCCACACTGGTTCTCAAAAGCTTCCACTCTGACATGGCACACATGTTACTTCTGTTCATATCTCGTTGGCCAAAGCAAGTCGTATGGTCTGGCCTAAGGACAAGACAGCAAGGATATCAATAGGGAGGGACATCAGATACCTGTGGAAAACAGTAAAAATCCATCACAAAAGAAAACGCTAGGTGATAGGAGCTCTCACTAACTGGATGATTTTAAGCAAAAGCCAACTAACCAGGTTGGGACTCAGTTTTCCCAACCACGAAATAGAGATAATAATAGTTCTCATGTCGCAAGAGCATCGTAATGACCCAGTGAGAGCGCATACAGAGAGCTGAACATAGGGCCTGGTATAAATGCTTGCTCGATAAAATTAAATTATGGAGAATCTTGATCACCACAGGCAAGAGTAAAATTAAAGCCTTATGGCAGCTAGAACAATAAGAAGCCTGGAGCTGCCATTTCTCTGTTTTTTCTCTTGTACATGAGACCGCTGGGATCAGGAGCTGCTTCTCAGGCCAGGGACCCTGTTTGGTTTTTGTGGGCACAAAGAGAGCTGGCTTCTTGGCCTGCTTTGGTTCTTTTTTATTTTTATTTTTTCATGTTTTATTTATTTTGGAGGAGAGACAGAGGTACGAGTGGGCATAGACAGAGGGAGACACTAAATCTGAAGTAGGCTTGAGGCTCTGAGCTGTCAGCACAGAGCCCAACGTGGGGCTTGAACCCACGAACCGTAAGATCATGGCCTGAGCCAAAGTCAGATGCTTAACTGACTGAGCCACCCAGGCGCCCCAGCCTGCTTTGATTCTTGACAGCCAGGGCCAATGTAGCCCATGACACAGGGCCATGAATGTGAGTAATCACACTCTCTGGGGGTCAGCATTGGATTTGGGAGTTGCAGGGAGAACCCTCAAGCAAACTGAAGCCCCAACTGACTCTGGGATATGTGTTTTACACAAATCACTTGTATCCGGTAAGCAGGCAGGCACATACTCGTCTCCTGCCTGAGCAGTCAGGAGGGGCCAGGATGGAACCAGACTCCTGAGAGTCGGGGGTGGGGGGCTGGGAGCTTCTTATACCCAGCAGAGCCCTCCTCCTGCAGAAAAGCAGCAGCAGCTTACATCTCAGTGTGGAACTTTGCAAGCCACCTGTACCTCCATCTGGGAGTGTGCAATTGTTTCTTGCTTAATGGACTCCAAAAGAGAAGTTTCCACACCCAGGGCCATTAAAGAACGTTGACATTCTTCAGATCTGCTGGTATTTCTCAGTTAATCACATCCTTACCCTGACGGGACACCCCGGCCAGGCCAAGTTTGCATTCCAGAGCAACTTCTCTGTGGGCAGTATGGAGCAGAACTGGAGGCTGCAGGCGGCCAGCCAGGAGGTGGCTGCCATAACCCTGGTGAGAGGGGAAGGTGACCTGCGCCAGGATGCAGGAGGAGAGATGGAAGGAAGGAGACGGACGTGAGAGGTGTTAAGGAGATAGGATGGGTGGTATTTGCTGACCCCTTGGATCTGGAGGAGCGCAAGGAGGCAAAGGAAGGAGTCAGGCTGACTCCCAGGACGGAACAAGGAAAGATCTTTTAAATTTGGCATCAAAAGTAACTTGACAGCAGAATTCGACCTGAAATACATTCTGATTTAAACAATAGGAGATTCTAGAATCTTTATGTACCCCATACATTTTGCTGCAGAAATACTGCGGTATTTCATTACATGGGGCTGCCCGCGGACCGTACTAAACAGTGTTACATAGCGCGCTGTGTGCACCCGAATCGCCTTTGTCTAACGTCCACAAGGATTCCAAATTCTGAATCAGCTCTGGTTTTGGGGGACTATGGGCTTGTTCTAGTAGTAGCAGCAGGGGCAGCAGCTAACCACCGCACCAGGCTCCTCCCAAGAGGGCACACAGCGCGTTCTTGTTCCAGTTTGTTTTCCAGTCATCGTTCCACTGAGGTCCCTGCTGCAAGCTCCCTATACCCCCATCAAGGCCTCTTCTAGTCCACCTGTCACCAGTTCCCACCACCCGCCAACCCACAATGGGCAGCAACACATTCTGCTGCCCCTGCAGCACACGGGATCATGTGGGAACTCTCACGGGGTGTCTCAAGTCCTTGGCCTTGCCCTGCATGGTGGGGTGGGGGTGGGGCTCTGAGGTCCTGTGCTTTCTTTCTTGGGCCCTTCCTACCACCAGAAAAGTGACAGATGCTCTTTTGCTCCAGGATTTGCCCACTCCTGTCTGGGAATCCTATCATTGCCAGTCCGCAAGCCACTCAGGGCAAGGAGGGGCAAGCCACAGTGACCCTCTTCTCAGTGACCCATGATAGTTCAACAAATACCTTTTCTTCCTAGAGAGACTGTTGTTAAGCACTTATCGGCACAGCATTGGAAAAGAACAATCATGGTGGTTAGCCCTTAAAGCTTCTGCCCAGCAATGGCACAGTTCAGCTGGCTTTCTCTCAGACTCTCTTCTCCCCTCTGGGCAGAGGTGTCTAGTTTTCAGCAGTGTGGCACAGACTCTGTTTCTTTTATATATATGTATGTGTATATATATGTATATGTATATATTTCCTCCCATTTAGGCCAGGACCTCAGCTTTTTAGAAGCCTCAAAATGAGACTCTTTCTCTTTCCTCCTTTGCCTCCCCTAGTGTCATCCGTAGCATGAAGGTGGAAGAAACATACTTGCAGAAAGAGATCGGTTAATTCTAAAAATGACTGTCAGGCCCACTGATAAATAGGCTGCCTGTTTCTGGAAGGCACCGTGCCTTCCAAATGGCCACTCCCTCGGTTACCAACTCACCCATCCCTCGTTTTCCCCTGGACATCCTCACGAATGAGGGATCTCATCCCCTCCATCCAACCCCCACCCTGGCCTCCAACTGAACCTACTCCCTTGTTAAAGGTCACGGACAAACTCCTCAAGGCCAATTCCAAGAGGCTTTTTTTCAGTCTTCATCTTGGACTCCTTCAGAGAGGCAGACTACATTATTCATTGTTCACAAATAATTCACTGCCCCTCCTCCTGGGCCGGTCCCGGTGGGAAAAGTATATTCCTGGTTCCATCGATGGCAGCTTGGCCACGAGACTCGCTTTGGCAAGTAAAATGGGAGTATGTGTGACCTGTGGTGCTTCCATGACCTGTGTCATTTCTGGGCAGAAGCTTTAATGACTACCATCATTGTTCTTTTCTAGTGCTGGGCTGGTAAATATTTAACAACAGGCCCTCTAGGGGGCAAACAAGAATTTGCTGCTTTCCACAGTATAAATACTCCCACCATGACTGATTTCAACCTGCCAGTGTGATCACTGAGCATGGAGTCAGAAAGAGATGCGTATTATCAGCCTTCCTTAGTACGAGCCCACTCCAGCATACCTTCTATCTTTTCTCTTTCCCCTCAGAGCAGCAATGTTCTAGATCAGGCCTTTTCCTGATCAGCCAGCATCTCTGATATATGGCAGAACCATAGCTGACCTGCAGCTGACCTGGGACTTGTTCTGTAAACTGAAATTTTGGGTGCTATTTGTCAGTGCAGCAACACTTACCTAAAGCTGACTAATGCATTCCTGAAACTCTTTCCTTGGTTTTGGTAACACTCCTTCCATCATTTCAATCAACAAACACTTATTTTTCAGTGTTCACTAGAGATGGGACGACTTGTCGTAGCAGGTAACAATGCAGGCTACAGAGACAGACCAATTGAGTTTAAATAACTTCTCACTACTTACAGTTCTTCAACCTTATAAAGTTGGCATGAGATTTAAATGATTTACCATATGTAAAGCACTTAGCACAGCGCCTGGTACAGGATAACCCATCACGAAACATTAACTTTTATTATGACCACCAGCTGTCAGGCCCCATGCTACGTTGGGCTGGAAGATGCAGTCAGGGCACCTCTGCTCTTAGGGAAATTCATTGACAGTTTGGGGCAGGAGACAGATATAAAGGCAGAAAATCAAAACAAATCATGGTAAGTGCAAGAAAAGAAGGGTATGCCGTGGGAGCCAGAGCATCAGGACAACTAACTCAGAGTGTGAGACTGCGGGTTGAGTGCACAGGAAGGTTTCATAGAAAAGGGGATATTTAAACTGGACCTTGAGGGATGAGTAGGAGTCTTCCAGATGAAAAAGAGTGTGATGTGTAGAATGAAACTTCAGGTTTTCTTCTTAGCTCTTTAATCATTCTCTGACTCCCTTGCAGGCCACCTCTTTCCCCTCAGATGTTGGTTCCCCAGATTTAGTCCTTATTTTATTTCTCTACCCTCTTCTAGGACAAACCCATCTGTCCCATGGTTTTGACAGCAGGCTGTCATAGTGAACATTTACTGAGCGCTTACTATAAGCAAGGCACTATGCTAAATACTTTACAATCATTATCTAATTCGATATTCGCTCTGATCCTGAGGCAGGTATCATCCTCCACACTTTACAAAGAGAAACTGGGGACGATTTAGATGATTTGTAGTGCACATGAGGTCCTTTCAGCAGCAGGAACCAGGACACCCAAATAAACGTGGCCCCCACCACAAAAAGTCCAGAGGCAGGTGATATCAGGTTGTTTCCTTTAGCGGCACAGTGAGGTTCGACTCTGGGTCAGCTTCCCTCTGAGCCTCTCAGCTCGTCCCTCGCAACCCCAGGATGGCTGTTAGATTAAGCACTGTGTCCTCCTTCAGCATCCAAAGGCGGGCAGGAAAGGAGCTTTTCCTCTGGGCCATCTCTCTTTTTACCAGAAGGGAAATCCCTGCCTCCCACCCTCTTATTTCTTCCCCTGCCCTCTTGAGTTGTAACTCCAGCAGGCTGACCCCCCCTCTCAGCTCTCTCCCATCTCTTTGGTGGCTAACCTAACGAGTGAACGGCTGTGTTGAATAACGTGTAGTTCCAGACATGGATGGGAACCCAAAGCATTTGGGCTAAGAACATGGACAAAGACACAGTGCAGGAAAAGCCTGGTTGGACAGACACTACTGGCCATCGGCCCCCGCTGCTGCAAGACTCCCAGGTCTTCTCCAAGAACAGCCCTGCCCTGCCGGTTGCCTCTCTCCCTCAAAGGTCAAAGTCCTGGGCAGGGACATCCCACTGGGCAGGCCCAGTCATGTGCTCACTCCCCTGTTGCCAGAAGGGCAGGTAACATTCTGCCCTTTCAGCTTCTGTAGGAGGAGACATGGCTGTTCCCCCCAACCCCCACCCCAAGCCCTTTGCAATATAGGATTTCAATCATGAGAGGCGTTCCTCCACTGAGGACCACGGTTCTCCTCAACTTGCCACGGTCTCCTTTGCCTCCAGACCTTGGCACACACTTTGTCCCCTCCCTCTTCTCCAGTCAAACTCTCCTCATCCTGAGGGTTTCACGTCTCTTAGATGTCACTTCCCCTCAAATCTGAGCTAGGTGCCCCTCCATTGTGTTCCCACTGTAGCCTGTACCTTCCCCAGCATAGCCCCCATCCCTGTACTGAAATTGCTACCTTCCTTGTCTTTTGTCCTCCCCTTGACTGCAAGTTTTATGACAGGGGATACCCTGCCCTCCTTGCTTAACACCAGATCCCTAGCACCAAGCACAGTGCTGGGCACATAATATACGCTCACTAAATATATGTCAGATGAATCAATTAAAGAATTAATGAGATGAGTATTAATGGCATCACCCTCCTCCCAGTCACCTGGCCCCAAGGCTCGGACATTTTCATCCCCATCTGGTCTGGTGTCAGTTCCCATTAATTCTACCTCCGTAGGCCAGTCCCTCATTACCTTTCCCCTGGACTTTTGCAATACTCCCTACTGGGGACATCTGTCATTTCTGCACGCCCTCTGGCTCTGCCCTCTTATTTCAGAAACTGTCATCATTTGGGGGAACTACTTCTCCCATCGCTGCAGTCCCGAGGGAACTATTAATCAAGGTACTCTCCACCTTTGTCAAGGGATGAACGTGAGATCCAAGCCAAGTCGGGACTGTGAATCTGAAGTAGAAGGACACAGATATAGAAAACAGTCAAGGTGAGTCATCCTCATCACAGCATCATGAGAAACCATTTGTTGGGTTTGGGAGCAGCCTCGCCCAGGTTGGGAACACATGATAGGTAGCTACAGAAGCAGAAGAGAGGGAGGTCAAAATATTACCTTTATTACTGACAAAGCTGTTGGGGATGCACCTTTAGGTCTGACAGACAAGTGAAATGACTAATACTGAATTCCGAAGACAGACGACAACAACAACAACAACAACAACAACAACAACAACAACAACAATCTTCTCCACCCAGTGTCGGGCGGTACTGAAAATCACAGTCTTCCCTGTACGGGTCAGACCCTGGGAAATTTAGAGCATGGAGGAAGAGGAAAAAAAAACCAAAAACAAAAAACATGGCTCTTGTAGGCAGGCAGATCTACAAGAGAAAGAGGGGGGAGAGCTGAACTGAGCTTCATTCATTCTCCCTAAACTCAGCAATCAGGAAAGTCACTCCTCCTTCTCCTCCCAGGGAGGCAAGAAGCAAGAGCATTACCCTAAAAGGGGTCCCTCCACATGGGAAAAGCCAGAGGAGGGAATAAATATCCCCCTCAGCATTGTCCATTAATTCCTGATATCTAGATTACCCAAAGCCCTCTGGCTCTTGTTGTTCCTGAGGCTGCCTGTCCTACAGCTGTATCTTGCCATTGGATTCCTTCCTTACTTAATGTAGCCAGAGTCTGTTTCTGTTGCTTGCATCCAAAGAACATGCATTTATTTCTTATTGCTGCTGCAATAATTTACTGTGGGGGCACCTGGGCGGCTCAGTCGGTTAAGCGTCCAACTTCGGCTCAGGTCATGATCTCGCAGTTCTTGAGTTCGAGCCCCGCATCGGGCTCTGTGCTGACAGCTCAGAGCCTGGAGCCTGCTTCGGATTCTGTGTCTCCTTCTCTCTCTGCCCCTCCGCCACTTGTGCTCTGTCTCTCTCTGTCTCTCAAAAATAAACATTAAAATTTTAAATAAATAAATAAGTAAATTACTACAAATTTGGTGGCTTAGAAAAACACAGATTTATTATCCTACAGTTCAGGAGGTCAGAAGTCCAAAATGGGTCTTATGGGGCTAAAATGAAGGTGTCAGCGGAAGGTGTGTGCCCTCTGGAGGTTTAGGGGAGAATCTGTTTCCTTGCCTTTCCAGCTTCAGAGGCTGGCATCGTTCCTTGACTTGTGGTCCCCGGTCAGCAGTCACACCACTGTGACCTCTGCTTGGTCTCCTTCTCCAGCTTTCCTGCCTCCCTCTTATCCTTGTGGGGACCTTTGTGATTATATTGGTTTCATCCAGATCATCCAGGATAATCTCTCTCCATCTCAAAATCCTTGACTTAATCACATCTGCAAAGTCCCTTTTGCCGCGTAAGGTAACAGGGTCACAAGTTTTAGGGATTAGGACGTGAACATCTTGGGGGCGGGGGCTTGCTCTGCCTACCACAAAACACGAACAGAAATATTTCTCAGCTTGTCTTACGTTCGTTTCTTTCCCTACTCTCCAGTCTGTCCTGCAAGTGATCTTTATAAAATGTGACTCTGATCACGATTTTCTACCTAAGAAATTTTCCAATCCCCCAAAGTCCACTGGAGAAAATCTACAGCACACCTCATTCCCTCTCACCTCTGATGGTTTGCTCTGAGTGTTCTCTCGGCCTGAAACGTCCTCCACCCGGAAGGCAGATCATCTGTATCTTTCAAGCTCTGTCTCTTTCACCTCTAGCTGGAGAAACCTCCAGGATCCCTCTAGCTGGAACCCAGATGCACTGTGAGTCTACAGAAACTGCCCGTCTTGTTATGGCACTGCCGAACAGCAGCCAGTCAGACAGGCCTGGGCTCAGATCTGCGCAGCCACAGGCTCACCTTTCTGTGCCTTAAGTTCCTCCATTAAAAAAAAAAAAAAAAATGCAGGGGGGCGCCTGGGGGGCGCAGTCGGTTAAGCGTCCGACTTCAGCCAGGTCACGATCTCGTGGTCCGTGAGTTCGAGCCCCGCGTCAGGCTCTGGGCCGATGGCTCGGAGCCTGGAGCCTGCTTCCGATTCTGTGTCTCCCTCTCTCTCTGCCCCTCCCCCGTTCATGCTCTGTCTCTCTGTCCCAAAAATAAATAAAAAATGTTGAAAAAAAATTTTTTTTTAAAAATGCAGATAATAAAGTAAATACATATATACTTTGTTGTATGAATTGAATGAGGTAATGCATGTAAAGTGTTTAGTACAGGGCTGTTATGCAGTACCCAATAATAGGTAGATGGTAGCAGTTACTATTTAAAATCAAACTGAGTGAATAAATGAATGAGGTAGTCCTTCCTTCCCTTGGGATGTCAATATCCCCCTTATGATCTTCAATAAGCCTCCAAAGACTAGGACATTATTAAAAACTGAGTGAATAAACCTTACACTGTGTGTATTTATGTGTAGTCTTAATTGCCTTTCCTCCTGAGGGATCCATGCCTGGTAGAAATCACTGTAAGGATTGGTGGTAGGGAAGACTGCTCCTATGACCTTTGCCTGATGCCCTGGGCACAGCAAATCACGATAAACTCTGGCTTTCTTGGAGTGAAGTGAATTTTCGCTACATAGAGAAAAGTCTCTCTCTCTCTCTCTCTCTCTCTCTGGTAGAGACTTCCACCAGAAAAAAAAAAAAAATGTGCTTATTCCCCACCCTCACCCTTATCCCCACAAACCCTGTGCTCTCTGGAGTACCAGCTCATCAGCTCATCTTTTTTCTTTTTCTTTTTTTTAACTTTTAAAATGTTTATTTATTTATTTTGAGAGAGAGAAAGAGCATGAGCAGGGAGGGGCAGACAGAGAGGGAGACACAGAATCTGAAGCAGGCTCCAGGCCCTGAACTGTCAGCACAGAGCCGGTCATGGGGCTTGAACCCATGAACCACGAGATCATGACCTGAGTCGAAGTTGGACACTTGGCTGACTGAGCCACCCAGGCGCCTTAAATCAGCCTCACTCTTAATTGTGACTCTGCCACTGTGTGGCTTTGGGTTAACCACTGTAACCATATTTTCCTGAAAAATGGGTTTAAGAAGCTCTGCCTCCTTCAAGGTCAGGCACCTTGTAGAAGGCCAGTGTGCAGATGTGGAATGAATGTTAATCTGTTTTGTGACGTGAAAGAGAAGAAAGAGACCATGCTGAAGGGAGAGCAGATTCACTACCAGGATATAGGAAATGAGTTGCTAGGGTCCTGTGTCAAGAGTGTTTCATAATCAACACTCTTGACGAAAGGTCCAAAGGGGCCCTTCGAGGCTGTTCTTGCCAGGGTGTCAGGGATTGCTTCATAGGGGGTGTGGATGAAACTTTCACACACCAAAAAGCTGTAGAAATTCTTTTCCTCTCCAAGAGAAGGTCGTTTCTTTTGAGAAAAAGTACCTTTTCCTGACTTAAAAAGGCTATTTTCTTACTGTAAAAGTAGTATCTGTTTGTTGTAGAATTAATTATAGAGCTTTTTGAAAATGTAAAAATGCACAAAGGGGTGCCTGGGTGGCTCAGACGGTTAAGCGTCTGACTTCTGCTCAGGTCTCACGGCTCTTGAGTTTGAGCCCCGCGTCGTGCTCTGTGCTGACAGCTCAGAGCCTGCAGCCTGCTTCGGATTCTGTGTCTCCCTCTCTCTCTGCCCCTGCCCAGCTTATACTCTGTCTCTCTATCAAAAATAAACATTAAAGGGGCGCCTGGGTGGCGCAGTCGGTTAAGCGTCCGACTTCAGCCAGGTCACGATCTCGCGGTCTGTGAGTTCGAGCCCCGCGTCAGGCTCTGGGCTGATGGCTCGGAGCCTGGAGCCTGTTTCCGATTCTATGTCTCCCTCTCTCTCTGCCCCTCCCCTGTTCATGCTCTGTCTCTCTCTGTCCCAAAAATAAATAAAAAACGTTGAAAAAAAAAATAAAAATAAACATTTAAAAAAAATTTTTTTTAACGCACAAAGCAGGGGAGAGGCTCCTGTAATCACAGTGTGCAGAGATCCTCACTTGTAACTCAAAATTGGGATTTTGTTGTAACTGCAATTTTGTATCCTGTTTGGTGAACATTTTCCCACGTGATTAAATATTTTATACAATGGGGGGATTCAGTGTACAAATTTGTTGCAATTTATTTAACCTATCTCTCACTGAGCATTTGGGATATTGCTTTTGTTTTTGTTTTGTTTTGTTCTTTGGTTTGCTTATTTGGGCCTTTTTGGCTGTTACAAGTGCTACAATTAATATCTTTGTTACACAAATCTTGACGCATATCTTTATGTCTTTTGAATTCCTGGAAGTGTAGTTGCTGGGCCAAAGGATATTGGATACATATTATCAACTTGTCTTCTAAGACTGATTTCGCCCATTTGCACTCTTACAGGCAATTTCATAGGACTTCACCGGGGTTGCCGGTATCAGTAACTGTCAAAGCCAACCTGGAACTTCCAGCCTGGCCTCTGGTCTTGTTTCACTTTTTCCCGCCCACTCCGCACACCCGCTGGGCGCCCCAACCCCCCTCTGTCCAAGATGGCCCACCCCTTCCTTACTCTCACTGATTTTGTCCAATTAAAAGCAGCCTTCCCCAGTATCGCCACACGGTTGGTGAGTTGAAGTGTCCGTCGCGCTCCGGGGCGGGCGGAGCGACTTGACGGACGTGGAGACGGACCAGTGTTAGCGCGAGCGGACCGTGCGTGGCGTGCGCGGCGCGCTAGGCTGGAAGCGCTGGACCTGCGAGGTGTGTGCTGGCGGGTTGAACGGTGAGAGGCTCGGCGGCCATGGCTCCCAACGTTCCCGCGGCCGAACCGGCCCCAGAGTGCCCTAAAGGCATACGGGCCGTGCTGCTGGGACCGCCCGGAGCCGGCAAGGGTACCCAGGTGAGCTGCAGGGCCGGGCTTGGCAATGGAGCCGGTGGAACTCCAAGGTCAGGACGGCCGAGGTCCGGATCGCCCTGGAGCGGGACCGTGGCTTTAGGCCTGGGGAGGGGGTGGGGGTGTTGGTAAGGCCTTTGGGAGAGGGTGCAATTGGAGGTCGGGGAAGTCTGAGTTAGAATTAGAGTTCTGGAGGCACCTAGGCTTGAGGTGTCATGTTGGGGGATCAAAGGACTGATTTAGATCCTTTATAGGGTTAGAAGCTGAGAGGCTTTGAGCGGTAGGGTGAGCCTTGAGTTGAGGCATCGTGATTACATCTGAGCGGAGTCAGGGACCCCAGATTCCCTGCGATGTGGGGAGTGGATTGTCCAGGGTTATGTTCCAGGCACCCCGGGTAGGGGAACCTTGCTTGTAATGATTAATGACTAGGCGGAGGAGCATCTCCAGCACGTGGGGCAGAGTGGGAGCTGGCCTGTGCTGATCAGGAGCACTGAGAGAAGTGAGGTATGACCTGCCTGAGCCAGTTAAGTTGGGGGAATGGGAGAAGGTACTTCAATGTACAGGTAAGAAAACAAGCCCAGAGAGGTCAGGTCGCTTTCTGAAAATAGCAAAATTGACTTCCTGCAGTCTCGAACCTCAGGCACCATGGGGCTCTAGGATAGATTGGAGTCTAAAGTTACCTGCTGCCTTAGCAGACTGTGGGTCCTCACTTGGTATTTGGGCTCTAATGGATCCATAGATCAGGGTTGGGATTTATCTCGTTTAAGATTTGGAAGCCCATAGGTTGGATTACCAATGTCCCCTTCCTGCCCAAGGTCCCTGGCATTGCCCCCCAGGCCACAAGTTCTTGCTTGTTCTTAGATTCTAAAGAGGGAATTCCTGAAAGTCTGAGCGCCTAAGTGAATGGTGTTCTGGGGACAGCTCTGTGCCCACTTTTCCTAGCGCTTGAAAAGATCTCGTTTTACTCATTCTTGGGACCCCTCTGGCACCCAGAACATAATTTGGCACTTGATGGTGTTGGAAATGGATGAAGGACATAGATTAATGTGGGTGATGAGAAAGGAAGTCTGGAAGATTCAGCTCATTCCTGATAAATGCTTTTTGACTCTGGGCACTAGGTCAAGAACAACCACTTTTCCTTTTCTCTCTATAGCTGGGCCTGATTGATCCTTGGAACTTACTGTTCCCTAATCCTCTTGTCCTCAGTAACTTTGAAGTCTCCTCTTTCCTGTTGCCACCACCATTCATTATTAGGGAAACTGCTGCCTAGACTCTGAGTCTGCAAGTCCAGACTCTGCAGACTTTTGCTGTGAGTGACTGAGTATAAACAGGGTAGCTCAAATGCACCAATTCTTTTTTCTTAGTTCATATGGAAGTTAATAATTTCAGTAGTTGCGTAATGAGCAACCCATCCCAGTGCTGAGACGAGGGTTTTATAGTCTAGCAAGCTTGGTAACTTGTGAGCCTAAATGTTCTCACCTGAAAAATGGTGATATCTATCTAACTTAAACATTTCATGAACACCAAACATTGAAGGTGGAACAGTGAACAAGACTGATAGGGTCCTTACTCACGTAGACCAAAAAGTTGACAAGGATGTTGGAAGATCATATTATTAATATACATGTGTAAAGCACCCCCAGGTGCCTAGATGATCACCTGGCACATCGTAGGTGTTAATAATTATTGACTCCCTCATCTTTTTTTTTTTTTTTAATGTTTATTTTTGAGAGAGAGAGAGCAAGGGAGACAGAATCTGAAGCAGGCTCCAGGCTCTGAGCTGTCAGCACAGACCCCGACATGGGCTCGAACTCACAAACCGTGACATCGTGACCTAAGCTGAAGTCAGACACTTAACCGACTCAGCCACCCAGGTGCCCCTCCTTCGTCTTAATACCACGTTTCCCTTCCCCCCAACTCGGATGTATTTCAGTGTAAAGGGTAACGTATTCAGGAAGTCTTGAAGAATTTTATACTTATGAGCTGATTTATAAGGGTGTGCGTATGTTGGGGCGTTGGTCAGAGAAGGCTTTGTGCAAGTAGAGGAGAGGTATTTGGGACTTGAGGAAACACAAGTTCTTTAACATCTGTACACCTTTCTTTTCATGGGTGGAAGTATAGGAATACTGGTGGTGGTAGCTTTATGGAGTTGAAAAAAACAACAGTGTTCACAAATCAGAGGTTGTGCAAAGTGGCAGCAGCATTTAGCCTACAGATACATCCTAACTTTTTTTTAATGAAGAGTTTGAATACCCAAAAGAAGAGGTGGCATAGTGGGTCCCCATGTATCCATTATCCAGCCCCAGCAACCATCAACTGGTGGCCATTCCTTCTCCATCCACTTCTCTGCACAAAGTATTTTATTATTAAAAAAAAATGTTTTTTTAACGTTTATTTATTTTTGAGAGAGAGAGACAAAGAGCACAAGAGGGGGAGAGGCAGAGAGAGAGGGAGACGCAGAATCCGAAGCAGGCTCCAGGCTCCGAGCTGCCAGCACAGAGCTGCTCGAACCCGCGAACCGTGAGATCATGACCTGAGCCGAAGTCAGACGCTTAACTGACTGAACCACCCAGGCGCCCCGTCTTCACAAAGTATTTTAAAGCAGCTCCCAGATCTCATAACCAGGGTGTGTTTCCTGTTTTCTCTGCCTGCCCCTGTGCACAGTTTTTTTCCATGTGTCCAACTTATACCTGTTCTTCATGGCCAGGCACGTGCAAGCAGTCAGCTGCCATTGTGCAGGTCAGGCTCCGTCAGCTGTGTCCGTGCAGTGACACAACACCTCTCTAGGACCCACGCTCTTGTTCCCTTTTTACGGTTAGAGAACCGGAAGTTCCAAGAGACAGTCCTCTAGTTTACCTAGGAAGTAATTGGCAGGTCCTGCGTCCAAATGGCTCCAAAGCTCCTGCTCTTTCTGTTGCTGTCTCCTGCCCTGGGTTCGATTTTTCTCCTACCCTGTGCATGTGGTGTTTGATGGTTTTGGTGCTGGAGATGCAGAGAGCAGCCCTTGCCCCAAGAGGATACAATATACTAAAATAGTCCCCCTTTGCCTAGTTCTCTGACAGGCCCCGAGTCAAAGAAGTTATGTGTGTTATCTGATTTAATCCTACAACCCTAGGAGGTAGGTCCTGTTGTTATCCATGCCTTTTACTGATAAACTGAGGCCCATAAGCTGTATCTTACTCCCAGGATATCTATAAAGAAGTAGCAAAGGCAGCATTTGAACTCATGACGGATTCTTGAGCAGAGTCACCATCTTTCACTGTTGCTGTGAATCTAGGTGTTGAGGCAGAGATAAACACACATGCAAACAATGCATACTAGTACAAAGTACCACGTGGGAAGTATCGGGTGAGTGACCCTGACAAACGCTAGGGTAGTTCAGGGTCACAAACGCTAGGGTAGTTCAAGAACCATAATTTGTTGAGAATATTCCATTCTTCCTCTTACCCACTTAGTGACATTGGTAATACTATCCCCAGTTTATAGATGAGGAAATAGTCTCGGAGAATCACCGGCCTGAGGTTACATGGTAAGTTAAGAAGCAGAGCTGAGATTCAAACACAGGTGTCTGTGCTTTTCAAAAAACTTTTTATTGAAGTATAATATACATGGAGAAAGGTACAAATACTACAAGTGAGCAGCTTGCTGAATTTTCAGTGTGAATTTTCACAATTACATTTGTGTAGCCTACATCCATATCAGGAAACATAATGGTGAAGTCCTTGTGCTCCCTTCCAGACACACACACACACACACACACACACACACACACTTTCCCCCAGGACAGCCACTAAGGCTCTGTGGGTTGTTACTGTTATTTTCTAATAAGGCCACATAGTGTCATGGGTAAGAGCTGGGGCTTGCCTGCTCTGCTGTGGTGGTGGGCAGTTTAGCCTCTGAATTTCATTTATAAAATGCAGATAAAAATAGTTTCTTCCTCATGGGTTTGTTGTGTATTACACATACTAAATACAGTAGAACAACGCATGGAAAAATCGCTTGGCGTGTTGCAAACACTCAGAGTTAGCTAATGTTGATGAGTCCTCATCAGAGGAAGAAGGGATAGTTGGGAGTACTTTTGGTGGCAGAAATATGCTCAGAATTTGCCTGCAGGAAAGGGTAGAGCTTAGACCACTGGAGGAAAGAGAGAGGGCGTTCCTGCATGGAGAAGAGCCAAGGTCCTCAGAGCTGCTTGTGTTATGTATTCGGGTGTCACACATAGAGCTGCTGTTTACAGTGGTGCTGGACATACAGACAGGGGACTGTAGAGGTAAATTTGAAGAGCTTGGGAGGATTAGGACGTTTATTGTGGAGGACACTGAGTGCTAGGCTAAAATATTTGTAGTTTTTCCGCTGTGGCACTGAGGAGACATGGAAGGCATCTGAATGTGTGTGTGTGTTGGGGGTCTGGGGGCCATGCCCAGTAGTATTTTAAGAGATGGTTACAACGGCTTATTCAGGAGCACTAGACCTGGGAGTGGGAAAGACTGCAGCAGAAAGATAATTTCAAGGTGAGAAAACATGTGGGTGTGAGATTAAATCAGATCTCAGCAACTGATAGTTTCCCCTTTATTTCACTAAGTATCAAGCACTATGCTGAATGCTTTTGTGTACATCATTTTTATTAAATCCCCATAACAGCTCTGAAAGTGGATACTATTTGCACTCTAGTGATGAAGAAACTGAGGCCTTAAGAAGGCTGCATAACTTGTTCAAGGGGATACAATGAGGAGATTGTAGATCCTAGTTTCCAGCCCACATCTGTACCACCAAAAACCCCATCTTGTGCCACTGCCCCAGGGCTTCTCAAAGGGTGCGTGGGAATCCCAGGGTTGTGCCTGAGAACCAGTCAGCCGTTAACTTTAAGGGTGGGCCTGCCTTGGTAATTTTAGCGTGTGCCCCAGATGACTGTGATAATACACTGGAAACAGAGAACATTAAACCGCCATGCTGTCTCCCTAGTGGTTTTAGCCCTTCTTATCCATGCACCCTGGAAGCCTACCCCCTCCCCAGCGGGGTTCTCTCAGAGGTGATGAGCCTATTTCTTGGTCCATGGCCAGTGAGACACAAGTGTCTCAGGGCTTCAGCAGCAAATGTGGTCCAGGGGCCAACAGCACAGCCAGGCCTGCAAGCTTCTTAAAAATGCAGATGCAGGGCGCCTGGGTGGCTCAGTCGCTTAAGCGTCCGACTTCAGCTCAGGTCACGATCTCGCGGTCCGTGAGTTCGAGCCCTGCGTCGGGCTCTGTGCTGACCGCTCAGAGCCTGGAGCCTGTTTCCGATTCTGTGTCTCCCTCTCTCTCTGCCCCTCCCCCGTTCATGCTCTGTCTCTCTCTGTCCCAAAAATAAATAAAAAACGTTGAAAAAAAAAAAAAAAGAATCCCGCAGTTGGGGGGGGGGGGGATAAAAATAGAACAGGTTCTGTGATTACAGCTCTTTGGTGTTTTCATCAGCCTTTCGCCTTGAACAAGCCCGATCTCCAAAATGTTCCCCCAAGTTAATTTCAACAACCACGGAAAAGATTGGCAGAAAAGCTCAGTTCTCTGGGTCTGCGGCCACCACGCCAGCCTGGAGGACCAGGTTTTCCACTGCCAGAGGGTCCTGACCCTCATTGGTTTTCTGAAGGGTAGTTTTTAATGCCTTCTTCAGCTGGACTCCATTTTGCTATGAAGTTGTTTCTTTGCTTGAACTGAATCAGTCCATGAATCACAAGAAAACTCCCAGTGAACTGGTTTGAATAAGAATCCAGCCATACTTATTTTATAAAAGAGTTGAACCAAAAAGCTAAGTGTTAAGCTTCTCGAACTGATTCTATTCCTTGTAAGTTCTGCGGGGGGGGGGGGGGGGGGGGGGGTGCCACTACAACCAATGTTGGACTGTCCAGAGTTGCTTCCGGTTCTCGTCTTTATTCTGACGTATTGTCCACCCAGCCAGGAGCTCATAGAAGACAGGGTCCGTATCTCTTGTTTTCCTGGCTGCCAGCAGGGTTCTTGGAAGAGGCATCAGTGTTTTCTTTTTGTATGAACGAACATGGAATTTGGGCAGGGGTTATAGTACCAGCTTGTTGAGTACTTACTATGTGCATATGCCATCTGATCCCATCAACCCAGTGATGGAGGTACAACTACTGTTTCCATTTAACTTAGAGGAAATTTGAAACTTAGCAAGGTAATACCATTTTTCTCGAGTTACATGCCATTGGTGCCTGAAACCCAGGTATGTTGACTCTGAATCCCAAGCCTTTTTGTTTTTAACGTTTATTCATTTTTGAGAGACAGAGAGAGACCGTGTGAGCGGGGGAGGGGCAGAGGGAGAGTGAGACACAGAATCTGAAGCAGGCTCCAAGCTGTGAGCTGTCAGCACAGAGCTAATGCAGGGCTTGAACCCGCGAACCGCAAGATCATGACCTGAGCCAAAGTTGGACGCTTCACTGACTGAGCCACCCAGGCGCCCCTGAATCCCAAGCTCTTAACCAAAAGGCTATCCTGGGGGCGCCTGGGTGGCTCAGTCGGTTAAGCGTCCAACTTCAGCTCAGGTCACGATCTCACGGTCCGTGAGTTCGAGCCCCGCGTCGGGCTCTGGGCTGATGGCTCGGAGCCTGGAGCCTGCTTCCGATTCTGTGTCTCCCTCTCTCTCTGCCCCTCCCCCGTTCATGCTCTGTCTCTCTCTGTCTCAAAAATAAATAAACGTTAAAAAAAACAACAACAACAACAACAAAAGGCTATCCTGTCTCCTAAAACTACTATGTAAGTGTGTACTGTTTGCCAAATGCTCTTCTTATGCATCCTGTCTGATCCTCAGAGCTACTTTCTGAAATGGGGCCTTTTTGCCTGCATTTTAAACAGATGAGGAAACTGAGCCCCTGGGAGGTTAGTAACAGGAAAGGAGAAAAGCCAGATCTGCCTGGGGGAGACCTGCACTCCACCCTGCCCCAGCTGCCTCCCAGGCCCGTGGCCACAGTACTTGACATTCACACATTCATTCCTTTGGCAAATACTCATTCAACACATTATATGCCAGGCATTGTGCTGAGTGCTTTACATACATGAACTCCTTTAAACTTCACAGCAGCCGGGGTGCCTGGCTGGCTCAATTGGTAGAGTGTGCAATTCTCTGCAATTGGATGTAGAGATTACTTACAAATAAAATCTTTGAAAAATAAAATAAAAATTGGGGCACCTGGGTGGCTCGCTCAGTTAAGCATCTGACTTCAGCTGAGGTCATGATCTCATGGTTCATGGGTTTGAGCCCCGCGTCAGGCCCTGTGCTGATCGCTCAGAGCCTGGAGCCCACTTCACATTCTGGGTCTCCCTCTCCCTCTGCCCCTCTCCCACTTACACTCTGTGTGTGTGACTCTCTCTCTCTCTCTCAAAAATAAAACATTAAAAAAATTTTTTCGTTTAATAAATAAACATTAAAGGAAATTTAAAAAATAAGTAAAAATAAACTTCGCGTGTCCTGAAGGACTGGTACTGCTGTTTTTATTCTTCCCATTTATGAACTGAGGCCTTTGTGTCAGTAGTGTGTGTCTAGTGGAATTAGTGGCAGTAGCTAATATTTATGACAGCTTCTTGTGTGCCAGTTGCAATTCTAAGTGCTATAATATATATAATTCCTATATATATTCTATATAATATATATAGTGCTATAATATATATAATTCCTATATATATATATAATATATATGATTCCTATAAGTCATATAATTCCTATAACCCTCTAATCGTATGTTACATATAGTATAAGGTGCTCTTATCCCCATTGTAAGTAAGGAAGTCAGCATTTGCTGGAGTTCACACACCCAATGAGTGACAGGGCCAGGTTCACACCCAGGCAGTCTGATGCCACGGCCTGCAGTGTTAACCCTGTCTTGGGCTTTGTCTTCCCCTCTACAGGCACCCAAATTGGCTGAAAACTTCTGTGTCTGCCATTTGGCTACTGGGGACATGCTGAGGGCCATGGTGGCTTCTGGCTCAGAACTGGGAAAAAAGCTGAAGGCAACTATGGATGCCGGGAAACTGGTAGGTTCGGTGGTCCCAGTGAAGGTTGATATTCCCGAGTCTAGCTCTGCGCTGCCTAATTTGGTGGCCCCCGGCCACATGTGACCGTGGAGATTAATTTAGGCTTAATTTACCTGAAAATTCAGTTTCTCGGTCTCACTCTCCACACTTCAGACGTTCGTTAGCCAGCACAGGTGTAGAACGTTTCCATCACTGTAGAACGTTCTATCGGACAGCCCTGTGCTGTGGGGTGTTTTAACAAACCGGCACACTGTATGAATGTTTAGAGGAGCGAGTTTCTTGGTTCATTCTGAATTTGTGGCATGCATTTTATTCACCATATTCTTGAGGTTCCTTTGTGCTGACGCATTTTATAATACCCCCAAGTTTTAGAGCCAGAAATTAAACTGCCATCCTTAGGCCAGAGCTCAAGCATGTATCCAAGAGAGGACACGGGAAACCACAGAGTGTTTTAACTCTATTTTTGCAGCTCTGTGTTCCTGTGTCTCTAACAGAGGAGTTGCTTGGCGATTAACAGAAGTAATTTTTCCTACTTGAAGGATATAATAGCATTTTCTTAGGTTTTTAGTCCAGTTGATCTAATTGGACAATTACAAACTATTATCTACTAAATCTTCTTTGATTAGTGCCATAGATTAGTTGGAACTGAGTTATTCTGGGACCTGGCCTCTGGGAATCACCTTCAGAAGTCATTTTGTGGAGCACCTGGGTGACGTTGGTTAAGCGTCTGACTCGATTTTGGCTCAGGTCACGATCTCACAGTTTGTGAGATCGAGCCCCCACGTCCGGCTCTTCGCTGACAGCGTGGAGCCTGCTTGAGATATACCACCCCACCACCCCTGCACATGTGCTCTCTCTCTCTCCCTCTATCAAAACAAATAAATAGACATTTTTTTTAAAAAGTCATTTCATCCTTGGCCCTCTGGTCTTTTCATATCTTAGAATGTTCGTTAGGGAAGGCGCTGGGTTTTGCCTTTATCCCTGAGATACCTCCTGGTAGGCTTTGAGATTCGGTAGCCGTATCCGGTGGTGCCCTGCCTGCCCACCTGCCCCTTTATTTCTAGCTCTTTCCCTTCGTGTTTGTGAAACCTTGAGTTAAGCTAGAAAGCCGAATATGTTGGACTTTGGGTCTTGGCAGAAGATCTTGTACTGAGAAAAAATTGGGATATCGCCATGAGATTACTTATCTCCAGCCTTTACTTAGTCACACAGCTTGTACTTTGTCCCCAAGTTCACAGCTGGTCCCGGGAGATAAGAGCATTAGCTACCAAGATGGGCAGCCTTCACTGTATACTGGTAGAGAACTTCTCTTTCTATGAAAGCTCAGAAGGAAAACCAGTTTTCAAAAGCTGGGAGGGGTCCTCATTGGGGCTTTTAGAGAGGCTTACAAGTCTGTTGGGCTGGAGCCTCACTTCCTTGGTTCTGACCCGGTCTTGCCAGTTCAGTGACCTTCTTTGATACCTCATGTCCAGGATGGCCTGGCCCACTTAACTGTTAGCCTAATGAGAACTGTGAAATGGAAGGTTGGTGCCTTTCTGCATTTTGGTCAACACCCTCCTCAGGTGAGCACTCAGCCATAAGCCCTCACCTTTTTTGTGCTTTGAGGACAACTGCTTGCTGATGAGCTATTATCTGATGGAAAGGATTCTTTTTCCTTTTTTTTAAGTTTATTTATTTTGAGAGAGAGAGAGAGAGAGAGAGAGAGAGAGAGAGAGAGAGAATATGTGAGTGGGGGAGGGGCAGAGAGAAAACCCCAAGCAGGCTCTGCGCTGTCAGCTCAGAGCCCACAGCAGGGCTCGAACTCATGAACTGTGAGCTCATGGCCTGAGCCGAAGGCAAGAGTCAGACGTTTATCCAACTTAGCCACCCGGGTGCCCCAGATAGAAAGGATTCTGATTAATGTCTGGAGAGGGCCTCAGGGCCTAACACATGGAGTGCTTCTGTTCAGGTGACAGCGAGTGGGATCCTCTTCTTCACCCAAATTATACAGGAAAATCTCAAGGGAAGAGAATGTGTATATGGCAGCCACAAAAATCACGAAACTGAATTTTCCAAATGGAGCCATTCCACATTTGCTCAGATTTTTGCTTCTCTGGGGCCACAAGAATATGCTGTTTAGTAATCAGGTTGTATAGACACAAACTAGTGGGCCTGGAGATGGGCTCATGTCATGTAATTAACAGATTTCAACCCATGGCTGTCTTGTTCTTGACTTCCAGGTGAGCGACGAAATGGTAGTGGAACTCATTGAGAAGAATTTGGAGACCCCTCAGTGCAAAAATGGTTTTCTTCTAGATGGCTTCCCTCGGACTGTGAGGCAGGCAGAAATGGTGGGTGCCTTGCATTTTGTGTCACCGTTGCATGAAGATGAAGGCTTGGCCCTTTATCTGTTAATTCCTTTGAGGGAAATGGCTCCAATCAAGCTCTGGTAGCTTAGGTGGGCCACATACTCTCTTACAGCTTGACAGCCTCATGGAGAAGAGGAAAGAGAAGCTTGACTCGGTGGTTGAATTCAGCATCCCAGACTCTCTGCTCATCCGAAGAATCACAGGAAGGTATTTGTCCTCTGAAGGTCCCTTCTGGTCCTGCCTCCTCAGAGCTTCGTCAGACCACCAGAGCTGCTCTTACCGGACCCCAGCCATGCAGCTTAATGCCATTTTAACATGCATTGGTCTTGTTTGGTGACATCCACTGATGTGGTGGCGTGGGATGGGGATATGTGGAAAGAAGAGCAAGGTATTTGAAATCAGACAGTGTCTCAGTCCTGTCACCTTTTCACTCCGGCCCTAGGCAAGTTTCCTACCCTCTCCATGGCTGGTTCCTCCTACATAGAGTGGGGTTAACACCACCTGCTGCGAGGAACCGTGGTGCATTTTGCATACCACGAGGTGCACAGTTCAGAGCCTTGCTTACAGTAGGTGCTTCCAAAATACTACACTCCTTACATGGTTACTTCCATTTCAGGGCTCTTTGAAATCTGCTTTCTATTGGAAGTTGCCATACCTGGCTGTAGGCTTTGTATTAATTGTGAAAATAATACGACCACCTATGCAAAGTTTAGGAAATGGAGGAACATTTTGCTCCTGGTACAGCCGTCTCAGCCAAAGGCACTATTTCTTTGTTACATGTTTTGTTTTAACGTTTTTAATTTATTTTTGGGACAGAGAGAGACAGAGCATGAACGGGGGAGGGGCAGAGAGAGAGGGAGACACAGAATCGGAAACAGGCTCCAGGCTCCGAGCCATCAGCCCAGAGCCTGACGCGGGGCTCGAACTCACGGACCGCGAGATCGTGACCTGGCTGAAGTCGGACGCTTAACCGACTGCGCCACCCAGGCGCCCCACATGTTTTGTTTTAAAGTACTTGTTTCTTGGGGCACCTGGCTGGCTCAGTTGGTAGAGCATGCAGTTCTTGGTTCGAGCCCCACATTGGGTGCAGAGTTTACTTAAAAAGGAAAAAAAAAAGAATAAATAAAATCTTTAAAGTACTCGTTCTCAATATTGAACAGAGAAATGTTTCTGTTTCTGTTTCTGAACACATTTGCTCTGAAAGGTCGCCACTGCTTTAGGCTACAGTTTCCTCTACCCTATTTCACTGTCCGCTCTGCCACCTGCTTCTCGCCTTCTGGAAATATGTGGGAAGCTCTCAGCCACTAATAGACCTCCCATTCTCATCTTTATTGTGGGCTATGGCTTTTATATCCCTTGTCATTTTATCGGAGTCTCAGGAAGATGGTCAGCCTACCAACTTGAACCAGACATCCGTAACCATTATTTTTAACTGCTGCACGGTATTTCACAGTAGATGAGCCATCATTTACTTAATTGTCTCCTTATTGTTGTACAGTTGTGGTTTTTCTAGATGTCTACTATTAAATTGATGCTGTGACCATCATAGTACATGTAAATGTTGGGGTTTAATTCGAGGGAAAATGCTTTCTTGTAAATTTTATGGCTTTGATTTCCTAATGAGGTTGGACATTCTTTCCATGCGTCTGCAGTCTGTATCTTCATGGAGAGAGGCAGACATGTAAACAGACAGCAGAGTGAGTGTTACAGGTGTTTTCCTGAGAGGCTTTATTAGATATGGTGGGATCCACCTTATATTAATTTTCTATCCAAATGTCTAGGTTTCACGTTTCTAGCTATTCCATAGGCGCCTTCAGTGCAGGAACTTTTGGGTTTTTGCATCCCCACTGGCACAGAGTAGACAAAGTTGATGCAGGCCTACAAGTGGTAAGGTTGATAGGAAGACACATTACCAGGGCTGGGGGCCCTCATGTACAAAGCAGATGTTAGCAGTTGACCGTGGGGTCCTTTGCTTCAATCGGCCCAGCTTCCTGAGTGCCTGCTCTGTGTGCGGCACAGTACTAGACTCAGGGGCAGGGGACCAGGCAAGGGTACAGAAGAACAATATGCCCATCCCTGACCTCAGAGAGTCTATAAGCCATACATGGAACCCGAGCTGTTTAGCACAGTGGGTAGTCCTAAGGAGCGAGCCTGGGAGCAGGGAGGAAGGGCTTCATAGTGTCAACTTGACCTTCCTGGGTAGAGAGGATTTCAGTGGGGCTTTCTGGGAAGGGAGTAGAGGCAGGAATGAGTATAGGTTGCGGGAGAACGGGGCTAGTGGCAGAATGTCTGTCCAGAGTTGGAGGAATGATCTGGCGGGCTGAGTCGTAGAGTGAGCGCTATTAGAAAGGCAGGATAGGGCTTGACTGGGGAAGGTTTGCCAAAGTGAAGAAGAGGTAGATGCATCAGGAGTCTTGGGATGTTGGTTGGGTTTTTTTGTTGTTGTGTTTGTTTTTATTTGTTTGAGAGAGAGCGAGTGCAAGTGGAAGAGAGGCAGAGAGGGAGACAGGATCTGAAGCAGGCTCTGCGCTGACAGCAATGAGCCCAGTGTAGGGCTCGAACTCTCAAACCACGAGATCATGACCTGAGCCAAATTCAGATGCTCAACCGACTGAGCAACCCAGACGCCCCCGTGAGCTGTTCTTAAGCTGTGAGGTGTGGCAGAAACAGCATTGTAAGAACATTAGTTTGGCCCTCGCATACAGGCTAAATTGGGGGAAAGGAGAAATGGACAAGACCCACCTAGGAACCTGATTCTGATCCACACGTGAAGTTACAGAAACTTTCAACTGGGGTTGGCCTGTGGGGAACAGAGATTCTGAATAAACTACAGGATTGTTGTAGAGGATGAAGAAGACTCAGTCTCTCGGTTTGGGGGTGAATGTTGTGATGTGACCCACTCCCTCACAGAGGAGGGGACAGGCCAGGCCAGAATGTAAAGGCGTTTTCTTTTAAGTTCACTCTGGATCAGTGGCAGAACTAGCACTAAAAGCCTGCTTTCTGCCTCCTAGTCTGCTACACTGATGGTTGGAAGGAAAAAAAGTCAGGATCTAGTCTGTTAAATACAGCCCTTATTTAAATGTGACATAAGGGGGGCGCCTGGGTGGCGCAGTCGGTTAAGCGTCCGACTTCAGCCAGGTCACGATCTCGCGGTCCGTGAGTTCGAGCCCCGCGTCAGGCCCTGGGCTGATGGCTCGGAGCCTGGAGCCTGTTTCCGATTCTGTGTCTCCCTCTCTCTCTGCCCCTCCCCCGTTCATGCTCTGTCTCTCTCTGTCCCAAAAATAAATAAAAAACGTTGAAAAAAAATTAAAAAAAAAAATAAAATAAAAATAAATGTGACATAAGGACCCCACTGTAAATATCTTTTTGATTAGCTCTGACCTCACTTCTGACAATTTTATGAATCAATACTTTATTTCTTGAATATGTATGGTTGGTGGATTTGGTTTTAACTTATTCAGTGTTGGCTCTCTAGTATCCTGATTATTCTACCAGTTGGCTCTCCTGATGTCTCAAGCCATCCCCATTTTGTGGATGAGAAAACAGGCATCTGAAGTGTCACACTCAAGGCAGCAGTGGCTCTAGAATCCCAGCCTTGATCCCCTCCACAGTGCCACCCCCACCTCTAGGTCAGGCTCAGTGGCTCTTAGAGCTGTTTTGGTTGGTCCTGAGACCAACCCCACTTTGAGAACTTGGACTTTTTTTTTTTTTTTTTTTTTTTTTTTTTTTTTTTTTTTTTTTTAATACTTATTTTGGAGACAGAGAGAGACAGAGCATGAACGGGGGAGGGTCAGAGAGAGTGGGAGACACAGAGTCTGAAACAGGCTCCAGGCTCTGAGCAGTCAGCACAGAGCCCAACGCAGGGCTTGAACTCACGGACCGTGAGATCGTGACCTGAGCCAAAGTCGGATGCTCAACCGTCTGAGCCACCCAGGCTCCTCCAGAACTTGGACTTTCTTTCATTTCCCCTCTGGGGAGTAAGCCATGCATTCCCCTTAAAGTGAAGTCCATGTGCAGGGAAGGAACAGAGTGTTGTATGTAACTGGAGGGCTGGGGGAGTCCAAGTAAGAATAGAGATGTAGGCACGTGGGGAGGAAAAGAGTCGTGTGTGCTGCAGCCTGGCTGCTGTGTGCCTTGTGCTTTCCAGAAGGTGAAGAATCGCGGTCCACGTCTCATGCCTGCAGCCCTTCCCAAAGGGAAAGCTGTAGCTGATACCAGTGGCCTCTCCCTGGGTCTCCCAATGGATGCCATTCCCCAGTGGAGGCAGCAGGGAACCTCTCCAGCGACTCCAGTGAAAGAGGGCCGGACCTCCTGTCACATGATAGCACATCCAGGCCACTCAGTAGACCTTCTTCACTCAGCCTCACCTTGCCCCCACCAATGTTGTGGGGGCAACTTGGCCCTTCAAAAGTGTGCTGTCATTAAAATTCACTATTACATTTTACAAAGGTGTCTGCCCAGGTTTTGATAGTCTGACTCAGACTTACCTTCCCAACTCAGCTGATGTGGTGAGATATCAATCCCCTCAGCCATCAGAGTGGCTGGGCAGGCCTGGATTCTTCCGGAGGGGCAGGCACCCAAGTACTGTATATTTTTTTCTGCACTTGCCAAGAGGTGAAAAACGTTGGGAAGTTCTGGTTTAGCAGGCCTTCACAAGGAGAGCAGCCATCAGTTAAATAAGGAAGTCTTGGTTGGCACAAAATTGGGGAACCAGATAGGTGCTGGCTGCCAAGCAGTGTTTGGCCTGCCTTCTTCCCTTCTGAGGTTCTTGGGCTCCTGTGGCGTAGCCACTCCTGGTCAGGAACATGGTACAGATGGAGTGACCAGCTTGATTTTCAGTGCCAAATAAATGCTTATTCTTGGGCACCCCGTGACTGGTCGAGTCAGTGTGTCTCCTGGTGCCAGTATTCGTACTGCGCTCTGATGCTTGGGTTGCCTTTTATCTACATGATGCTGGAGGTGTGCTGCACCGACTAGTGGTGTTTGCACCTACAGGACACGTTGTTCCTGTTGCACCTACCTGCTTTTTATAACCAACTACGATAGAAAATACGGTTAGGTTCTCTGTCCTCTGTCCTCCCATAGCACTTTGCACAAATCTCGATTAAAGGATTATCGTATATACTTTAGTTTTTTTCCCCATTGTCTCTCCCACTAAAGTAAGCACTGCTTGTGGTCAGGGATCTTGACTCGCTGCTCTGTAGCCCTGGATTCAGCGTGAGGCCTAAACCAGACTAAGCACTTAGTAAATAAATGTTTGTTGGGCGAATAGAATGAATGGCTGTGTGAGACCAGCACCGAGTTCCTGATGAGTTAGGCACTTAGGCCATCCTCGGCAGCCAGACACTCAGTGACCATGTTAGGTCAGAGTAGAAAACGTAACTCCTTACGGTGTAAGCTCTCCTGGAAGCCCCGTTACCTTCCCAAGCAAGCGATGCCTACAGCTGGGTTCTGTGCTGGGCACAAGTCCTCACATCTGGCTTCTCTGTCACTGCTTGTCAACTTGGAGACCTCTGGGGTGCGGGGATACTTTCAGGCAACCTGACTCATGTTCATCTGCTGTCTTTCAGGCTGATTCACCCCCTGAGTGGCCGTTCCTACCACGAGGAATTCAACCCCCCAAAGGAACCCATGAAAGATGATGTATGTAAACTCAGGGCAGGAAATTGCCTTTTCTTTCCTTCCTCTCTCTTCCTTTCTTTCTGTTGTTGTTCTTTGTTCTTTCCATCATCCCTTTACTCCTACCAATATTAATAACTTAACCATGCAAAGTATCACTACTACGTAAATCACATGGGCTGTGGCTCATCTATCTAGACAGCGCCTCTCCAGATGGTTTATTGTTTGAGGTAGATACCAGCACCGGCTACTTCACAGTGCCCAGTTTATACCTGTCTTTTGTCCAGAGCAGCCCCTCTCTGGCATCTTGGTGGCCTAAATGGTCGACTAATCTCAGGAGAAGGCTGCTTGGAAGCCTAGAAGTAGAGCCAAGCTGGGAGAACAGAACTGAAGAGAAATGTGTTGACTGGTCCTACTTCAGAAGAATGTCTTCTTCTGGTGACTCTGTTGTATCCTACAGAATCAGACTATTTTGGCTGGATTAACGTTGCTGAGTTCTTATGACAGTCTTTAGTTGCTTAAAGATGTAAAAGGGAGGGTCTCGTCTATGTTCACAGTAACATTTGCCATAAATAGTCCATTTTGTCTGTTTTAGAACATGCAGTAGGAAGAATTTTCTGGGTTTGCCTTTGTCACTTGAGACAAGTTTGTCAGGTCATACAGGTTTCAAAGCCATAACGTCAGCTTAGTCACATTTCACAGGGTTGGGAATTCTGCCATTCAGAGCTCTTTCTCGCTTCACCTGCCACTCTCAGAATGGTGATGGCCAACACCCTAGTAAAAACGCCAACCACTTTGGTGACTGAAGTTACAATTGCGTATTCTCCTGGTCCCAGGGGCCTCTGACTTGCCACTTCTGATCCTGGAAGCATTTTTCTTGAGGGTGAACAGCCTAAGCAGAAGCTGTGAGAGATAGGCCTTGCCCGTCTTGCTCTCTCAAAGCCCTTTCCTCATGCTTGCTGTCTCAGGCTCCCCAACTTCTCTGGACGGGTTGGTCTGTTCCTGGAACCGGCTTGCCAGGAGTAGCAAAGTTCTTTATAGTTCTCTAGTGGGGGGGAATCTAGATTGTCTGTCTTTCTCTCTGATGGACTCGGGGATCAGACAGCATCGCAAATCGGCATCCGGCATCAGAGAAGGAAACCTTGCTAACAGTCCCAGACTTTCATTGCCCTCTTCCTGTTCTCAGATCACTGGGGAACCCTTGGTCCGCCGATCAGATGATAATGAGAAGGCCTTGAAAATTCGCCTGGAGGCCTACCACACTCAGACCACCCCACTGGTGGCGTATTACAGTAAACGAGGGATCCACTCTACCATCGACGCCACCCAGACCCCCGATGTCGTGTTCGCCAGCATCCTAGCGGCCTTCTCCAAAGCCACATGTAAAGACTTGGTTATGTTTATCTAACGTTGGGTCCAAAAAAGGAGTTTCTGTCTTCTTCCTATCCCTGTTGGGGGTGTGGTGGGGGTTGCAGAGCAGGCAGAGGGAAGCTTCCTCAGGCCAGAAAGAATACCATCTGATGTATTGATTAAAAAAGCACTTGCCTGATGTATCTGTAGTGTGTGTGCAACTCTCATCTCATCTGTCTGTGTGTGTGTGTGTGTGTGTGTGTGTGTGTGTGTGTGTGTGTTGGTTTTAAGTACGTGGACACTCTTCTTTCTAAGATACAGTCAAAGTTGCTTTATCAGCTGTTTGCTGCTTTAACCATACTCTTGATTTTTTTTTTTTTAACCAAAGTAACTTAAGTCGGGTCTCTACCAGACACCCCAGTTCTAAAACGTCATCGTATTTATTCCATCTCCAGTAACTGAGTGGAAGTCTGGGATCACGTAAAGTACTGCAGGGCCAAAGTTCCTGATGGCAGATTGTTGGTGGACACTTCCACTTGCTTTCTAGCCCCACAGTGGAAAGCCACCTGAGTCAGTGTGTGGCTGTGGATCGTTAATTTTGTCCCTAAATGGGAGGCAAAAGGCATTTACGTTACAGATTCCAGAAATTACTGGGAAAGGATATCACCATAGAAAGGTCCAAGCCAAGTCGGAATATTTTTGTGATCTGCATCACAGTGCTGTAAAGTAGGGATCATTTGGGACCTGTGTTTGAAAAGTGAATTGTTGCCAAAGAATGAAACCAAGCAGATGGTCCTTTTGAATTCAGACTGTCTTCTGAACATCCAGGCTGGGCATCTGAGAACAGCCAGTTCACTTCCCAAAGAGAGACCAGGGTAGGTTTGTTTGTTTTCATTTTTAATGTTCGCCTCGGTTTCCAAGTATGAACAAAACAGTAATTTGGAGGTGATCTATTCTTGGCCTCGTTTTTATTAGAATTTACTCAAACCTAGTCTCTCCAGGATATGAAACCCAAATCAGATGTGTCCCTTTTAAACTCAAACTCTCTCCCGTCCAGATCTAATCCTTCACCCCTGACTTCATGATGGTGGTAGCCACCAACTCCCCAAGAAAAGATCACCCAAAAATAAGACCACCTATGACAGTAACCGACTTGTATTCCTAACTTCAGCTTCTCAGCTATCAAGCATTTCCTGAGGTCCATGCTGTGCCTCTTGAGCTCTGGTTTGATTTGTGGCAGACAGATGAAATAGACTGTTAGGGGTCACAAAACAGTGGCCTCTGGAAAAGCCATTGGAAAACCAGGGGCAGGTCCAGTATATAATGCCACCTGCCCCAGCATAATCTGCCGACTTGGTGCATTGGGCTCTAGAGTCCCCGTCCCCATCTGACCTGAGTCTCCTGCTGTCTGTGGAACTGTCAGAGGGCTTGTCCCCTGTCCATCTGGAAGCTGGCATGGGTATGTGGCCATCTTGCTTCCCTTTTGTCTGGTTCAAGTGAGTGCCTGCTAGCTGTGCTCTGCCTTGTTTCCCTGGCTGTCACCTAACCCCACCCATTCAGAACAGAAACCTAGTCTGTCACGGGGCATTTCTGGGAAGCATATGACTTCAAGGAAGAGGAGTGAAACCAAAACTATGAGCTGTGTCTGCAGGGGCCTGGAGTCCTCTGGGTGAGGGTGGCCTCATAGGCCTTGGAGTCGATTCCCCTTTCACTGGGGACAGTTGCAGGCACTCGGCCTCAAAGTTGAGGTCTTTGAATGTTTGCTAATTGGATGTGCATGATCCTTGCTCAAATATTTGTCACCCATCCGTATACATTCACAGGTGCATATTTGGGCTGCTGATGAAACTAGATCCTGTGGGACACATATGCCCTTTTGGGGGTGGTTAGGATTTAGAGTTTTGCTTCCTTTAATTACAGAGCCTTAACCTCGGCAGGCATGAGAGCTTTCTCCTGACAGAGAAATGTCCAGTGTTTGATGCATTTGGTTGCTGTGGCATGCATGCCAGCCTTCCCTGATATTTACTTGGTTTTTAAAAACCCATTTTGTTCTCTCTTGTTTCCTCTCTGTTTCAGCCTAGTAACAGAAGGCCAGGCGAGACTGCACCACTGCTCATCACCCCGCGGCGTGATCCCTGCTCTTAGGTGCTGGGCAGAGGGGAGGGGTGGTCAGGGTGAGGATGGAGAGGGAAGAGTGGTGAGGGCCCAAAAGGAGTAACAAAGCGGCAATGTGGTAGTGAGGCCGTCTCCTTGACACATAATAGAGGAGTCTGGAAGAGTACAGAGGAAGGGGGAGATTAAACTGATTAGAGTGTGTAAGTAGAAATAGGGAAGTGCAGTATTGTTTCTAAGAAATTGAAGTTTGATTTACTGTGGATTCGTGACAATATTTTTTAAAGCCAATGCCCTAAGACCTCAACTTTTATCTCAGAACCTCATGGGCTGCCAGCCTAAGAGTGCAGGAAATCAAACTGTTCTGTCTCTCCTAAAGCTTGGAACAGACAGGGTTTGACTGTTGACCCTGACCCTGGTTCCCCACACCATGAGATCAAAAGATCATCTCCACATGGGAAAGAGATGGGGGGGGGGGGGGTATGGGGTTCATGGGGGCGGTGTGCTCAGCCAATCAAGTTTACTGCAGTTGTGGGGAAGGCAGGGCTGGTCTCCCTCCTTGAGAGTGCACCACTGTTTACCAGGCCACCCGTTCTCACGGGTCAGCTCTCGGCAGCCACCCAGCATCCCTACACTCTTGCCATCTTCCATCCACAACGTGTGAAGGGACTCTTGTTAATAAATGAACAAGTGTCCTAAGCAACATCATCCAAAGACTGTCCTTACCATCCTCAAATCCTCTGACTGGGATCACTCGTCAGCACTGTGATGTATTATTTTCAATGAGGTGCCTTTCTTAACTGACCAAATGCTGCCTTGTTTGGCCACTAAATCAATAAAGTATGTTAAAAATTTGTATCCCATGTTGTGGCATTTTTTGAGAGGATCTGGGCTAGAAAGATGGCATTGAATTCTGAATCTGGCTTGGAAGCACCTTCTTGTCACTAGAAGTCACAAAACAGGGAGGTCCAAGTGTGTGCTCTTAGGATGAGCCGCACCCTCTTGAGCCTCAGTTCAGATGCAGGCTTTTCTTGCACCGGAGGACAGGGCAGCTTGGCTTAGTGGAGACGGCGCTGTGCCTGGAGCTCAGAGGATGTGCAGTGAATCCCGGCCAATCATTTACTCTGCTCCTGTTTCCTTGTCTGAAAAAAGAGAGGCGTGATGCCACCTTCTCAGACTTGTTGGCATTAAGTGAAGTTTATAAAAAGAAGCTTTGTGCTTGGTGGCTGGCACACAGCATACTCTTGATAAATGTTAGTTGGATCCGAATAGATACAAAAATATCTGCTTCGTGCCGGGCTAGATAATTGTTGAGTGGACAGTTGTCCACAGCCTAGAAAGCCAGTGCTTCTCATTCCTAGCCAGATTTTTGGCTCCCTCTTCGGCTGCCTCTTTAACACTCCTGGTTGCTTCTTTGTAAATCCATTTCTTCCTCAGCAAAAGTGCCAAAATGAAGCTTTCATGCTCTTTGGAAGGGCTGCCTTTGCCAGTGAGGTTTCTTTCTTTTCTTTCTTCTTTCTTTTTTTTTCTTCTTTCTTTCTTTTTTTCTTTCTTTCTTTCTCTCTTTTTTTTCTCTCTTTCTTCCTTTCTTTCTCTCTTTCTTTTCTTTCTTTCTCTCTTTCTCTTTCTTTCTTTCATTCTTTCGAAGTTTATTTGTTTTTGAGAAAGAGAGAGCATGAGCTGGGAGGGGCAGAGAGAAAGGATCCCAAGCAGGCTGCACTGTGGTGTCAGCACAGAGTCCAACACAGGGCTCGAGCTCACGAACTGCAAGATTGTGACCTGAGCCAAAATCAAGAGTCGGAAGCTTAACCAGCCCACACATCCTTGCTAGTGAGGTTTCTGAGAAGTGACTGCTGTTCCCCAAATCAGAGGAAGCTGTGCTGGAAACACCGCCATTCTTCAGGCTTTCTTGTTCCAGAGAGATCCAGAGTGGTCACAGGCATACTAAATCCTGCTTCCTGAGCCAGCTCCTCCCTCCACTTCACCACATCCCCACCTGTACAGTCATTTCAGGTGCCAACACGACTCATTTGCTCTGATGTTTTCATTCCCTGAGCTGTTTAAATGTCCTGTGAAAGTATTCTTCCTTTCTTTGATCATCATGTAACAAACTGGGGGAAATATTTGTGAAACAGCCGGGAGACCACGTGGTATGGTTGAGAAGAATGGCCTGAGAGAAGACCACATCTTTAGACTTCGTTTCCTCCTCCGGAAACCGATTGGACAAGGGAACCACTCCCCTGCCTGGAGCACCGGTGTCAGGCCAGGTACTGTGCACAGGCTGCAATAGCCACGACCTCGCTCAGTCCTCCCAGAGCATCTGGGGCAGTCGGAACTGTTGTCCTCCTATTTCAAGGTAAGGAAACCAAGACTCGGAGCAGCGAGGTCACACGGAAGAGGCCAAGTCGGCACTCGAAAAGCAGTCTCTGACGCCACAGTCTGTCCCCTTGACCTTGTTGCTGAAGCGATTTAGTGACCCGTGCAGCGCTCTGCAACAAGACGGGCCCCTCCAGGTGGGTTCTTGTTCACAGACGCTCACTGCCAGTCAGAGGACCCAGGGAATGTGTCTTAGGCTCTCTCGTGGGCACGGAGCATTGCAGACAGAACAGAACGGAATGAAGAGCAACCTTGGCCCTCAGGAAGCCTCACCAGTCTGTCTCAGACCGCTAAATGAAGACAGATTCTGGCCGCCCCTCCTCCGCCACGAGGCCTCGGGTGAGTTATCTCCTCATCAGTAGAACAGAAATGACCCTTGCCCCTCAGGTGTGCTGGCGACACTGGTGACCCGGATTCCCTGTGCACAGCACATGCCCAGGACATGACGATGGAGTTCAGAGAGAAAATGCAAGCATTGGCGACAGCTGTCATCTTCCTGACTTTCAGGAACCAGGCCAAGGACTCTTAAGCTAGGATCCACTAGAAGTCCATGGACCCGTAAAACTGCCTGCAGAATTCTGTATTTTCGTATTCTCATGATTACTCACGGGTTAACGTCTACTTAATGCTTACTGTATGATAGGTTCTGCATACACTATCTCACTCAGTAACCCTGTGGGAGTGAGTGCTGCTGTTACTTCCACGTGATGTCTGTGCATTTTGAGGTCCGCACATCTAGGAGTGACAGAAGCCGAGAGGGAGCCCATCGGCGGCTCCACAGCCCGGCCTCTTACCGCGGCTCCGTTGCTTTGACACGTTGCTGGGAGCAGGAAAAGACTCTCCAGGCACTCACGATGCAGAGGAGTCCACGAGCCATACATCTGAATGAAAGGAGAAGAAAGTCGAGGCCGTTTGCCAGTGTTGCCTCAGGTAAGACAGTTTTCTATTTCGTCCTTCCCTCGCTTCCCTGCTGTGGGTGCTGAAGCCCCAGTGCACTGGATTTGCAGAACTCTAGGAGCCACTCCTGTTCCAGAAGGCCAGAGGAGCAAGTTCCTGGGGGGAGAGAGGAGCCCGTTTTCCCGGCCAATGCCTTCTGGAAAGGGCTGCAGCAGGAGGGTGTCTGTACTGGTTCCACTTCACGGTCACTCCTTTCAGACCGCGGCTCCACACAGCTAGTGGCGTGGCATGATCATAACCCCGAGGGACCACTGCCCTGCTGGCATCTCAGGAACATGGCAGTTCTGTGCTTAGAGTCACGTGAGGCAATGGGACGATAAGGGCAAGAGCAGATCCTCTGCAGGTCACCCTCAGACTGAATAGATCTCCACTTTGGGGGTAAAATCGCTAGGGGGCAAATCATCACATTGGATGGGGTCCCTTAAAGAAAGGCTTTGGGGACAGATTCCTCTGAGCTTAGAGCTAGGAGATCACTTACCTTCCTGTTCAGTTGGTGTGCATTCTTCTACTGGTAAGAAATGCTCCATTTTCTGCTGTTTTTCTCTTTGCCCTGGCTGTGAGGAAACCCCTTGTGTCTGATACTGTGCTTTTCCTCCGTCAGGGTTTTGTAATAAAATTCTTACCCGCCTCACCCAATGTCCGTCATTTTGTTTGGTGTTAATGTGCTTGGACATGTCTCGAGTCTTTCCAAACTGCCTCGAGTCTATTTTGGAGAAGAAGCGGAGAGTGAAGAAAGGGCTGCTTATGTGGTACAGGAGGTGAGGCTGCAGAGAAGAGGGTCGTGTAGCTTCCAGGAGGAGGTGGGACTGGGGCGGCTCCGCATAGAGGGTGGGGCATTCCAGGTGGAGGCCGTTGGCACTAAGGGCTGCTCTTATGTAGTGAACCCCTAGGGTACTTGAGAAATCTGCTTTCGGTTGGAAACCATGTTTTTCAAACAGCATAGGGACATCAGAAGGGAAGTTTTTCTGCTCAAGAACCCGGAAGAGCCAGAGGCAAGGTTATGTGGACAGAGTCGATGGCCACTTTCAGCTTGGCCCACGTGCCATCCTTCCCACCTCTCCCAAACACATAGCATCAGTGCTTTGACTGTGAGTTGGGGTGACCCTTTGCTGTGGGACTGAAAAGAAGGGAGTCTCTCGGTTTTAATGTCCACTCTATGTTCAGTCATTTGCCTAGTGATGTGGGCACGGGTTCTATGGTGACAGAGGTGACCTGTGGTTAGATCTTGGCACTGACGTAGCCTTGGGGAGCTGCTTAACCTCCAAGCCTGAATGAACTCCTCTGTAAAAGGATGACCATAGCACCCATCTATGGGTGGTACAGTCCATACGAGTTGGAAAATAGCACCCCAATAAGTAGTCCTTTTTTTATCTTTTTTCCTATGGTTCCTTGCCAAGGAAAAGACCCTGCCATGGCTACCAGGTATTTCAGACTGTGTATCTTCGTCCCTGTTCCCCAGCGCCATATCCGTCTCCCTTGGACTGCGGGACCAACCCAGAACAGTTTGCTTTTCACTGGGGTGTTTCCTGAGCTGCTAGATGTGCCCCCGGTGGGGGTGGGAATCCGAGTCTCTTCCCCAGAGGTGCGGACAGGAAGCAGTCTGTCCTAACATGGCGGCCTGCCGGGTATTGACGACCACAATACCCAAAAGTCACTGCGAGGGGGACCTTCTGTCATTGAAGATGGAAACAGGAGCTGTTGAAATCACACCTTGGGCCAGCGGGACCTGCTCTTACTCCATAGACCACTGCAGTGGCTGCCTGCACGGAGCTGCCCTCCTTGAGGCCAGGATGGGAGGGAGCACGGAAGGGCACCGTCGGGACAGGGTAGATCCACGTGTGCTTGAGCTGGGTGTGACACCAGCGAGGGGCTGCGGTGGGCTGAGAGAATCTTTGGTGAGAATTTGTTGGCTCATCCTTTGAAACCCTCTGACAGTTGTCCTATAATAAAGGAATGAGAGCAGTACTTGTTTCTTGGTGTGCCTGGCAGGACTTAAGTTCACATATATCCAGGGCTTGAGGACATTGACGGCTTGTGGTGCTCAGTATGTTGTTTCCTAGCTGGCAGTTCTGGCTCAGCACTTCCACTTTGTTAATGTACCCTAAGGAAATGACTAAGGATGTGCAGCCTTTTTTTATAACACTAAGAATTGGAAACAACCTAAATTTCCAACAATAGGGGAGATAGGCTGTGATGATTCATTCAAGGAATAGTATGTGATCATGAAATAGATTCTTTTAAGACAAGAATTTCAAGATAAACTATTGAGTGAATAAACATAGATTACAGAACAATAGAGAATGAGTTCATTTTGTAAAGTAAACTTTTTATTTTGGAATAATTTTAGGTTTACAGGAAGTTCCAGAGATAGTACAGAGAGTTTCTACATGCACGTCACCCAGCTTCCCTACTATTAGCATAATCGTGGTATTTACCAAAACTGAGAGATGAACGTTGGGACGTTACTAGACTCTGGCTTTATTTGGTTTATTTGGTTTTTACCATTTCTTCCACTAGTGCCCTTCTGTTCCAGGATCCAACTCAATATACCACACTGCATTTAGTTGTTTTTTTTTTTGTTTTTTTTTTTGTTAAAATTGCATTTCCTTTATTTTTTTTTTAATATATGAATTTTATTGTCAAATTGGTTTCCATACAACACCCAGTGCTCATCCCAAAAGGTGCCCTCCTCAATACCCATCACCCACCCTCCCCTCCCTCCCACCCCCCATCAACCCTCAGTTTGTTCTCAGTTTTTAACAGTCTCTTATGCTTTGGTTCTCTTAGTTGGGGTTTTTTAAAGTACAGTACATAGAAAAGCATCTGGAAGATTATAGACAAAAAATATTAAGCATGATCATAGCTGAGTCATGGAACTAAGGGAGATTTTTATTTTTTTTTTAAGTTTATTTATTTAGGCAATCTCTGCACGCAGTGTGGGGCTCAAAGTCATGACCCCGAGATCAAGAGCCACACACTCCACAAACCGAGCCAGCCAGGTGCCCCAGGAAATTTTTACTTTTAAGTTTTGCTTGGGTCTTCTAATATGTTATACTCTGTATAACATATCACATAATTAACAGCAACAATAACCAAAATGAATGCCTTCAGGCTAAGCTGATTACTCCTAGTATGGCTACTGTGGATTACTTACTCATTTGTCCTCTTTAGACTGAGCTCGGAAGAGGGGCCATGTCTGCTTCACGCCTCCTTCCCCAGCTTACAGCACAGGGCCAGGTGTGGGAGGAGGCACTGACATCTGGTTGAAAGAAGGAGTGAAGTCAGAGAAGTTTACTGCTACCAACTCTCAGAGACTAACTAGTCTTGCACTCTTTCAGCTCGAGGAAACCCCAGTCTTATGTTTCCCCAGATTAGTCACCCTCAGCAGAAGTACAGGACCTGTTTGTAAAGCTTGCAGGCTCAGGGCTGACTCTCATGCCCATCACTGAATGAGTTGCTGTGGTCAGTTGGCCAGGCCTTTAGATGACATCCAAAGAAAAGTCAGGGTTCTGCTATTTAAAGGAGGGAGGATAAATGCTAAGCAGGTTACCTATATCAGAGCCAGCCCTCCAAACAGGCATTTTAATCCCTGATGCTTTCCATCAGACTGTAAGCTCTTTGAGGAGGATAGGACCACATCAGTACATTGTGCTTGGTGTGGAGCAGAGGCCTAGTCGGTATATAAGTGAATAAACGTATTTGTTCGTAAACACAGTTGTTTACTGGATAATGTTTGAATCAGGATGATTTTAGTTGCAAGTAATAGAAGATCGACTTAACAATAAAGGAAGTTTGGTGGTTCGTGCAACCGAAAAGTCTAGTGGAGCCTGGCAGTCGGGCAAACAGTCGGGTTTGATCAGAACTCCATTTCTCTGCTGCTGTCCTACCTCTGGACCCTAAGCTGCCTTCTCTCAGTTCCTGGCTGCAGTGGTTCCAGAGCTCACATTTGCACTGCACACCATGTGGAGCCGCAGAGAAAATAGAATCTGTGTCCCAGCATTCCCAGCAAGTCCTAAGATTCACTGTGGACTACATGAGTTCACCTGCCCACCTGTAGATTAACCCCTAGGGGCAGAGGTTGTTTAGTGGCTTAGCTCAGAGCATGTGTCTCACCCTTAGAATAGGGAGTAGGTGGGAGTAGAATCAGCTTCCCTGAAACTGTAAATTCCCAATGGAAATTGAGACTGGAGAAGGAAGAGCAGTCTAGATCGTGGGGAGACGACCTGGAGAGGTGACCAACAGGAATCCAACTCAACCGAATATGCTGACTTATGCAGCACAGACGAGGGCCCCAGGAGGAGGAGGACGCAGTGAGTGAGAGGTGCGGCAGTCAGAAGGGCGGCTTCACGGAGGAGAAAGGGGTGTGTGGAGAGGAGGGAAGGGCACCCCACAACAATATGTTGAGCATTTCCCACGTGCCAGATGTCACGCTAAACTCTGTATGCATCATCTCGTTGAATCCTCACAGTGACCTGCAAGGTCACTATCCTCATCACATCCATTTCACAGACAGGAAACAAACACGGATCTCACGGTAAATGTCGAAAGTGGGACTTCGACCCAGCTTGTCTGGCTCGGGAGCCACAATGCTAGTGAGTAAAGGGGGCCACTGTTGCCCAGAAGGTCTGTGCACCAGTGGAGTGGCCTAAGGTAGTGAAAAGTGGAAGCCGGCTTCCAGAGTCTCCTCTCCCAGCCTGTGTCCTCTATCTGCTGTTGTGAGAAATTAAATGAGTCCGGATAGAGCTCTCAGCACCGAACCTGGCACATGGTGGCCCTGCAGGAATTGAGGGAGTTATCAGAGTTGCAGCCTGTGAGACATGGGAATGCCAACCCCACCCAGTGGGGCCTTTGGGGTCCTGTCCTCTTCTACACCCTAATCTACACACCTTCTCCTCAGAGCAGCCAAGAGACAAAAAGGAAGTCATGTGACCTTGCGGTGGGAGTGGGCCAGAGTCCCCCTCCCTTGGGGTGCTGGCTAGGGCTGATATGACCCCCTTGTAGGTCCCAGCCACCACTACCCCCTGCTGCTCCTCTGGTCTGAGGCCACCAAGGCTGGGCCCAGAGCCTCCCCTGCTTCTGCCTCAGGCTGGGGCAGGTGTGGGGAAAGCTGCAGAGCTACACGGACTCAGGCTGGAGCTGGGCCAGAGCCACAGGCCGCAGCGGCAACCATGCAGTCCCTCACGTGCTCCAGGGAGACCAGCGTGGCAGCACGAGTAACAGCACTGGGCAGATGCCCAGATTGCAGGGTCCTTGGTCTAGGGCCAAAGGACATAATCCCAGGAGTAGGCCCCAGTCCCCCACAGAACTACACAGCCTTCCCCTTTGAAAGTCCCCACCTGGCCCTTACTCCTGTTCATGTGAGCCCCTGAGCCCCAGGCAAGGAGGCACTGAGCCTAGAGTTCAGATCCTGGCTCTGCTTCTCCCTGACTGGGAGATGGTGGACAAGTCACTTCCCTCCTGGTGAGCCTCAGCTTCCTCCCTGTACATTGAGGATCACAATACCTTTTTCAGAATTAAATAGAACTCTCTATATGAGAATGTCCACGCTAGGTCTTCACACAGTAGGTGCCCAATATATGTCTCTTCCCTTCTCCCTCAAGCATGCCATTGGCAAGGCAACAGGGATCAGAACTAAGGCATGATTCCTTTGAAAGTGTGCCAAGCTCTGACCTTAGCCATCTGAAGCTATGCCTTCTTTCCCCACCAGATGGACTCCCCAAACCTGGGCTCAGTCCTGGTTCGTCAAACCATCATGCTGTGCACCTTAAACTTGCAAAAAAATTTCCTTTTGTCTGTGCTGGGCCCTTGGACCCAGAAACAAAGATGAATGAGACAGTGCCTGCCATCCAGGAGCTCCCAGTCTAGTAGAGGAGACACATGTAAAATCAGAGACACAGAGTGGGAAGAACAGAGCAGGGAGTGAGGAACCTAGCTCAGGTGGGTTGGGGACGGCCTCAGAGAAGGGTTCACTTCTGAGCCACAGCTTGAAGGATGATTAGGAGTTTACCAGGCAGCCACTAGGGAGAGAGTTTTTGTGTCACATAAACATGTTTTGTAAACTGGGCTGCCTTTTCCTGCTAGGCTCCTACCTGAGCACCCATTGCTCCTGTGGGAAACAAATGCCCTAGAAACACCTCCCCAGGTCAAAAGTGCTGAGAATAGTGGGCAGGGGAGGGATATCATCTGCTGGGCAAAGTCTGAACTCACTAGCCGGCCACACACAGGGCTGGCGAGCTTCATCTCCCCTTTATATTTTATGCTCTGGCAAAATGGAACCACTTGGCAGTCCATGAAATCAACTCCATCATTTCTCCTCCCTGGGTCTCCCCACACTACCTGGCAGCCTCCAGTTTATCCCCTGGAATTGTGATTAGGCCCACACCCAACTCAAGCCACCTGGCACTTTTCTATTCGTAAATGCACGGACTTGTAAATACACAGACTTGTCCTAGCTCCCCAGGTGACTGGTGCTCCTTCCAGGACAGCCTCTGCCTGCCCCCTCCGCCCACCCCCCCAGTGCCCAGCACAGGGACTGACCCAGAGCTGTATCTGGATGGATGCTTGGAAGTCCTCCCCTTCCACAAACATTGAGCTGCTCCGGCCTGCTGGTGCTGAGCCAGGCACAAAGACAAGGGCAGGGCACAGTCCAGGGAGAAACACATTCACAGGTAATTGCACTGTTGGGTGATACGCTGGGAACAGGACAGAGCAACTACTTCAGCTGGGCACAGCAGGGAAGGCTTTCAGGGTCACCATCCCATCTGGGCCTGGAGAGCCAAGCAGGGGCTTCCTGGGTGGTGAAAGAAGGAAAGACTGTAGCTCATACAAGGCACGGAGGCATGGAAAAGCGCAGCAGGCTCCAGAGACAGCAAGTGTTTGCTACAGCTGGAGCATGGGAGGAAGGGAATGGGGCTGGGAGATGAGACCAGGGAAGCAGCGAGGGGCAAAGGAGGAGCAAACTGCACCCTCCTGCCAAGGCGTCTGTGGACACCTGGTCTTGAGCCCATTTATTGGAACTTTTCAAACGGGGAAGGGCTGATGTGGTCAGTTTGTGTTTTAATGTTGAGGACAGAGGGGTTAGAGAGGACAATGAGGAAGTCGCTCTATCCGTCCAGGGATTTGGGCCACTTAACAAGTTAACACTTACTCAGTGATCACTCTGTTACAGGCCCTGTTCTAATTACCTTTTACATATTAACTGATTTAATTCTCCCACAGTCCTATTTGCAAGATTGAAAAAATGAGGGGGCACCTGGCTGGTTTAGTCAGTAGAACATCTATCTGACTCTTGATCTCAGGGTCGTGAGTTCAAACCCCACATTGGGCATGGAGCCTACTTAAAAAATAATAAAATAAAAGCAAAGATTTAAAAAATGAGGCATAAGGCAGCTAAGTACCTTGCTTAACTTTGTAGGTAGGGGAGCCTGGATACGCCCCCTGGCTGGCACACTTTCAGGGCCTGTGCTATTAGTCACTGTGCCACATGGGTTCTTGTTATCACAGTAATAATAACGATGCCACGCTAATGAATGTTGAGTGCATATGACATGCTGGGCTCTGCTCTGTGTACTTCAGACTGTTAACTCAGTTTTAATCGGGTTGGCAAGGAGGACACGGTGCAGCTGAAAGGCCAGGCCCAGAGCCCACAGTCCAGTGGAGACACTGTTCTAGGCCTCGCTGTGTCTGAATCACCCAGTGGGAAGTGGCCTAGTCACCTCCCCAAATTGCTGACAGCCACCTTTTGGCAGGGGCAGCCAGACAGAGCCTCGTGCTACAGTTGGCTGAGAGCCCGGCCAGAAGGGCTGAGCCAGTGTGGAATGAGCAGCTGCAGGGCCTGGGCCCCTGGGGCCTCCGGGCACCCTGGCTTGACGCCCGAACACTGTACGAGGCTGCTACAGCCCAGAGCTGGGGACTGAGCAGCAGGACCCCTGGGTTTGGAGCCGAGCTTGGTCACTGATGTGCTGCGGGATGTTGGGCAAATCCCTACCCCTTCATGAACCTCAGTTTCCTAGCGGGTAAACGAATAAGGTTGCCCTTGTCCTTGGTCCTTGATCTTCTTCCCACATAATGCCTAATGGTGAGGTACTGTAGATACCACAAAGTAGTCTCTCCTGCCAAGAAACCCAGGCCCTGGTTACTCAGGACCTTCCTTGGTGTCAGACCCTGTGCTGCTGTGCACTGGGGCTGCAGTGAGGAGCTGAGCTGATCCCTGCCTTCAAGCATTTCCCAGTCAGTTATGAGGTTGGGGACAGACAGGAAGCCAATCCCAGCCCAGTGTGGTGGGTACTGTACTGCATAGAGAGAAAAATACCCAAGCGGCTCTGGGGCCCAAGGCAGGAGCAGCTAACTCCGCGTGTGGTGGCCTGCAAGGCTTCCGAACAGGAAGAGCACGGAGTCGAACGTGTCTTGCACCTTCCAGGCAGAGAAGGGATGTGCACTGCCATTGAGGGGACAATGTATGCAAAGCCCTGGTGGGGGAACAGACCAGGTCTGTTGAGGAATTCGTGTGCTCCCCATGGCAGATGCTGGTGGGGGAGTGGGTGTCGGCGCAAGGAGACGAGCTGAAGGGGCAGGCGAGAGGCAGCAAGGGGCTGAGTGGAGCACCAGGCGCCAAGCCACATCTGAAGGTTCTTAGACTAGAAAGAGCAGGGCGCCCCCCCCCCCCCACGGGCCTCACAGGCATCTGGGGGCAGCAGGGTGCCAAGCCTCTGGAATCTCAGCTTGCTCACACCACCTCCTCCCTTCCCCCAATGCCAAAGCCATCTTGCCTCCTGGTAAGGGCACTCCCTCCCTCTAGTCTCAGAGAAAGACCTTCACAGGGCAGCCCATCCACCCAGACACTTCACGCTTGGGGCCTCATCCTTGACCTTCTGGGTTTCTCCAGCAGCCCAGTGAGGCAGCTAAGACTCAAAGAACCTGCCACATGATACAGAAATAGTTATTGAACGCCTATGGGTCAGACCCCGTGTCGACCTCTGGAGAACAGGTCAGACAGGATTCCTGCAAGGAGCCCACCGGCTGGCTGGGAGGACAGACACTAAACATGTCAGCATGCCAGTAATGAGCTATTTGTGATTATTTGGGTTGTTTAGAAAAATATAGGTAGCTGGAGAGCTTTATAACAGGAAGCTCACCTCTCTGGGCAGATGGGAGAGGCATTATTCCTAAGGAAGTGATGTTGCAGTTCAACCCTGACATGTGGAGGAGCGACTTCCTCAGTGGAGCAGTGGAGGGGAAGAGTGTTCGCAAGCCCAGGATGATTTGTCCGAGGTCATCTGTCTGTAGGGGGATCTGACTCCCGGCCCATCACCTCACAGCCCCTTCCCGTCAATAATTTTCTCCCATCCTTCAAATGTCAACAGCAAAGAATGTCCATATCTTTGATCTTTTTTTTTTTTTTTAATTTTTTTTTAATGTTTATTTATTTTTGAGACAGAGAGAGACAGAGCATGAACAGGGGAGGGTCAGAGAGAGGGAGACACAGAATCTGAAACAGGCTCCAGGCTCTGAGCTGTCAGCACAGAGCCCGACACGGGGCTCGAACTCACGAGCCTTCGAGCTGTGAGATCATGACCTGAGCCGAAGTCGGCCGCTTAACTGACTGAGCCACCAGGCGCTTCTGCATATCTTTGATCTTACTGGATCCTCTGTGAGGTGGGGCCCACAGTCCCCACTCAAAGGCAAACTGAGACCTTAGGCAGTCCAAATTACTTGCCCATGTCCACACAGCAAGTCAGAACCAGCACCAGAACCCACATTTCTGGACTCTGAGCTACATGGTAAAATCACCACTGTCTTTCTCGGCTTTGCCTTGGGCCAGGCTATCCCTGGGATGACAGACACCCAAGGGACTTTCCTGGAAAAGGACTTCTTGGAGGGACAGAAGAATGGCTCAAGAGAGATTTTTGACTTGGGGACGGCCCTGTGCGGAGCCTGAGGGTGCCTAGGAACCCAAGCAGATTTCCCAGCCTTGCTGGCAGCCCAGAGCTCAGAGCAGATACCTGGACTGTAGTTCTTTTTGGCCTTGAGGGTGCAAAAGCAGGACTGTTATTGAATGAAATGGAGCACGAGCCCCACACAAAGTTCATACAGTCCTCTCCAGGGGATGTGGGCACCACCATTAAAAGGCCTATATACTGTAGGAAGCTCTAAGCCCTTGAACACTGGGCCCTCAAGCCCTGAACTGGGATGGGTCTCTCTGGGTCCTTATGGAGAGGATTTTTGGGTTCTGATGAGCAGGTCTTTGGATACTCTGGCCCCAGGGGAGGGTTTCTCACAATAACAGATGAGTTACGAGAAAGACAGGAAGAGCTAGAGTGTCTGAGTCAATCTGAGTGCACGTATTTCCTGTGTCTGTCAAGTTCCTCGGTGCCACTCCTTCCCCAGAGCACTCACCCCCATGACTATCTTGTGCCCTCCACATTGGCCTTCCAAGCATCACTTTGTGGAGCTAAAGATTAAAGCTGGAGAAGTGAGGAGAGCTGCCCAGGACCGCACAGAGAGGGACACATCTGGAATCAGATCTGACCCTCTCCTCTGGTCTCTATCTGCCCTTGTACCCTCTGCTAGCCCACCCTCCCCAATCCAGCCTTGCCTTTCTAGCCTGTGCTGAGCTGCAAGCCTGAGAAGCCAGAGAACCAACCCCTGCTCTCCTCCCCCCACCTACCCGCCCCCATCCAAGTTTTCCTTTCTGAAAAAGCCCTGTCTGGGAATGAACTGGGGGCTCTTATCCTGGCTCTGCCTCCTTCCCCATGTTGCTGTGAGTTTCAGTGAAATCGTGCATCTATAAAAGTACTTCATAAACTGAAAAACACTGCAGCAACTCAAAGGGAAGCCACCCTTTCATGCACAGAGACAAGAAGCTCACAGTCTGTGGAGACAGACATGCAGACCCACAACCCCAACATGGCACGAATAATGCTACAGCCCAGAGGTGTGCCAGGCACCGCAAGACAACTCCTAAGGGAGTCAGGGAAGGCCCTGAGAGGACGCCTCAGAGATGGCCCCTGAGGGATGTGTGGGAGTTTACCAGGTAGATAAAAGATGAGACAAGGCATGTGTTCCACAGGACGGAGCAGCAGCTGGTGCAAAGACGGGGTGGAAAGGGAACGGTGTCCGGCCAGCGCTTCCAGTTGGTGGTGGGGACACGCGTCTTGGCAAGGCAGCCCAGGGCAGGGTGGAGGAGAGCGTGGACATGCTTGCAAAGAAGATTCGGAGCTGTTCTCCACAAACAGTGGGACTTCTAGAGGAAGGAGTGGTACTTGTGCAAGGAATCGTGGCTTCCATTTTTTACAGATTTCAAAACAGAGGCTCAGAGCGAGCCAGCAAACTGCCCAAAGCCTCTGTATTCGCATAGGGCCAGTCCAAGTCTGGGTTCCCTGTGAGCCGGTCAAGTTGACACATAAAATTAACTATAGCAGCCTCATGGCTAAAAAGTGGCAGGGCTGGGGTTCGAACCCAGGCCTGGGACTTATGAACACTGCTGCAGCAGGCACTGGGCACAGAGAGATCCAGGCTCTCCTTTCCTAGCCTGGGCTCCAGCCCCATGCCAGCTGGAGAGAAGCAGACAGTCACCAGCCAGGGTAGGCTGTGGGCCAGTCAGATAGACCAGCAGGGCTTCGGGAGGAACCAACCAGCAGCTTCTCTGTTGTAGGCCAAGCTTTACAACGGCTTTACAACACCTTGGGAGGAGAGGTGAGGGCAAGGGAGCGGGGCCTCCAAGAAAATGCCTGGCAGGAGCAGGGAAAGCCTCCTCAGTCAGGCATCTGAGCAGCCCGCCTCTGTCTCCCTCATCCTCCTATGGCCTGGCCTGGAGAGTTGTCGCTTCCAAGATTGTTGGAACTAGAAAAGCCCCCAGCCATGCTTTTTTCGAATCAATTCCACACCGTTAAGCAAATGACAAAACACAGGTCCAGAAAGGGAGAAGGCTTCCCCAGGGTCACGCAGCCAGTCCGGTTCTCTTCGACCCATGTTTGTAGGCCTCACTATGTTCTACTGGGTAGGGGGCTTAAAACGTAAAGAAATTGAATAGTTGACTCCAGGAGTGTGGTTATGTGACCCTCTCCCCACCAGCCAGGGGGCCCTAAGGATAGACTGACCTACCTCCGTGCCTCCAATGACAACACAGGGCCCAGCATAGGGAAGGTGTGTGCCTATTCAGTAATGTCCCCACATGTTCCACAAGGTCCTGGGGTACATAGGATGGACTCCCAGAGAACAGAGTCTTCATGACGTGGGCTAGTATAAATGTGGTGGTGAGGAAAAGGAGGATAATATGCCCCAGGTTCCAGGCTTCCGCTCCTGGGTATGTGGGGATAGCCTTGTCTAATTTCGAGAACAGTAAGAAGAGCAGATCTTGATAACAAATACAGTTGGGACCCTGAAATCACAAGTAAAGGGCTGGGGGAGGAAGGTTTGCTTGAGGAAGTTATTGGTGTATGTTGGAGAGTGAGGAGAATTAGATCTGAGCAGGAGAGGGTTTTGAATGGAGCCTGAGGTTGGTGCTTGATCCCATCTGGGCAGAGAGCCCCTGGAGGTCTTTCAGGGGCATGGATCCCAAAGGTCACTTCCAGCCAGCACCATGGGAACAGCACACCCCAGATTCAAGGTGTGCTTTACAACGGCTGTAAAGGAGGTGGGGGGAGATGAAGTTGGGCTGTGCCTCCATCTGTCCTGTTCACCCCATTTGAACTCAGTAACCCTGAGAGTGGGGAGGGCTAAACAGCCCATTAGCAGAAGGAGAAACTAAAACGTTTCTTCTTTTTTTTTTTTTTTTTTCTTTAATGTTTTATTTATGGGGCTCCTGGGTGGCTCAGTCGGTTAAGCGTCCGACTTTGGCTCAGGTCGCGATCTCACGGTCCGTGAGTTCGAGCCCCGCGTCGGGCTCTGGGCTGATGGCTCAGAGCCTGGAGCCTGCTTCCGATTCTGCGTCTCCCTCTCTCTCTGCCCCTCCCCCATTCATGCTCTGTCTCAAAAATAAAATAAACTTAATGTTTTATTTATTTTTGAGAGACAGAGACAGACTGTGAGCGAGGGAGGGGCAGAGAGAAAGGGAGACACAGAACCCTAAGCAGGCTCAAAGGCTCCGAGCTGTCAGCACAGAGCCAGACAAGGGGCTAGAACCCATAAGCTGTGAGATCATGACCTGAGCTGAAGCTGGACATTTAACCGACTGAGACACCCAGGCATCCCGAAATGAAGACGTTTCTAAGATGGGGAGGTGAAGTGGCTTGCCCAGGGTCACAGCTAGGAAGCAGAATCACAGTACCCAAGATGCTTGGAGCCCATCCCCCTCCTGTTTTATAGAGAAGGAACGAGAGACCTAAAAGGGAATGTCCCCGTTCTGCTGATGAGGAAGTAGAAACACAGGAAGGCCAGGTCTTCTCCAAGCTGTTCAGTGAATAGTGATCAAGCCCTCCAACTATCCTGGGTGTCTTTTCATCTGTCCACGGGGCTGGGCCTTTCTACTGTCCCCAACCCCAGAGTTGACAAAAATACTTGGCCACAGGATCTTGGGTTCACGATCACGCCACTGCAGAACCAGATACGACCCACTGTCGCTCAGCACTGAGATCCAGAGAGGGGAAACAACCTCCCATGTCACCGCACAAGCCCGGATCTAACTCCCAAGGCCATTTCCCTGGGCCGTCTTTGGAGGAGCACAATAGAGGCGTGGCTAGTGGGCCAGCCTCTAGGAGACCCTGGGAAACTGCTCTGAAGAGAGAGAGGCTCTGAGGCCCAGAGAAGGCAAGTGGGCTGGGCTGCGGCTCCTCAAGCTGAGGCTTTGCTGCCGCCCCATGAAGCACCGGGGGAACACCTGGTACTTTCTGACCGCGGTGGGGGCCGGCTGGGGTCACAGCGCCCGCCACAAGAACGCACCCAGCTCAGGGAGCTTTTTCAGCCGATCCCCACGAAGTTGCGCCACCACCCCCCGTCTCACCACAAGCATTTCCTTCTCTAAAAACTCCCTTCTCGGCAGGCCTGAGGCCAGCACGGAGGACGCACACTAGCTTCTTGGTGTGGCTGGCACACCAGCTCAGGAATGTCCCCGGGGGCCCTCTTACCCCGCCTCGCCACAATTCAAGGGCTGGGGGGCAAGGGGCGGGGTGCTGGCCTCAGGAAGGGCTGGGCTTCCGAGAGTGAGAGTAACCGGCTCCCACCGCTTGCAAGCAGTTTACATGCAACGGCGCCCTGGGCCCTCATTGCGGTCCTGGGGGCGTGACACGGTTACGGTGGACAGCCGCCGGCTTACAAATAAGGAAATTGAAGGCAGGGAAGGAGCCAGGGGCAAGGCGGCTCTTTTCCCCCACGCGTCTGACTCAGCTCTCCGCTCCTCCTAAGGGTCTATCTACTCAGTGGTGTCAGGTATCAGGTTTCGATTTTGCTTTCGCATTCGGAGATTTTTTTGGAGGGAGGTTGCCTGGGAAAGACTTAAAAGACTAATCACGCCAAAGCGGGAAGGGTTTCCCGGGATGGGGAAACGGGAGCGGGAACGGAGACCTGGGTCGGCGAAGGTTCCACAGCACGTGAACTGGCTGGCTGGGGCAGACTTGGCCCGGCTGCAGCCTCCCACCCACCCCTAAAGCCTCAGTTTCTCAGCCCTCTAGGCTGGGGCTCCTCCAGAGCGCACGCCTCGGGTGGGGCCGCAGAGTGTGGGAGCTGCGTGTGCCGGAACGGGTTTGGCTGTGTGGGTGCACAGATTCCGGCCCCGCCTCCCCCAGCCCCGTCTGCCCCCCCCCCCCGACACCCGCCCCCCCATCTCGAAAGGCCCCGCCCCCAGAGACGCTCCCGCTGTGAGGGGCAGGGTGTCGCCGCAGCCGGGGCCAGGCTGGAGCCCCGCGCCCCACCTGAAGAGACCCACCCAAGAGAAGGGGTTTCGCTCCCCCCTCCGAGAAAAGAGGGTTGGGCTGCTGGACGACGCCTACGGGCTCCTGACTCATTCATACCTTTTTCCATTCACGCGTTCGGCCTCCCCATGTTTATTCATCCATTCTCTAACATTCTTATCCATCCCCTTCTTTTTTTTTTTTTTAATTCTTTGTTTTTTAATTTAATTTGAGAGAGAGAGTGCATGAGCTGGGGGAGAAGGGTAGAGGGAGAGAGAGAATCATAATGTTTATTTTTGAGAGAGAGAGAGAGAGAGAGAGAGCGAGCAGGGGAGGGGCAGAGAGACAGGGGAACACAGAACCCGAAGCAGGGGAACTGACAGTGCGGAGCCTGACCCCAGCTCGAACTCATGAACTCATGTGCAGTGAGATCATGACCTGAGCCAGAATCGGGCGCTTAACCGACTGGGTGCGCTTAACCAACTGTGCCACCCAGGCGCAGAGAGAGAGAGAGAGAGAGAGAGAGAGAGAGAGAGAGAGAGAGAATCTTAAGCAGACTCCATGCTCAGCGCAGAGCCCGAGGTGGGGCTCGATTCAGGGACTGTGGGATCGTGACCTGAGACAAAACCAGGAGTCCCATGCTCAACAGACTGAGCCACCCAGGTGCCCTTTATCCAGCCCCTTCTAATTCTCTCATTTGATGTATCCTGACAGCGACTCTGGGGCATGCCTTCTGCTGGACCCTGCCCTAGGGACACAGAAATGAACAAGGCGAACATAGTCTCTGCCCTGGAGGAGTTTAAGAGTATAGGGAGTACAGCATTGTGTGTCTGACGCTATAGCAGAAGGATGGTCGCGGGACAGCCACAAGACAAAGGGAGTGAGAGGTATGGGAGCTGCGGGGGGAAGACTAGAAAGGAAAGAGGCAACTGACCTGGATCTGGAAGGGAACAGCAGTTGGCCAGGTGAACAGTTAATAATAGTAACAACCCCAATATAAGCTCTTTGCAGGCTCTTACTGTATGCTTTATTTCCATTAATTTTCATGTTGACCACAATCCTGGAGGATAGATATTAATACCTCCATCTTACAGACAAGGAAGCTGAGACTCTAATAGGTTTAATAAATTGTCCAAAGTGATACAACCAATAAATACAGGAGCCAAAATTTGAACCAGGTCTATCTCCAAATCCAATGCTAAGTTTAGACCTAAATTTAAGTTTAAACATACAGGATGTTAACTGTAAAGTCCTGGAGGCTATGCCCCAAATACTAGCAATGGTAGTCTCTGGGAGATGAGTTGGCATTGTTATACACTGACATACGTTTGAATTATATGTTTCTAGCATATATAGACATATCTATATATGCTAGAATTCACAATTATCCCCAGGTACACTAGTTTTGTTTTCTCCAATTCTTTTTCTTCCCCCAGAAATGAAAGTTGCTTAAGTGTGGGGTTTTTTTTCTTGATTGCAAAAATATAGGATCATTTTAAAAAATCAGTCCATATTTGGGGCGTCTGGGTGGCTCAGTCAGTTAACCATCTGCCTTCGGCTCAGGTCATGATCTCACAGTTCGTGGGTTCGAGCCCCGCGTCGGGCTCTGTGCTGACAGCTCAGCGCCTGGAGCCTGTTTCAGATTCTGTGTCTCCCTCTTTCTCTGCCCCTCCCCTGTTCATGCTCTGTCTCTGTCTCAAGAATAAGTAAACATAAAAAAAAAATTTTTTTTTTAAATCAGTCCATATAAAAATGACCATCACCAGTGATTTTTTTCCCCTTTCTCTTTCCTAAATTACTGCATCAAGGATGTATTATTCCTGTCATTCAAAAGCAAATGTTATTTTTAAGAAATAAACTGCACGTGGGGCACCTGGGTGGCTCAGTCGGTTAAGCGTCTGACTTCGGCTCAGGTCACGATCTCACGCTTCGTGAGTTCGAGCCCCACATCTGTGCTGTCAGCACAGAGCCTGGAGCCTGCTTTGGATTCTGTGTCTCCGTCTCTCTCTGCTCCTCCCCTGCTCTCTGTCTCTTCTCAAAAATAAATAAACATTTAAAAAAATTTTTAAATAAATAAATAAATAAATAAATGAAATTTAAAAATAAAAAAAAAAGAAATAAACTGCACGTGTCAAGGACTGGGGTGACCCAACCAACCAGACCTCAGGCAGTTCCTAAGAAAAAGGCCTGGGGGTTTTGGTCAACCTCAGAGCAGAGTGAGTCAGCAGGGTGAAGTAACTGCCAAAGCTAGACAGACAAGTAGAAACATAGGTTCCATATGGGAGTAGGAAACTTCCCCTGCACCCTCATCTGAGGCTCAGACATGCTAGAGATCCCCTAAGCACCGCTGAGGGGTACCTTGGAGAGGAGACACCCGGAGGAAGGTCTCTACGGCACGTGCACAGTGGGTATGCAGGTATGGGAAGGGCTTGACCAGGCGGCTTAACGTGTCTGGAGAAATAGTGAGCAAGGACAGGCGGGAAGACCGCCTCATTGTAGGGCAGCTGTGTGGGTGATAGGTTGCATTAGGAGACCTCCCTAACACGTACAGTGTTTGTAGGATATGAAGGGGGAGGGATACATGCCCAACTCAACATCTCAGAGGGAACGTGCTGGAACTATCAATAGTAAGCACTGGGTGGCTCAGTCAGTTAAGCTTCTGACTTTGGCTCAGGTCATGATCTCACAGTTCATGGGTTTGAGCCCCACGTCCGGCCCTGTGCTGACAGCTCAGAGCCTGGAGCCTGCTTTGGATTTTGTGTCTTCCTCTCTCTCTGCCCCTCTGCCACTCATGCTCTGTCTCTCTCTCTCCCTCAAAAATAAATAAACATTTGGGGCGCCTGGGTGGCGCAGTCGGTTAAGCGTCCGACTTCAGCCAGGTCACGATCTCGCGGTCCGTGAGTTCGAGCCCCGCGTCGGGCTCTGGGCTGATGGCTCGGAGCCTGGAGCCTGTTTCCGATTCTGTGTCTCCCTCTCTCTCTGCCCCTCCTCCGTTCATGCTCTGTCTCTCTCTGTCCCAAAACTAAAAATAAAAAAAATTAAAAAAAAATAAATAAATAAACATTTAAAAAAAGCAAAAACCAATAATGAGAACCATTTGTTGAGTGCTTATTGTATGCCAGGCTCCTTACACCTAGCACATTATATGTAATACAATATATAGCATATTAACTATGTTAAGTGTATCTATAACATATGGTATGTTATACAGTACATAATATAATTATATATAGACATATATATAGGCAAGGCATAAAGGCATATATATAAATGGCTTTCAAGCTTAAGCTACACTAGAATTCTCTGGAAGGAATGTTGCAACATAGATTTCCGGGCCCCATTTGAAGAGTCTCTGATTCCATATATCAGGGGTGGGTCTAACTGACAGGTAATATTAATGGAGCTCGTCTTGGAACCACACTTTGAAAACCACATTACATTATACATTATCTTATTTATTTGTCACAACTACCTTACAATGGAGGTTCTGTTATTATACCCATTTTACAGATCAAAAAACAAGCAAAACAATATATATCATCTGAGTCTTCTCCCAGAGGTAAAATTACTGGGGTTTTGGGGTGGTTTTTTTATGTTTGTTTGTTTGTTTGTTTGTTTGTTTTTGTGAGAGACAGATCACGAGCAGGAAAAGGGCAGAGAGGGAGACACAGAATCCGAAGCAGGTTCCAGGCTCTGAGTTGTCAGCACAGAACCCGATGTAGGGCTCGAACCCATGAACTGCAAGATCCTGACCTGAGCCCAAGTCAGACACTCAACCAACTGAGCCACCCGGGCACCCCTAAAATTATTGTTGACAGCTAGTAAGTGGCAAAACCTAGGTTTGAATCCAGGCCTTCCAGATTCCAGATAAGTTCATGCTTAACCAAAACAGTTCTTCTGTTCAATTCATTGATAAATAGAAACCAAGATTCTGTCGTTTGGTAACAAACTTATAAACTGTTTATTCATGATATAAAATAAGAATAAAAATTGCGATGCCTGGAAGAGGCTGGAGCAGGAGTTAGCAGTATTCTGGGGGCAGAACAACAGCAATGCCTTGCGGGGGGTGGGGGGGTGATGCCACACTGGAGGGGCTTTGGGCTATACTCTGCCCAGATTTTCTCAGTTCTTGCAGCTCTAGGATCTCATGTGTGGGCTCTCTGCTGGGGCAGTATTCTTCCCTTTCTTATGATGCAATTCACCAAACATGTGTTGAGTGTCTTGCTCAATGGAGCAAGTCAGGCTGAATAACGGCCAACCAAAGATATCAGATCCTAATCCCCAGAACCTGTGAACATGACCTTATATGGCAAAAGTGACTTTGCAGATGTGGTTAAATTAAGGATCTTGAAAATGAGGAGACCACCCTGGATTATCAGGGTGGGGCCGTTGTAATCACAGGGCCCTTGCGAGAGAGAAGGCAATGTGTGACGACAAGCACAGAGAGAGATGTCTGAAGCTGCTGTGCTGCTGGCTTTGATGATGGAGGAAGGGCCAGAGCCAAGGAATGCAGCCCTAGAAGCTAAACAGCCCAGAAAACAGATTCTTCCTAAGGGTCTCCAGAAGAAATGCGAAGCTCTGCCATCACCTTGATTATAGACCCTGTATGACCCGTTTTGGACTTCTGACCTCCACCTGTAAGACAGTGAAACTGTCATTGTTTTAAGCCAGTCAATTTATGGTAGTTTGTTACTGAAGAAATAGGAAATTGATTCAGACGTAATTGCCCCTGGTCTTTGCATAAGTTTCCACACAAATCCACACACATTAACACTCACACTGCTGCTGGCCTTATGTATGCAGGGGAGCGAGTACAAATCGATGTTTAAGTGGCTTCCAGCCTTGGGGAGCATCTATAGTCACCTAGACCCACACAGACCACTGCTGGTCTTATTTCCACAAGTGAGCAAATGTGATTCATTCCCTTGACTGTGCCCAGCATGGTGCTGGATATGGGTACAGAGAGATGGACCCAAACAGATCCTCGTGGGGTTTCTGGTCTAGGAGTGGGAGAGGGGGTTAGAAATCCAATACCCTCTCACATGGTGAGGGTTGTCTCTGAAGGAGGTTTACCTCTATAAAGTCAGCCCTCAGGTGGAAAGGGCATAGCATTCAAAATTATATTTAAAAGCCCTTAAAGTGCCTATAATGCACACTGAATCTTTTGCATACTTGGGTCTGAGACCTGGGCTGAAAGAGGTAATTAAAGCCATCTTGAGATACTGGGACATTAATGCTTCTCTCCCCTTAAGAAAAAGACTCTACCTTTAGGGACGAATTGAGGTGGAGCAGAGAATTCAGGAGTGCTCCTGGCAGCTGCAGGGATGATTCCAATCTGTTTTTCTATTAAGCGTCGTCATCCTAGTGCGTGTTAAAAGATTAGTTTGTGGGGCACCTGGGTGGCTCGGTTAAGCGTCCGCCTTCGGCGCAGGTCATTTCATGGTTTGTGGGTTCGAGCCCCGCACCAGGCTCTGTACTGACAGCTCAGAGCCTGGAACCTGCTTCGGATTCTGTGTCTCCCTCTCTCTCTGCCCCTCCCTGCTCATTCTCTCTCTTTCTCTCAAAAAAAAAGATTAGTTTGCTTTTGTGAGGATAATATCAAATTCTGGAGATGCACCTGGAGGTCAGTGGCTGCAAGGTGAGTTCTGAAGTTGGTGTTAGTTAACTGTGCCTCTGATGCGAGCCCACAGGGCAAACCGGTGTCCGTGCAATTATGGAAAAGAGCTGGACTCACTAGCCTCTATGGTTAGGAGACCGTGGGGGTTCACAGAGCCCTTCCCAGAGGAAGTTACATTAAACTGACATCTGAAGGGCAGGTGGGCATTAACCAGCCAAGGCAGCTGAGAGGGAGAATGTCCTGGGCACACAAACCACCACAGCGAGTGATTAGAGATGACACCTCCACGGTAGGCCCCAGAGAGTGACACAACATGGCCAGACGTCTTGCTGCCTAGAGGAACGCTAGGACGCTCAGCCCTAACCTTGAAGCCTCAGGATATCCTGGTCTTTCAAACCCCAGGCACTGTTCTACTTCCTAGGAAATGCTGGGGATTCCTTAAGATGGGATTTGTTGTTTATGCCTAAGGCACTTTCTGTTTTCTGGAATGGTGAGGTGAAGCTTTGGCGAAAGTGTTCCTAGAATCTGCTCTCATATTGGCTTGCTATGTGACCTTGGGCCAGTCGCCAGTCCAGACCTGTGGCCCTTGATTTGTCCATCTATAAAGTGGGGCTTGGGGCAGGCTGAGCCTTTCCTGCTCCCTCCCCCAGAGGGACTGTGATTCGAACCCCCAGACCATGGCACTGGCTCGGAGCGTGAGTCCCGACTCCGTCATTTACTGGGAACTTGGGCAAGTCATTTCACCTCTCTGAAGCTTCATTTCTTCATCTGTAAAACACAGGCCTTTGTTCCCATCCCCCTTGGACTGCATGAGGATTAAATGAGATCACGGACATAAAGCATGTGTTGCTGGGCTCGGCAACTGCTGTCATTTTTTGTAATGGTTGTGAAATGGAACGTGTTGACTCTGCTGATGGCTGCAAAACACACCACCCTCAGGGTTTACCATCCATGCAATCTCTGCAAACAGCATCAGAAGGTCCTCTGATGGGTGTTCAGGGAAACGCCCAGAGCTGGGTGGCTTCATTTTGGCAGGAACGGAGGAAACTCCCTACTCTGGGTAGGCGGTAGCTTCACTGACTCTGCCTAACTTGCGAGTCCAAAGATGGTTCCCAGACTGAGCTGCAAGAGTGGGCCTGGGATGGAGTCTGGCTGGCCTGAATTTGCTTGGGGCGGGGGAGGGCGGGGAGAAAGGAAACATCCCTTGCCCTCGGCTGGTAACCAGAGCCAGGGCAGGCTAGCACAGGACAGACACTGCTCTCCCCCATGACTGGCCCTGCCATCACTGATTCCAGCTATCTAGCGTCTACTCATATTGTGGCTAACACAGTCTGACCGCTCTTTAAACAAGGGATGGGAAACGGAGTCCCAGAGAGGGGCAGGGACTTGCCCTGCAAGTCAGAACCAGAATCAAGGTCTCCAGGCATCAGATCCAAGAATCTCTGACAGCATCAAGGCAGCCTCCTTGACTGTCAGAGTGAAGGAGTAGCTAGTTGTTGCCTGGCAACTGCAGCAGGCCCAGATGTTTTCCTTCTCCACATTTCCATGGGAATCAGGCCACCCAGTGACAGTTGGGCTCAGACCTCAGAGACAAAATGTTTCTGGCTTTCAGGGCAACAGGGAGGAGGGCTTCTCCTGTTGAAGTACAGACCCAGGCAAGAAACAGTCCCCCTCCAGGTACTGGGACTCCTTCCAGGCAGCCCAGACCTGTCTATCTTTCTGGCTTAGGGACAGACTCCCATCATTCCTTCTGTCTAGGCAGAGCTGAGCCGTGGGCTGTCTTCACAGACAGCAGCAAGTGCTGGAGGAGAAAATCGTGCCAGAGCAATGTGGAGAGAGAGCAGCGTGGAGTCCCACGTGAGCCCTGGCTCTGCCACTCGTTGGCTACGCAACCTTAGTCAAGTCACTTCACCTCTCTGAGTTGGTTCTCTCATCTGCAAAATAGGATTATTAATAACTACCTCTCAGGTCTGTATAAGGAGTGAATGAAATAAGAAAGGTAAAGTACCAGGCATAGAAGTAGGTACTCAATATTGATATCTGTAGCAGTTAGCTTGCTCGATTATAAACAAGAGTCCACTCTAGACTGTCAGGCAGAAAAGGGCCAGAGAATCACTCTGGGAGGCTATACAGCAAGGGACCATTGCTTGAATGCTACTCCACTGAATGCTGCTTCAGTAGAGACAGCACAGATGTGGCAGCATGCACGAGGGATGCTGCAGGCACCCCGTGCGCTTCTCACTCTCCTTTGGGGATCTGGTACAGGAGGAAAGAAGGAGAACACCAATATCCAACACATATATGAGCACTAAACACCTGGTACCGCTTACAAGTCTTGGGGAGAGATACTATTATGATGCCAGTTTCTAGGTTTGGAAACTGAGGCACAGAGAGACTTCCCTAACTTGCCTGAGATCACCCAGCTAGGAAGTAGTGAAACCTGGAATGGCCATGCAGCCCAGCTCCAGAGCCTATGCTCTTAACTATTACCTCTGCCCTACTGTTCTGAACTGGAACTCAGAGTGAGGTATCCCGAGAAATAGTGTTATAC